>NW_012148174.1:10811733-10848064 GCF_000956105.1 Propithecus coquereli
TGTTGATCAGCTAATACCAGTTTGATGGTGAGTACATGTGGTGCTTGTTTCTCCATTCTTGGGATAACTCACTTAGTAGAATGCGTTCCAGCTCTATCCAGGAGAATACAAGAGGTGCTATATCACCGTTGTTTCTTAAAGCTGAATAGTACTCCATGGTATACATATACCACAGTTTATTAATCCACTCATGTATTGATGGACACTTGGGTTGTTTCCATATCTTTGCGATTGTGAATCGTGCTGCTATAACTGCCTTTTTAGGAACTCCATTTAGGCACAGCCTTTATTAAATTGTCAGACCCTCTTGTGAAGTTTTTTCAAAGAAGACTGTAGAATGTGGAGACAGAGACAGAGGAAAAGCCATGGAGACGATTAAAAGTTTGGAAAGTAACACTCACAAGAAAGTACTAATGGATCGGTGTTTTCAGCCAGAAGTAAAGGCTGAGGTGTGATTTAATAACAGACCCCAAATACATGAAGGTCTTCACCATTTAGAGGATGGCGAATTGAAGTCCTTGATCTTCAAAAACAAAGCAAGAGGAAATTATTTGGGCTGTAGATTAAAGGCAGAAATATGAACTTCTTGCCAGGAAAGGCTGTTAAATTCTCTCTCTTCTGAATTCTTTTTTCTGGCCTACACCCCCTTTCAAGTCTCTGCTACCCAAAAAATTCCCACGATGCTTCTCAAATTACCAGCCCTCCTCTCCTTCCCTCCCCAGTTAAATTTCTCCAGGGAGTTCCAAAAGGTACTCCGCTTTCACAACCCAGTGATTAGTAGTTTTCTCGTAGTTTGGCTTCTGCTCCATCCTCTCCTGACATTGATTTATTGAGAGACACCATTTAGCTTGGTCACCAGCGGCCGCCTCCTACTGCCGTCACCCTATCCACAGACCCAAACCTTCTGTCCTCCTGTTTTCTTGATGGACCTTTGGACGGCAGGTCCCCTTCTCTCTCTCCACGGGTTCTGTTCTCTTTTTACCTCTTACACGTTTTTCCACTGCTAGATCTATTTTCCCTGCTGTATCTATTTTAAAACACAAGGTATCTAACATCTTCCTTTGGTCCCTAATGTTTGGTTTGCTCAACCGAATGAATTCTGTCTCCTGAAATTCTCACTTGTCCTGGGCTAGTTTGGGCCCTCTACTTTTCTAGATTCTGGGGTAAAGTATTTTACAGTCACTTTGTCTTTACTCTTCCCAATTTTTTCTACATGCTGCCACCAGGTTTATTTTCACGAAACATAATTTTTTTTTTTTTAATCGTTTAGCTCCAGTTTAATAGTGAGTACATGTGGTGTTTGTTTTTCCATTCTTTCGATACTTCACTTAGGAGGATGGTCTCCAGTTCCATCCAGGTTGTTACAAAAGGTGTTAGTTCACCATTTTTTTTTTTATGGCTGAGTAGTACTCCATGGTATACACATACCACATTTTATTAATCTACTCATGTATCGATGGACACTTGGGTTGTTTCCACGTCTTTGTGATTGTGAATTGAGCCGCTATAAACATTTGAGAGCAAGTGTCTTTTTCATATATTATAATAATTTCCTAATTTCCCATGGCTTTGGGTTAAAACACAGTTGGAGTCCTTGGTGCTGTGGACCCTGTCTTTTCTGACCCTGGGCTGTTTTTTAGCCCTATTCCCTCCATGCTTCTAGCCTTTTGCTCGATTTATTTGGAACACTTTATATTTCTTACACTGTCAAGTGTCTTTAACATGCTTTTGTCATCACCTGAATACCCATATCCCGTTCTCTATCTAGAGAACTACTACTGATCTCAGTGTCTTCCTTTGAGAAATCTTCTGTTGTTATTCCCTAATCTTGTATCCTCCAATGTGACTCTGTACATGTTATCATGACATTTCTCACACTGCTCGACTGTGATCATTGACTACTTATCTGTCACTCCCAGCAGAGAGTAAGGCCCTCGGAAGTAGATCACACGTGTTGTCCAAGTTTGCATCTCTAGTACTCATTACTTAGGCGTTGCTTAAAATTTTTGTATAATGGATAAATGATTCCGTACGGACTACAGGATGGAATGAAGCACCTGTTTGCAGGCTCCTGAAATCCCACACATTCTGGACTAAATCTACCTTTCCAGTTTTATATTCTACAAACTCTCCAATTTGTGTGCTTGCTTTTGTAAAGCTGAACTGCTTGGGTTTTCTCCTTCTATACCTCGTACTTGCCATTGCCTTGCTTTGGATTGCACAGTCCCTAGCTTGGAATGTCCCTGTGTCTCCGTAGATCTCAATCCCATCTCAGAGTCGCCTCTAAGCCACTTTCTTCTTCCCCCAGCTGAGAATAATGACACTATCTTCTGTAGTCCTCTTGTAATTTCCTGGCCCTTGTCTGCCTGATTTTGTAATTATTTTGGTACATGCCTTATCTCCTCTACTAGTCATCGGGCATCTTATGAACCGGATCCATGCCCAATTAATTAAATTATTTCCCATTCCCCGTGACATAGTGAGTTACCCATCGTAGGTATTCTAACATTGTTTTGAATCAATAAATAGGGGCAATAGCAAAGTAACTGAGACCTGATTTTCTTTATAGACCTTACAACAAACAAGGAAAGTGAGTATCTATTATATCTATGAAACTTAGTTGTGCTTAATGTAAGGGGAGTGAACTGAATGACCCCTCAAATTTCATGCAAACCCTGATTCTAGGAAGTAGAGGGTGCTACTTTGAGGGTGAGTGCAGAGGTTTATGTGGCATGAATTGACTAGTTCATCAGAAGTGCAAGAGATGAAGCTGCTGGCTCAGATGGTGGCTTTGCAGAGTCACACGGCATAGGGGACATTTACCTTCCTGGGCCACAGTGCCCTCTTCCATTAATTGGACGTTGCTTTTGATAATTTCGGAAGTCTTTTCCATGTTTTTATTTCCTGTGTTTCAAAGTTTGCTCTTCTGAGTGTTTGAGACGAACGTTTCAACCTAGCTTTATATGTTTCTTTGGTTTCTGCTCTTTTCCTGACTGTTTTATATTTTGCGTGTGCACATGTGTGCACAGATACAGTGTTTTATTACAAGCGGAGTCACGGCTGACCCAGCGCTGCATTCGCAGACTTGATATGTGAACTTCCTGTGAGAACTTAATCTTTGCCCTGGTCTCTATGCAGCGGTAAGTGGTCTCTTAGGCGTTTAAGTCATTTCTGGGACGCTCCCGGGAAAGCTGAGAGTCACAGAGAGGGAGCAGCCTGTGCCTTAGAGATTTCCTGCTCATAGCATTTTTTTTTAAATCCCGTATTGGTTTCCTCGTGCACTCTCTTGAAAATGATGTAATTTCCTGATGCATTTCCTGCTCAGCAGAGATTGAATCCAGGTGACGTACTGGCCGACTTCGCCGTCACCCTGCGTCCCTCCCGGGAGGAGAAAACAATCACTCGTGAAGGAACTTAGAAAGCTTTTCGCTTTTCACCCTGGAGAATCAAGTGGCCCCTCTGATACTTCAGTGTCAGAATGAAATACTTTCCTATGGGGAAAATCAATCCTGGCTTAGGGCTCTCAGGTATTAAATTTTAAACCTACAGTGAAGACGAGGCTGTCGTATCCGTCTCCCAGTTGACGACTGGTGTCCAAGTGCAAAAGTCATTGGACTGTCGTCCAAGTGCAAAAGTAGACGGGCTGGCCTAGCCCAGAGGATACTGAGCATCCTGAGTCTTCCTGACGTCATTATTCTTAGCCCTGCTTTTGGCTCGTGTGCTTACTGGTTGGTTCGTGTTTAAAGCCATGTGGCCAAATGGCTCCGGGAAGTCACAGAACTAAGCTCATGAGTGACAGAGTCCACGCTCCCAGGCGGGGTTTCTGCAGCCGCGTCTCCCTTCCATTAAACGGTTTTTAGTGCCAAAGTCCCGTTTTATAGGAAACTCTGCGATTTCTCAGGATTCGATCATAGCAACATGGAACCCTGATGAAAATTGCTGCAAAAAACTCTCCTCATCGGCGACCATCTGACTGGGCAGAGTTCAAGCCAGCAAAGCAGTTGCACGGCCACCTACAGGACGCTACAGGGAACACGACAAGATGCACACGGGCCCCTTCTTCTGTGGGCTCTTGAGACTCTCTCGTGCTTTGGGGGTAAACAGTCTTCCTAGGAGGTGATTTAACATCCTCCAGTGCAGGTAGCGTGCGGTTGATTTCAGACATCACGTGCAAGCCCCAAGCGAACCAACGGCCTCGCACGTCTTCTTGCCACTCTTCCTCCTTTCATGCGTTTTTGAAAGTGCAGGTCTTATTTTTTAAAGAGCTTTTTAGATTATGAAAGATGCACGATGTTTGCTTCTCCCGTCTTTCTCTGTTGCTTTTTATCTCCCTTCTCCCTCTCTCCCCCTTTCCGTTCTGTGTTTTAGGCATCAGCCCCACCCGGCCTGAGGACCACCCACGTGTCAGAGGCTCAGTGAGGTGGGGCCTCCTTGCTGGAGCAACCGACCTATCCCGGTCCTCCCCTGGCCACATGGGCTCTGCCTGTGGCTCTCACGAAACTCTTACTCCAGTCTATGGTACAGTGGGGAACATGCACTGTGCAAAAAACCAAGCAGTGGTGTTTCTTTTCTCTTCTTTCTTTCTTTCCTTTTTTTTTTAAGCATATCGCTCCTTGCCAGAATTCCTGGTATGGATTTATAATTAGGAAACTTAATAAACATGAAATAAACTTAATACAATATGAGGCTAATAGAGATGGTGGAGCGTGTAAGGCGGGCACTGTTCACCGAGTCCAACGGGCTGCTTGTGTTTCGTTCTCCAGCCTGCCCAGGGTCCCAGGTGAAGGCTCCACTTCCAGCTTTTCTGCACCCACAGGTGGCCCTGTGATTTCCCTCCCGCGGTCGCAGTAGCACCTGCGTGCGGGACGCACACGCCGGCGCTGTGCCAGGGCCACGCTGGGAGCAGCACGCTGGGCACGGGCATTGAGGAAGCGCGCTGCGGTGGGAAATAAGTCTGATTAAAATCCTGCTTTTGTTCCCGCCACGTGCTGAAGTTGCAAACAACATCAGTGGTAGAACATCTCCCACCACCCACCTTCTCCTTGGCACGTCCTCCCTGGCACCGTCAGAGGAGAAGAGGAAAAATCTCCATTTTGTATCTTGTCATTTTCCTCTCCTTTGCTCTCCGACCCCAAAGCAGTAGCCTTGAAGACTGTCACTCGCTTTGTGTGCTCCTTGGGCTAGAAGAGCCACTTGGAGTGTCCCCACACTTAGGAAGCCCTTTGATCATCAGTGTAGACCTCCTCTTGCCGTCGTCCAAGGGATTTGGTCAGGAGCATGAACTTGGTTTTCATGCCTCTTTCTGTAATCCTGCATTATGAGCTTCAGGCAGAGTTAGATTTTAACATGCCCGTTCCTACCTGGTCCACTGGGAACCTCAGCGTCGTTTACAGCGTGCCTGGGGACGTTAAGGAACTTGTTTTCCCCTTTGGCGTGTCAGCCTCATACCTCCCACGTGCGTTGTACCTTTTTCATGATGTCGTTCCCGATTCTTCTCTTCCCCAAACGCCACCAGCTCAAGGAAGACTTCTTTACCGCAGGAGGAGGCACCTTACTGCTGGAAGTTACTGCATGCAATTTAGTCCTAAAATCCATGCCACCAGGACATTTGTGCTCTTTTTTTATTTTTATTTTTTTTCCTACAAGGCTTAACATCTTGTCATGACCCTAGGCCAGAAGGAGAGAACCCCGTCCTTTCTCCCTAGCTGATTTCCCCACTTTCTCCCAACCTGTCAAGTTTCTGTTCATTCCTTATTCAGAAAATTGTAGATATTTTAATTTTATCCTGTTCCAGCCCCACCGTCCCTAATGTCTGTAGAGAAAAATATGCATTAAGCTATGATTCTAAAACAAAGAAAGCTTTTTCCTAGAGAGGAACTGACCTGATATCCCTTATTTTATTTTATTTTCTTGAAATTTTAATTGTTTTCCAATTCTACGTAGATCTATATCTCATCGGCACCCACATTAACAGGGAAAGAAGCCATGTTAGATTTAGTGGGAATATTAAGTATAAAAATATAAATGGGTGAAGTTATCTACTCCTGTACTTCTCTAGACCATCTCTGCAGCCTCGACCCCTTTGTGCAAATATTTCCAGCCCTTCTCCATGGGAAGGGAGAAGAACAATCGCGTTTCTCATATGGTGTCTGTAACATCCACGTTTTTGAGGAAATGTTTTAAGTTCTCCTTGGTAGAAACTCATATTCTCTGTCATTTTTTCCAGCTTATTTAGATCATTTTTGGTCTTCTGGTCCTCATGCCTATAACCTATCCCTTAATCATTGAAATATACGTTTCTCTAGTTCCCGAACCTGCTGCGTTCTTTTTACTTATATTTAATAAGATATTTTATATATATGTACATTTATAATATAGTATAATCATACAGAAAAGTATACAAAAGAGATACCCCTGCAATAATTTAATATTAACACATGTTAAATATTCGTCTTATTTTTCTCTGGTCTTTCTTTTTGAAAAGAAATAAAATGTTGAAGATGGCCCTGTTTGCATGCCCCTTCCTATTTTATTCCCTTGTATCCCTCCCAGAAGTAACCAGCATTCTATCTTTATTTCCTGTATATGACTTTATAATTCGACTACATATGTAGGTCGCTACTGCAGTACACAGGACTAGTTTGTGGCTTTAGAGTTATTTTTTCGGACTCTCCACCCCTTGCTGGGTGTCCATCTTTTCTTGCTGACCTTGTTTCTCACACTCCACCCACCCCCACCCATGGATGGGAAGCTGGAGCGAGCTGAGGGTCCCTCCCCTGTTTCCACTTCCTCCTTCCTCCTTCCTCCTTGGCCCTCTACTCCTGAGACACCAAGTTTACTGTTTAGGCACTACGCTGTCTGACTCTACTTCTGTTCCCCTTTTCTTCCTTTATTCTTGGCACCCCAGTATTAAATCACTTTAATTTCTATTTTTGGCCTTGAAGATTAATACAAGATCAGTTTTCCTCTGCCATTATTCGGGCACAGGTAAGATGCTGTTACTGAAAATCTAAGAAAGAAATGTAGTTTAGTTATTTTTTTTTTTTATTTCAGCATATTATGGGGGTAAAGATGTTTAGGTTACGTATGTTGCCCTTGCCCCCGCCCCCCCAAGTCCGAGTTTCAAATATGTCCATCCTTTGGGTGGTGCACATTGCACTCTTTGTGTATGCAAATACCCGTCCCCTCCTCTCCCCTCCCCCCTGCCCAACATCCAATAAATGTTATTCTTATATGTGCATTTATGTGTTGATCAGTTAATACCAGTTTGGTGGTGAGTACATGTGGCGCTTGTCTTTCCATTTTTAGGATACCTCACTTAGTAGAATACGTTCCAGCTCTATCCAGGAGTATACAAGAGGTGCTATATCACCATTGTTTCTTAAAGCTGAATAGTACTCCATGGTATACATATACCACATTTATTAATCCACTCATGTATTGATGGACACTTGGGTTGTTTCCACATCTTTGCAATTGTGAATTGTGCTGCTATAAACATTCGAGAGCAGGTGTCTTTCTTATACAATATCATTTGGTCTTTTGGGTAGATGCCCAGTAATGGGATTGCTGGATCGAATGGTACTTCCACTTGTATCTCTTTAAGATATCTCCATATTGCTTTCCACAGAGGTTGCACTAGTTTACAATCCCACCAACAGTGCATGAGTGTTCCTATCTCTCCGCATCCACGCCAACTAGTTTAGTTATTTTTAAGTATAGACACATGCCTCAGGGAAGAAGGGGCCGAGCTATATGTCTTGGAGGATCTGATACTTTCCAGTTTCAGATATGAATTACTTATAATTTGCATGTTTGTTGTTTAAATGTAGTACTAAAAGCCTTTTCTGTTAGATTAATAGTGCTCTTTTACAAAATTAATTTGCTTAACAAAATTCTATATATCCACCTAGATATTGGTAAACTCTCATTTTCTGGCCTATCTATAACAGAGATTTTTAAATTGTCCATAAGAGAGTTTACTGTAAACTGGCCTTTTCCTTCTTTCGTTGAAAGTATATTCTTTGCCTACCATGTGCAAGACACACTGTGAGTGGAGCTGAATTGGGGCCCTACTCTTTAGGGACATACCATATGATTATGACAAATATTTGGGGCTTACAGGGGTTTATAACCTTAAATTGGAAGACAGATATTTATTCAGATACTACTAGGAAGAACACCCAGGGTGGGAGAGGAAGGGGAGGAGAGGTGGGTAGTGCCAAGCGTGTGTGGCCTCTTTATAAGGAACTGGTTTTTTGGCATTTGATGGACATTCAAAATCCTTGCTTGTATGTTTTTGCAGTGTTGGAGGGAAAGAGCGTTTAGTCCAGCCATTGCAAATCTTGGTTCTATGATTAGGTAACAATTACCTTTCAGATCTCTAATAGATGTCTCCATATCACACATTCCAGTATTCCCTCCTGACCTCCCAAATCCAAATAAAGGAGCTAAGAGTGAGAATGGAGTAGAATTGTCTACAGCCTTTATCAACTGAGGGCAGAGCATATTTTTGGCCTTTCTGAATGCACTCCAGTGGGACCTATCTAATACCATTCCTGGTTTCCTCTCCTAATACATGTTTTGGAATATAGTTTAGGCCCTTAGCCGCCTTCTGCAAGCCCCCATGTCTGTTTTCTCTGCATGGGACCCCGGATTCCTTGCCTGAGGCAACCACTGTCTTCCTCTAATGATTAGAGATTATGAATTAGACAACACATTAATGGCATGCCTACTGCATGCTTACGTGAGAGCCGTCAGCAGGTAGAGCAGGAGGACAGAGAGGACCACATAGCTGGAGCGGAGTTTTGCAGCATGTTTTAAATCTGGTATTTGTCCTGTTTACCATTAAACCTCTTCTCAGCGTACTGTCCTCCCTGGCCATTTAGATGTACAAACAGAATGACATTTTTCTGTTATATCATTCTAGTAAATACTGAGAATTAACATTTTAACCTCTTTTCCCAGTTCTAGAAGAGAGCCCAGAACATTAGGACCTATGTTTGTAGATGGTGAGAAATACCAGCTGTTCAGTGTTTTCCATTTCTAAAGAAATTTACACTTTAACATTTTTTTCTTTGTTTTAACACTTTTACTTTTATTTAGGAAAACAGGCTAGTTGTTGCTCTTAGAAAACCATGAGGGGCCTAATGACCATACTGATGAAATGTCTTTTGAAATAGGCTAAGGGTTTTAGCTTGAAGTAAATCGAAAAAGGTTCTCAAATGAAGCTTTATAGTTGTGTTTTAGTAAATATAAACCATTTTGAAATGTACAGAGGGATATCTGCCACTCTTGAAATTTTCCCAGATGACACTACATGTTTTATGTTTTTGAAGAGATTGAGGCAAAAAGATCAAACCCAGAGGCTTTTTTGCAAAAACGACTAGGGTTCGGGTGAGTTTAGCATTGATTGTCTGTGACACACCGTGATGAATGTGGCATTTGAGATACAAATCTGTTTTCCACGTTGAGAAGAAGTAACACATAAATGCTTGAGAGTCAATGGAGTGTAATAAAAAAAAAAAACAACTTTTTTGGGGAATCAGGAGATAGGAAGGTTTATCCAAGATTTTCCACAAACATCAGTTTAATCATGAGTTTCTGTACCTTTTCTGTTTTATAGTTTCTTCATCTGTCAAACCTGGGGTTTGTTGCTTTTCTTAGTTCCTTTACTTTCTGATGAGATACAGTACTTATTAAGTGTCTAACATGTGCCTGGTACTGTGCCGGCAGGGATTTTACATGTTTTATCTCATTTAATGGGCCATATTTGAGATTTTCAAAAAGCTAAAGATGTTATATTCCATTATTCCTTTCTTCCTTTTTTCTAAAAAAAAAAAAAAAAGCTAAATGCCATTTTGTTCATGAAACAGTAGTGACAGTAGAAAGCTTTTTGACATGTCCCTCCCTGTCAAAGAAAAACTCTTGCATGTCTTTGCTGGCCCTCTCCTTCCCCCAGCCCCCTTTTCTGCGTGTTTGGGGATCCGAAAGCTTCGCAACGCCTGGCTTAAAACGTGCTGTCTCAAACACGCCAGACTGGCACGTGTGTGTGCCCATTTTAAGAGCAAAACTATAAAAATACGAAGAGAAGGAAGATATTTTTTAGACATTTAATAGATATGTAGCAATTATTTAGAATTTAAATTCGACCTAGTGGTCATGCAATTTTATATGTTACAGCTTCATTCTGATTGAATCTCATATTCATTTTTTTTTTTTTAACGTAGTTTTTTTTTTAAGAGGATCTTGCCAGGTTGCCCAGGCTGGCCTCAAACTCCTGGGCTCAAGGGATCCTCCTGCCTCAGCCTCCCAAGTAGCTGAGCCTACAACGCACCACCACTCCCAACTGTCCTTCATTGGGTTTTTCCCTACGAATATTGAATATAGCTTTTGGAAAGAAATGTATTTCAAGGATATGGTTTTTTTTCTGAAAGGTTTTCCTTTTCTACCTTACACTAAACCCTTGTTTAAGAATCTCCTTGATTTGTCATTTGTTGGTCCTCTTCAATGCTAATAATGCTTTGCTTTCCTTTTTCCTTAGTGATACAAATGAAGTTGACATACCCCCCAACACTCGAGTTGGCACCAAACGCTACATGCCACCGGAAGTGTTGGACGAGAGCTTGAATAGAAATCACTTCCAGTCTTACATCATGGCCGACATGTACAGTTTCGGACTCATCCTCTGGGAGGTTGCTAGGAGATGTATATCAGGAGGTAAGAAACAGTGACATCTTGGAAAATCTATCGGAGCTACTATGAATCCTTGCTATTTGATCAAAATCAAAGTTATCGTCTACAAAATCAGGTTTTCTTTTATTTTTTTTCCCCTTTATTTCTGTTGACGCAGTTACAGTCCTCCCAGGAAATGATATTTGACACCGTAGAATAATCTGACTACCTCCTTTCTCCACCTACTACTGATGAATCTCTTCTGGACACACTGCCGAATCCCCCTGCCTTTTCAACAATCACCCTCTTCTGTTCCGTGTGTTATCTCGTTTCACTCTCGGGCTCTTTCTCCAGCATTGCTCCATCAGTTTTCTGCCCCTTCCAGCTGCTTCTCACCTACCTGCTGTGCTCATCCCCAGCTCTGGTGCCCCTCTGTAGAGGTGGCATTCCCCTGTAGAGATGTCTATAGGACGTAAATGTGACTCCCCTATTTCTTTACTTCTATAAAACTTCCTCAAAACATACCTTTTTATCAAAAAGAAGTTAAAACTTCAGCATATCGTTACTGTTCATGATGATTCTTCTAGAAACATAAGGATTCCCTAGTAAGACCAGTTATAATAAATGAGAAGACATCTTTAAACATTCAGAAATATGACTGCATGGACTATTTTGATTGCAGCGTAATCCATCTTCCAGTAAATTCTAATACCTTTTGGGTCAGAAGCCGAGTCTTAGGCTTTTCTGTATCAAGTACCCTGATATCTTACTCTGTGTATGGTTGTGCTAATTAAAAAACCTTGACGCTGCTGTCGTTTCTCATAGTGGCCAGTTCGAACTCATCTTCCTAAAGCACGAGCTTGCCCAAGATTCTGGAAGTGTAGCGTACACTTAACTAGTACGATATTTGTTCTTTGACCTGCTACTTATTATCTGTGACACCTTGGGCAAGTTCCTGAACTTTGTTTCAGTGTTCTCCTCTTAAGAATGAAGCCGATTATTGTATATACCTCAGACAGTTGTGTGGTTTCAATGAACGTAAAGAGAATCAAAATTACCCGACCCATAAATAACACTCAATGCATGTTAACTGTCATTACCAATACTTTTCATTTTGGTTGGTAACGCCATAGCATATTTAGAGTCATATTTAAATATAAAGAAGAAATAGTTAATCACCAAGCGCTCATACTTTGGTAGAAAGATCATGTTCAGTGATACGTGCCTTCTAATCACCGTGGGAATTCTGAGCCTGTTATAGGCAATTGGCAATAGAATACATTCCCTCTGAAGCGAGACAACTCTTTTGTGCAAACGGAAAGGTAACACAGAAAATGTTCTGTAACCAGAGATTGAGTGAATCTCCCGTCATAAGCGTGAAGAAGAAAAGAAGAAACCAAAATGCAAATGAATGGCTTGTGCCTTGATTGCATGCTTCATAAAGAGTAGATTTTTGAATAAATATGCTTTCACTTAATTAAGATACGTTTATAGAAGTTGAAGATGTAATAGAGCATAAGATTACTTTTCTAATTATGTTTTTCTGAACGTTTAAAATAAATAGGGCTACAAGAAGCCCATATTTTGCCAGAACAAATCCCAGTGAATTTAATGCTGTGCCGTTTTCATGAAGATCTGTATTTCTTAACCCTTCTTTCAACAATACATGCTTTTTCTAATAGTAATGTATTCCTTATCTAAAATTTGGATAAATACAGAAAATTTAAAGGAGAAAATAAAAATCAAACAAACAATCCTTGAACCTAAAAAAATTACGGTTAATAATTTGGGGTATAGATAAGCTTCCAGATTTTTAATGTGTGAAAACACATTTTTTTTTTTTTTTTTTTTGAGACAGGGTCTCGCTCTGTCGCCAGGGCAGGAGTGCAGTGGCATCATCATAGCTCACTGCCACCATAAACTCCTGGGCTCAAGCGATCCTTATGCCTCCACCCTCCAAGTAGCTGGGACTACAGGCGTACACCACTACACCTGGCTAATTTTTTCTATTTTTTGTAGAGAACGGGGGGTTTTGCTCTTGCTCAGGCTGGTCTTGAATTCTTGGCTTCAAGCCATCCTCCTACCTCCGCCTCCCAAAGTGCTAGGATTATAGGCCTGAGCCACCATGCCCAGGCCAAATTCTTAGGATTAAGCAGGAAAAATGTAAATCTGACATTTTGTTCAAATTTCCAAATTTATTATGATATTCATAATCTCATACCACAGTAATAGAAACAGTCACGTATTATTCAGTATGAGTTCAGAATATATCTTCCAAATTTGCATTGAGATTTAATATAGATTTGTTTTATTAATTTGGCCTTTATAAAATTGGGAATAAATTTGAGATGCTCATTTTACTTAGCTTTTGGAAATTAGAAAGAAAGACCTGAAGACCTATGATAATATTTTCCTTTGAGCTTTGTATTTATCTTTTTCTAAATTAGATTAAGCACTTTTTGGGTACATTTTTTTCAAGGGTTCTTTTTCTGTTTCCTGAACTTGTCTTTAGTATCGATAGCATTTTCCTTTGAGAACAGTTTGTTGGTGAGACTTTTATTTCTACTTCACGGAAAATAAAAATTAATAAGAAAAACATACTTTCAGGTATCGTGGAAGAATATCAGCTTCCCTATCATGACCTCGTGCCCAGTGACCCCTCTTACGAGGACATGAGAGAGCTCGTGTGCATCAAGAAGTTACGTCCCTCGTTCCCCAACCGGTGGAGTAGCGACGAGGTAAGGGTTGAGGTAAACATATGGCTATGACTAACTGCTATCCAGACTTTTCTTCTGTTGCCAAAATTGTAAATATTCATTATAGGAATTCATCGTGGTGATGGTGCATCATTGCAATAATTTAGATGAAGATTAGTGTATTATACGTTTCCTTTTTTCCAATTTTATTTTGCCACTTCCAGAATATATCAAATGGGTCACTATTTAGCCTGTGTCACAGATTAACATGATTTCATTTATTTAAGACATCTCGACATTTTCATAAAGGCTCTTAGTTCTCCGTGTGTGTTTTTAAAGCACCATGATCTATCTCCATAACAAACCCATGGAGAGCTGTCTCCCATCTTGAAGGGAGAAAAAGTTAAGCCTCCGAAGTGAGTTTTCCATACACAGAAGTGACAAGAATCGACCTAGTGGAGACACCTGCCTGTGCTGTTCTTTGTTAATAGGGACGATGAGATGTGATCTGAGCAGATAGAGCTTCAGCTCGGCTCTGAGGACCTAGCGGTGAAACACACGCAGGTCTGGAAAGGCGTCGCTGGGAAGGAGGGAACGAGTAGGTCGGGACTTCCCTTTCCCGACTCCATCTCCTCCCACCCCACGCCCCCCTTCCCCCCTCTCAGCCCTCAGACTCCCCAGGTCCTGGACAGTTCTCTGGCAGGCTGGAACATTCAAGATGAGTTTGAAGCCCCCCCCAAGGGGAAAAAAAAAAGGCTCTTATCAAACCTGTGCCAAAGCCACTGCAAAGAAATGAACAGAACACTATTTATAAACTATCTCTTCAGTGTAAAATTCATTTAAAAGCGTCCTTTGGTTCTTGGGTTTTGCATCTAGTTGCTGAAATGCTGAATAATACGTACGTTTTCCAGCAAGCCGTGCAGAATGCTTTGTATTATTTTGAAAGCGGTTAGGGGCATCGCTGTAACTTGAAATCCCTTCCCTGAGGATTTCTAATGAGGTGAAATCGTGCTTTTCGATAGGAAGACCGATCATTGCTAGACCACGGGAGGACACAGGGCAAAGTTTCAGTGATGTCGTGCACACGTCATTAATCTCCCGAAATGGTACAGCGCGATGCTATGACGGTAGCAGACAGCTGTGAGTTAGGAATGATCATGTTTGTTTGAATCGTATGGAATTAGATGAGAGATTTAACGTTACCAAGTGTCGTAAACGATCTGGGAGTGTGGAGTGGAATACAGACTCCCCGGGGATTTCTTTGTTTGCTTAATACTGACTTCAAACACACCCGTCTGCAATCAGCTGCTTGCTCCTATAACGAGGAAGACATAGCAATCTGTTTTCATCATATACAGTTTTGCATGGAAAAAAAAATGGAAAACTAATGGAAATTTTTATTTCCACATCGTTTTAAGGGTACCTTTAAAAAATAACAGTCAAACTTCGTGAACCCCCAAATCAAAAAGCCAAATTGTGTCACGTGCGGGATGATGCGTGTCTCTGACATTACTCCAACTGTCCTTCGCCCCCTCCGCAGTGTCTGAGGCAGATGGGGAAGCTCATGACCGAGTGCTGGGCTCACAGCCCCGCGTCCAGGCTGACGGCCCTGCGCGTGAAGAAGACACTTGCCAAGATGTCAGAGTCGCAGGACATTAAGCTCTGACGGCAGAGAAAACGCGGGCATCTCTGCGCGCAGCCGGCAGATGCTCTTCTGTCTGTGGGCAGAGCGCAAGTCGTGAGCGGAGCATCCACGCGGTACAGCCCTTGAACATCGTCCTGTTTCCCAGTGGGTTCAGACCTCGCCTCTCAGGGACCACGCTGGACAGAGACAGCGACGTTCCCAGCAGCACAGAGCGATCCGTGTCTGTCTGTAGGAGGGAGAAACCGCCTGGGTAACTTGTTCAAGATACGATGCATGTTGCTTTCTAAGAAAGCCCTGTATTTTGGGATTGCCTTTTATTTTTATTTTTATTTTTTAAAAAGATGCTTTAATGTTGCCAAAATGAAACAAATAATGTGGATGTTTTAAGGTTTATACTATTACAGTTTAAATAATAACAACAAAAGTTGTTCCAGAAACTCCGCTGGAAGGTAAATTAAATTATGCGTTTTTCCATTGGCGAAACATGGTTGCACTCTACGAACCAAAAGTCAGTCTGTGAAGTTGGACTGGAACTCGCCTTCTTAATGACACGAGCCCCCAGCCCCACCCCACGCCCCGGCTTCCTCAGACCACTTCGGCCCACCCAGCAATGTGAATGCACCTGGGTACAACGCCACCTGTCCGGGACCACATTTTGGAACTCCTGCAGGTGGCCTTTTGTAGCTTCAGGCGACATGGAACAAACGAAGGTTTTATGTGACTCTATTAGTAGAGTGGTGATGGGTGTTCCTCAGAACCACTTGGCGTTTCTGGTTAGGTGTTTTTTTTTTTTTTCATGGTAAAATTCCTTCCTTTTCACTAAACACAAAGATGTCTTCATGTGCAGAGAATCGACCTCTGCATGCTTTTTTGATCTCTCCAATCAAAGCATCCATCTTAACTAAAATTGCCGTGAGTAGTGTTGAAGACAAAGTGCTTTTAAAGGAGAGATCATTTGCTCTTGTGTTATAAGAAGAACGTGTCGACAAGCGTAGGGGAGGAGGGTGAGGGGGCAGAGGTTTGTTTCTCATATATGCGAAGCAGCCAATCTCAAAAGCACAAGGGAGAAAAAGTACACAGACCTTATTTTATATAGATAAGGATAGTTTCTTTCTGTTACTCTTTTTTGTGTGTCAGAGTTAAAAGAGAGGAAGCATCCGTCAAGTTAATTTAACTAAAATTTTATTTTAAAAATAGATAAATGTAACCTACAGATGGGACAGCAGAGGAGAGTTAGTGGAGGCCACAAAATATCGTGGCTGCCGTGATTTATTATTCCAAAATACACAGGGATGGAGGATGTAGGTGTTCAGCGATCATTTCGCGCCTAAGGAACGCCGACTCGTTTTATTCTCATGATGTTCAATTCACTGTTTAATTTATTAATTTTCCTTTTCTGTAGCACTTGTGCAAAACATCTCTTTACCTACTTAGTTTCTGCAGTGTTCTAGCTACGGAGCGACACGGATACCATCATTGACAGGGCCGGTATTCCTCAGCAATAGAAATACGGTGACGTTTCAAATCCCACAAATGCCTCTCAGCTTGATCCATGTACATTTCCTTACTGTGGTTTTCTTTTGCTGCTTAGAAATTCTATGGCGGTCAGTAAAGAATTTGGAAGTACTTTCCCCATGACCTTAAAAAAAAAAAAAAAAAAAAGACATTCCTTCCAAAATCCTCCAGGGGGCAGTGTCTTATAGCGCATTTTCACCACTGGGGGATTGAAGGATGGAGGAGTTTTGAAAATTTGACAGCTGCATGAAAAATGAGAAAATACCGTCCTCGCTTCTGAAGTGGGCTCGCAGCTGGTGACTTGTTCATCCAGAAAACATCCCAGAGCTGTGAGTGTGTGTGTGCTCTGCTGACAGTTTGGGAGAATTATTAAGGAGACACACAGCATTCTGTATTTTGCATTCACTCCCCGATGCTTCGTAGCCACGTAAGCCATAAGGAAGAATTTCTCAATCCTTGAATTTGAAACATTTTTGTTTTTTTCTTAAAGAGTAAAACAGTTGGTTCTAAATATAATTGTGATCGGAATGCTGCTTTTATTGATATTAAAATAACCTCAATAGCGATGTCCATGTCCCTTTCTCTTGTATCAAATTCTATTGTCTGTGATAGCTTAGAAGTTAACATGTGGTTAGAACTTCAATCATCTGAGCCTTGTAGAGAAACTTCAGTGCCTAGAAACAGATCCTTATTTGCAAACAAATAAGTAAACATTTATGCCAGTTAAGTGGGGACACGTTTGTGTTTCTTGAGTTTTTTTCCTAAATTTAAGTGAGGTTGGGTTTACCTCTTAGCTAAAATTGTGTTTTCTTTTTGGTAAATACTTGAACTTCAAATCAGAATATTTTGTGCAGAGGTGATGATTTAAAAGTAAACTAGATTTCTAAGTTGTTGTTGGTTCCAATGTATAATGGGAGGAAATTAAAATAGTATTCATACTTCTTCTGTAGTATTTGGTTGCTTTGGAAAAAATCGGTAGCTTACTTTCTAATCCCCTGACCTGACTTATTCACTATGAATATTTTAAAAGTATTTCTGAGATACTTAATAAGACCCATTTAGCTATTATAGTTTCTCAATGAGATAAGAATTTAATTAGGAGTAGATTTTTCTCTATATTTTACCAAAATCCACTTTACTTAGATAATACTAAATTGTTCTTAAAGACTACCTACTCATTTCCCAATAATCCTTTATCATTTTAAAATTTCTAGCAGCTCAGAGGTGAATTTTGTTTTATTTTTATGTTTTGTCTTTCACTCAAGTGAGAACCTGGAAATTAATCATGTAATTGATAGCTACTTTCAGGACTCTGTCAAAGACTAAGATTTTCTTCTAACCCCTCCCCTGCAAAGGAATCCTAAATTATTAGTTGTTAGATAAGTTTTGTATGTTGAGATGTTCAGGTTTATAGTTTATATGTGTATATATTATATAAATATATATGTATATATAAACATTATGTTCAGTTTGGAGTCTGGGTCAACTCCATTATGTGGATTAGAGAGTAAAATATCATGGATGATAAAAGTACTAAGTGAAACATAATATTTATTTATAAAAGTGTGTAGACTGTTAAATTACAAGTAAAGTGCTATGAACATTACGTACGAGGAAGACAGGCCTTTGATCTCCTGGAAAGCACCGCTCAAAAGTCACTAGTGACAATTTTTGAATTCCCCAAACAGAAAGCTTCTTAGAGAACACGCTGAGATTTTTATTTACGAGGCATTCTCTGACACATTTCAATTGGTGTGTAATCAAGTATAGCAAGTACTCCATACTGACCGAATTTCATGTTCCTGGAGTCATGCATATTCATCAGGAGTCTTACGTTGTTGGTCTGTTCTGGTTTTCCTTGTTTGTGGGTGGAAAGGCACTGAGAGAAGTATAATTTTTTAAACTTGAACGTGTTGAGTAGTTACATCTCCTTAGAAAAACTGAGTCACGTCGCAGTGGAAATGAAATAAATGGCATCAGGAGTGATTTAGTTTAGCAGTTATGATTCCTCTTGTAAAACAAAATGAAAAAAAAAAACCCACAATGCTGTATTTTCTGGAGAAAAGTTGGCAATCTATAGGGGTTTTGTTGTCTGTTTCAAAAGAAGAGTCATTTGTGTGATTTCGGGGAGCCAGTGCCTTACGGAATTTGTATATACTGTAATTATTCAGGACTAGGGAACAAACAATTGTATTTGTTACAAATTGTATATGGCTTTGTTTTAACATTCCCCTAAATAAAATGGTTTCATTCTCCCCTTGGGAAAAACACGACTGTTATTTTATAGTTGTGCCTATTTTTTTTTTTTTTTTGTCTTTGAAAGTTTCTCATTGTCACAGGAGGGAAGGTACCCGACGAAGGCAGACGCAGGTAAGTTTGGACGTTTTGTGGCAGGAGAGGGCATTTTGGTGGCAGTGGGCCGACGGCTTCTATTTTCTCTGTAATTAGGAAGCACGGTCGTCTGCGGAGAGCGAGGGGAAGGGGGGGCAGGGGTCGGTGTCGGAGGGAGGTGAAGGTTTGCGATTGCACGGTGACAAATCACAGCTTGCTGGGGAGAGGCAGCCAGGTGGTGACGGGCCGCACCCGGGGCCGGGTTAGGCTGCGGATGCTAACGGTGGCTGGCGGCCCGCGTGCGTCCAGCCTCGCTCGCTCCCTCAGTCGTGTGAGCAACAAGCTTCAACCTTTAACTCAGTTTCTTCTCCTTTAAGGTAAGAATAATAGTAATATCTACTGCATAGAATTGCTCTGAAGACGGCGTCATCCACGCACGAAGCATGCGGTAAGCACTCAGCTATTCCCGTCAACTATTATTACAAATGCAGAGGGCCACTGTTCTGTGTGATTTGCGACTTTATTTGTCTGTCATCAACAGCTGGATTCATGCAGGGTTGAGGTTGACCACGCACACGCAGCACCAGGTCTTGGATCATAAGAATCATGGTCACCAAGGGGCTGGTTGCCCCGGGCCCGAGTAGGGAGGGAACGAAGTCGAGGTGGCAGCTCATAGGCCGGGTAAACCTGGTCTAGGGACAAGGAGCCCTGAGGGGGTCGAGAGGCTGGGGACAGGCCGGGGGTGTGACCACAACACGGCGTGAGTACAGCTAGTGGGCAGGATCCTTGGCAATGAAAGAGGAACCCAGAAGCCAGGCCTTTGGATTTGGGGTGCTGGGGTGTGGACGGACGAGGCTCTTGCTGCTGCCTCTGCTGGGGGAGTAGAAACCCCCCTGCCAGGCAAGGAAGATGGAAAGTGATAGCGTAGTTTTTCCACGGATTGTGAGCCCTGGAGGGCAGGGCGAGAAGTTTGGTTTGGATCCATTGGAGATAAGATCAGGACCAAGGAAGCCCAGAACCGTCTGGGTTTGCACCTTAGGGACAGAAAGGTTTGCGTGTGGCTGGGGCTGGCCTGGCCGTGTTTAGTTAGTGGGTGGCCCTTGGGGGCAGATGCGTCCCAGTGCCAGGATGCAGCTTGACCCAGCTCAGGTCCCCACGGCCCTCATTTTTCAGTTCTTTAGAAGGACAGCATCTCTGAGCCCTAATCTTCTCCCCTGCAAATTGGGATAAAAACACCCACCTGGCAGGGCTCTTGCGAGGGGCAGATGAGATGAGTATGTGAAGCCAGGCGCGTGGCAGGTGCTTGTGAATACGGCTTTATCTTACTGATGTCGCTTTCACAGGCTGCACAACAAGCGACGTTTAAAACCGGCCGAGCTTTGCTCTCGGTCCACCTCTCCTAGCCTCTCTGCACCCCACCCTTGTGTGCTGTGGGCTCAAGCCAAGCTTTTCTCGGGAGTCAAAGGCAACTGGAAAGTAAGCCCAGCTGAGGAAAGCAGTTTCTTCTTCTCACATCCATCATTTCGTAAATTGCAAGCTTGGTGGTCCCGCCTGGTCACAGCAGGAAAGCCCAGCTGACCCCACTTTCAGCAAAACTTTTGTTTCTGCAAAGTAATTCCTACCCTAGGTTCTGATAGCTGGAGGGAGCTCTGGGCCAGATGAAGGTTCTTTGCTGGGACAGAGGGACAGGGCCAGAGGGAGACCAATTGTCAGAGTCCTCCTGTGACCTCCGCTCCCAGACAGGGTCCCAGGCCAGGTCCCTGCCAACTTGCCCTCGGACATGTTTGTGTGCTGTCCTGGGACGGCCTTCCCGACAGGACTCTCAGCTGCTGAAGCTCGAGGGAGGGGTCAGTGGGCTGTCAACCGGGCTGAGTCTGCGCCACCATAGGTTTGCTCTGTGAAGCGCAGGTTCTGAGTTTCTGTTTTGTTTTAATGGAATTTGCATTCTCTTAGATGGAACTGCAATTCTCTCCTCCAGGCACAGGCCTGCCTTCTCCCTTTGACTCACCCAGGTTCCAGGGGACACGTTCTCCTTACTGCCTTCACCCTGAACAAACACTGGGTTCGAATCGGTGGTAAGTCACCGTCTCCCAGCTCACGGAGGGGCCGGTTTCTCGGCGCTGGTGCCATTGCTCTCTGGGTAGCCAGGCTGGGAGCAGGGCGGGGGGCTGGTTGCAGCTCATCTGAGGACGCCTGTCCGGGGAGTTCTCTCACTGGGGAATGGGCAGCCTTTGCTGTCACCTGCAGCCTCCCCCTTGCTCGGCCTAAGGGAGAGGCTGGAGGTCCTGCGCCAGGCCGAACTCTGCTGTTTGCTGTATTGTAGCTCTGGCCCGTGTTGTTGGGCTCACCGTTCATTTCCTACTGTCATTATTTGCAAACTTCATTTAAAATGGGATCTCTGAGGGCGGGGCCTGACACTCTTTATTTACAGCTGTCCCCCATCCCCACCATCTGTGATGCAGATGCTGTATGACTACAGTCCCCTGGCCAAGGCCTGTTAGGACCCGGGCCATGCATCACTGCCCCCCCAGCCCCTCTAGCCCCAGTGGAAAAATTGTCTTCCATGAAACTCGGGAACCGGGCCGCACAGCAGGAGGTGAGCAAGCAAAGCTTCGTCTGTATTTACAGCCGCTCCCCATCACCCGCATCCCCGCCTGAGCTCTGCTACCGCTCCTCCCCCTGTCTGTGAATTTCTCCTGGTGCCAAAAAGGTTGGGGACTGCTGCCTGTGACGCTGGTTCTCACCCCGAACTGCGAATTAGTATCACGTGGGAGCTTTTAAAACTCAGTGCTCAGCTTCTACCCAGACCGATTAAATCAGAATCTCCAGAGGTGGGACCCAGGCATTGTTTTTAAAGCTCCTAGGTGATTCCAGTGTGCGAGCAGACCATTTCAGAACCTCATCCTGGGGCCAAGGAAGGTTGCGATCACCATCGAAACAGGACCCAGAGGCTCTGTGCCCTACAGAAGAAATCCCCGGTGACTCTGAGCGAGGAGGAGGACTTCGTTACGAAGAAACGAGGAGGCAGCACTTTCTGTTGCTTATAAATATAATTTATTACCTGTTTAAAAATTCTTTCTTACATTTTGTACATGTTGGCTGACAGAATAAATGCAGGCAATTTACAAACCAAGGGGACTGCAGGAAAAACGGGGATCGGCAGCCAGGGAGAGAAAAGAGGCACACCCAGCGCTGGCAGCCCTCGCCGCCACGTGGCAAGGCGACGGCGGAAGGTCCCGAGGGCGCTCCTCCGCCAGGGGGTTGTTTTAGAAAAGGAATTGCATAGAAGATACAGCAAGAGGGAACGCCACGACAACGCAAGAAGTGTTCCATGTCAGAAAAGCCAAGGTTGTGGTGTTTTGTGTAAAAAAGAAAAACGACAGAGCACAGAACCTCAGTGTGATCGTTCTGCAGCTGAACTGTTCCAAAGGGGACAGCAGGTGGGTGACACGGCCTCTCCCACACAGCCTGCTGGGGGGTTTTCTCTGACAACCATCGGTCGTCTTCTTTAGAAAGAGTAAAGAGGGAGGAAGGTCACCAACGTGCTACAGCTCAACATTAGACTCAACACGTACGACACTGACGTCCGGCACACACACGGTGGTGACATTTCCTGCAACTGGGCTCAGTGGCTTCTGCCCGGGGGTGAGGGCTTCGCACCCAGTAGCAGCCTGGGCGCGAGTGCAGGAGACGATGCCCGTCGCACGTTCCACCGGTTCTGATGGCCATCCTTTCTCTTTTCCGCGGCCCGGAGGACCACGCATCTGAGCTGTCACCTCTACATCTACAGGTACCCTTAATGACTTCAAGAATCTGAAAGGCAAAGGCATTTTCCGCTAGCTGTAGATTTCTCGCTCTTTCATGCTGCTCTGATTGGGTTCGTTTTATCATTTAGGACATAGCTCAGGTCGTGATTCTCCGCCGTGGCCTCCCCACCGTGCTGACGATCGGAGGCCAGGAAAGCGCCCGTCAACCCTGAGGCCACTGACCAGCAAAAGCTGCCTGCAGTTCACCTTCTAGACTCCAGCACTGAGACTCGTTCCACCCCAGGGCGGTGCCATCGGGTTCAACGACAGGTATGACAGTGCCTAGTCTAGTAGACCTTTGGAATTTAACAATGACACCAAACTTAGGCTTATTTGGAAGTGTCATGACCTGCAATTTATAATTTTGCTGAAGCCCACATCTGAAATGGTACGTTAGAAGGCTGGTGCCCAGTAGCAAGCGGTATGGCTGGGGGGGCAGCTTCCTTGCTCTCTACTTAACAACTACTGGGCCACGACTCTCAGGATATGCTACAGGGATTCCCAACCTGGGGTTCGGGAAGATGTCAGAACAAATCCCCCTTCAGTGTGCAAGACTCCGTGTATACAGAGGGCTGGGAAATAGCCTCGTCTAATTGCTCGGCTTTGTGGACTGGTACGTTTGTGGAGTACCTGTCTGTCTGTCCTGCTGTTGACCATGCTGAAGTAGGTCTGGGGTATATGTTACGTTTGGTTGAATGAGCCTATTCATGTCCCACCACAAATTAATACAGGGAGGTGACGGATCTACTGGGAAACCTGGGAGCTGTCAACTCTTTTGAAGACAGACTATTAAAGTAGCATTTATGAAAATGGGGACAACCACAAGGCTGGTGACACTAGAGCTTCAGGAAGTTCGTCGCTAGACTAAGTCTGTAGAGAAAACCCCCCCAGTGGCATACAAAGCCATCTCCCCACTTTTCAAAAATAGGTTTTTAAGCTAGCATTCTGGAAACATCTATGACTTCATTTGGCTTACTTGGCCATGGACACGGGCTTAAATAAACATCGGTTACAATATATTTATTCCCCTTAGGCCTTATTCCGTTAAAAAAAATCATTAGAGATGCAAGGAAAATCTTTCAAAGTGATCATTACAGCCAGAGATTATACAAATAGATCTCTTAGGGTACAGAAACAGTGCTTCATTACGCAGAGGCAAAAGTTCTAAGGATTTCAGTCAACATTAGCTCAGTAAGGTTAAAAAATATATATAAAAATAATACAAAAACGAAAACAAAAAATCAAAGGATAATAGTTGGTCCTGTGAGGCACTCTCGAAAGGTAAAAAAAGTTTTTTTTAACTTGAGATCATCAATAATAAAAATATTCTTCCTTATTAGATCTATAAAACCTAACGCTCATTGACCATTAGCATTTTGAGAAAGAATAGGCTTTGAGCAATGATGTTCTGATTCACAGAAGCCCCTCTCTTCTCAAAGAGGATGGGCAAGACCCAGTTTCGTTCCAGCTGTGTTTCCAGGGCCTCCTTTCTCCCAATTAGCTTTGGACTCGGGCTCCGTGTGAAACTGACGACTCGCGCAGAACGACTGCTCAGCGAAAGCTACAACCCACATTCAACTTGAAGACTTAAAGACTCAACAAGTCAGCATTTTCTATCGTCTTTACACTCTCCTGCACGTCCTTATGTGGTTTTATATTTGCATGGCCCCATAGGGGCAGACCTTCTTAGAGGCAAAGGCCTGTGAAGTCTGGGCAGATGGGGACCACCTAGCCACTCCCTTCTGTATACAGAGGAGTGAACGGACCAAGAGCACAGCTGTGTCCCCACCAGACACATAGATGGACACATGAGACAAGAGCCTAGTTTGCTCTTCTCCAGAAGAAGTGAAAAGTCTTAATTCCACCCTCTAAACATTTACCTTGAAGATACCTTATTTATAGTAGAAATACCTTTAAAAAAGTACCAAATGCGCAGTTTCCAGGGTGTCTTGAACTCAGTCTCCAGGACTTTGTCCTAAAAATGGCTCTACTTTTTGATAGCTGAGAGAGGAAAATCTATAAAATGATAATGTCTATGAAAATGGCTAATGATGCAATTTAATACCGAACATCTCACCCTCCGAAGTGCCCTGCCCTTGAAGAGCTGAGATCGCTCATCTGTGAGGATGAAGGTTTTCTGGGTGGCAGAGGCGAGTATCTGCTTTGGAAGAAGATGGCGTTTGGGAAAAGGCCGCTGGCTGTGAGAACCGGGGTGTTACACAAGTTTGTCACCATGTGGAGAGAAGACAATGACACAGGATGAAACCTCTGCCTTTGGGTTCCCACATGCAGAGGAAAACAAGCTTCCTCCTCCTCCTTGATTAACAACCACAATTTTCTCTTCCTCAGACATAGTGTTCCCATTTGCACACAGAAGACATTTCTTTCTAAGCGGATACATCTTGTATTTCCGAAGACAAAGATTAGGGAACTAAAAGTAAGGAGATTTAGAGTATGCAAAGCCCAATGAAAACTACAGATGTTAAAAATGACAGCCTTTCAAAGACTGTTTTATACAGATTTTATGTATTTCTACTACAAGAAAGCACCTTAAGATGTGCACGGATGAGCTGTCGTACCAGGGCTAGGCTCAGAATGTCATGGAATTTTGAGATGGGCGATTGAAGTGAAAAAATGTGAGAATAAGAAAATTAGAACTGAAAACGTCCCCACATCTATTTGTCACAAAGGTCCTTTTGAACTCTACAACTGTTAGTGTTTTGATATTAGACTCAGGGTAGACAGTCACGTACCACTAGATGGCACCATGAACAAATGATTGTTTTTTTTCACACCCAACTGGAGTAGGGCCGGGACATAGTCCATAGAACGGTTGATGAAGTGCCTCCCTGTGAAATGATCTGTCGCATCTGGACCTTCTAGGTTTGAGAGCAATCTAACAGCTATGACTTTACTCCAGAGGAGGAGGAGGAGATCAGAATTTGTAGTGAAGATCAACATAAACAGTATCTTGTATGTACAGAAGTTGTCATTTACTGGATAGGAGACATAACAGAGTCTATGACAGATAAGAACCTCAGTGACAAGAAATCAGTCACTCTTTCCTTTTCTGGCCATGGAAGGCGGAAGCAAAAAACAAGCATGTGAAGTGAACCCCAAGGGTTCTGAATAACTCCAGTAATACAGTCCCTGTTATGCTCAATATTTCTGCATTGGTGAATTTTTTAGTCAAAGTTTTTGGTATAAGTTCTAGAATAGATTTACCTGAATAGTCAGTTACATATGGCTCCCTCTACTTTTCACTAGGCATAGGAGTGCCTTTGAGCATTCAGTTCAGACCCCCTAGTTCTCGATTTCCATAGAAGGTTCCACAACCCCAGTACTGAGGAGTGATCTTGACAAGTTTATTTTGAGATGCAGCAACAGACAATAGCTCGCTTTCTTCCTCCTCCTCTTAAAAAAAAAATATATATATTTGATTTTTAATTTAGAATACAGTTTTACTCATTAGTACAAACATTATCTACTGAACTTTTTATTAGTACAATCTCTGCCTTCCGCTATCAGTGTAAGAAGTATTTTAAATATGGAAATCCAGGGGGTGGCCTGAGAGATTATTGGATATATGTCTAAAATAGAATAAATGAAAGGTAGGAGAGAAGAGGCTCCATGACAAGATATTAGTAGTTCCTCAATGGGGAGGATGGGAGAGTCTGTGAGTATCAAGAAATGACCAAATCACAAGAGGAAATTTATGTGGAAAGATGGAAGAAAACGTATAAATGATTTGTGATTCAAATCTAGTCAGCGACCTGGATACCTCCAGCCCCAGAGTCAACCACAGCCATGTTCTGAAGGTTCTGATTCATACACATGGGTGTTTATGGTTCAGTTTTGGTTTGGCTACTGGGCCGTGGACTCCTCAGTCCCTACCTGCTGAGTGAATTGAGTCCTTGTGTTCAAACAAAGAGCCTCTGATGATCCCAAGGAAACGTCATAGTTTACACAAAGTGGTCTGTTGACTAACATTTTGCAGGATAAAATTTTTTTAAAGGGCTAATTAAATAACCTTTGTAAATGCTACTGAGTATTATGAAAGCAGAGATTAAAGGGGGAGAAAAATAAACGCACCAAGTTACCACTGGTGGATGAACTCGTAGGAGTGGTCTTGATGTCAACAGACCAAAACAGAATTTGCAATTAGTCAGGAAGGCTAGGGGAATCCCAAGAGAGGACAATAAAGGGATGGCATCTCTCAGAGAACAGCGTAATGCAGTGACGCAAAGACAAGACTTCAGCCGAACAAATACAGTGCGGGTTAGAATAAATCCCTTTCTATTAGGAACGATTTGAAACACATAATGTAGCCCGGGCAAAAGACTAGCTGACTATCTAAATGACCCAGGTCAGAGTTCATTGTGATCTTCAGACCGATGAATGAGACTGGACACATCCCAGTGGAAGTTGAGCATCTGAGAACCGTGAGATGATCTAATCCACCCCCCCCTTCCTCTTCTAGGTGCAGAAACTGAGGGCCAGTGAGGTTGGTTAAATGACTCTCCCAAGGGTGGCACAGCCAGACAGTGACAAACCCAGAAGGAGAATTGGTTCCTGATCTCCAAAGTCTGTTCCTACAACCCCATGGCCTCGCGACCACAATAGTAAGGTAAGTGAACTTTATAGAGGAGAAGGATCCTGCCAAGGTGAGACAGGTCTAGTCAATACCCAAATACTTGCTACCACGAACAGAAGTTAAAAGAAAATCCTTTTACTAGAGTACTTGTAAATACCAATCACTTCAAATTGTGTATCACAAACACGTTGTGAAGAAATGCTCGTTTGTGTGGTTGAACACGAATCGTGGTCTCTTCCCTGCAACGCTACAGCTTTCTTCCTGAAGGGCCCCAGAAGGTTCCCTCGAAGGAACAAGAGTCTTAGTTATTTCTGTTTTACACTTAGATTCTCCACTTCCCTGATACAAAACCAGTAACACTGCTTCTACACGTTCTAGAAACAGAACACCGATGGGAGGATTATCTGAGACACTCGATGCACACGGTTGGTAGCAAAAGTCTGTGATTTCTCTGTAAATGACTAATCTGGAATAGACACAATAAACCGTCCACAGCTTCAAACGATTTGAACAAAAATAGAACAGCCATGGACAGCGTCTGTACCCCTGTCCAACTGGATGTAAACAACATTTGTAGAAATCGGGTTTGTTAAGAAAGTTTATCCACAGATCTGGATAGCAATAAAAACCGTTTCCTAGGAAACTGTAAGATCCTGTACCACACAGCCCAACAAAGAGGAAGATTAGGTTGATGTCTAAATTCAAGGTACAAATTTACACAATTTTTCTCAACTCCTGTGATGATGTCCGGGTGCCTCGGGCATGGATAGTGGAGGGCGTAGCTGTTTGTCTCCCGCTGCGATCTTGCTTGGGAAGCTCCTTGGTCTGGGCTGGACTCCTCCTCGGCTGTGAGTCCCCTACCCAGCCACAGACTCCCTGTGCGTGTTCATCCTTTGTCCTCAGTTCCAGATGCTCAATACTGCCCTTCTCCTGCTAAAGACACTACCGTTTCATGTCTTCCCATTTCTTCCAAGACGGCCGCCAGCATGCTCAGGTTTCCATCTGGGAAGTTCTGTGCTTCCCAGAGGTCCAGGATGACGCCAGTCGGGCTGGATTTGGTGGCGAAGTAATTCAAGTACCTGTCATTGGGAAAGGTGTGTGACTTAGAAATCTATTTTCTCTTTCCTTTTGCCTCAGCTAAACCCTCCCACCCGAGTCTCGGGACCCAGTGTGGTTGACAGCGAGCTGCCCTAAAGAACTAGCCAATCTGTAATTAGATCAGCCCCCAGAGAAGAGACGTGATGTTTAACTTTGTTAACCTCAACTCTGAGTAAGATAATTTAAGAGACAGGATGTCTACGGGTCACATCCCAAACAGGAAAGCGAGAGCCTTGTGTTTTCTCTGCAGCCCAGGCTCTGATGATCTTTGACAGGTCACGCCAGCTCTTTTGCTGGGCAGGGAAGGCGACATTCTACAAAGCAGGGGCCTCTTTATAACTTAATTATTCCTTAAACGTTAGGTCCTGCTCCATTGCAGCTGAGGAACAATAATCACTTTAGCCAGTGGATATATTATTGAGGGAGATTTAGCCCATCAGCTTTGCAAAGTGGATCACAAAACGCGATACTTACAAATGAGCCCAGAATCGGGCTTGCACACACAGTGCTAAGAAGGAGCATCAGATTAATGTATTGTAGGGTGAAAAAGTAAATAGATGTGCACATGAAAAACAATGAATGTTCCCTTACGTCTATCAGTCCTGGAGCCCGGCCACACCCACCTGTCCAGGCTGAGCTTATGGGCCAGCATCCTCCAGTCGTGGCCTCTGGTCTGCGGGGCGTCCAGGCTGCTGCAGAGCTTTTGCCGGATGGGGAGAGGGATGCTGAACGCACTCGGCCCTGGGACAGCGGTGACCGTGCTCGCAGGATCCAGCAGCGGCAAATCGAGGCCAGTAGGTTCCTGGCGTTCAGGGACAGGAAGAACATGGCATTATGTCTCGAGACAAAAGCAATCCCTATGGAACCAATAACCTACCTAATACCTTGCTTTGGGCACAAAGAATAAGTACTGTCATTCTCTGCAGTAAGAATGGCTTCTTCCAGGCCTGAAAGTTGGGAGGCACTGTATGTAAGCTGGCTGAGAAGAGGTACATAGATTTGGAGCTAACTTTGCATGGCGCCAGATTTATGGGTCTTGCGTGAGGACTGGGCTGGAATGGCAAGCTCTGGTATGATTCAATAACACCTTTTCCAATGGGATTCTCCAGGAAGGGAGGGAATACCGACGCTCTTACAGGTTTAGATTTCAGGAGGGGAAAATGTTCAAAAGGGCAATTCTATGAGAACGAACAGATCTGAGATTAGAAGGCTGAAAAGTTGAAACTGTTTGATCCCGAGGGTAAAGCCCTGGGCAAATGCCCGAGTAAATTATCCTGCCTCCAACCCCTGCAGAAGATGGCTCAGTTCTGCTTTTGGTGAATGAAATGGAACATAGCTCTCCTCTAAATGCTATCAATTTCAGACTAATTTTTTTTAAAAGAAAATGGTAAACATGGTATATTATTGCCTTAGGGCAAGCTGTTAATGACATCCTCCAATTGCTGTACACCCTTTTTTTTAAAAAAAAAGATCTAATTTTAGTAGAGAAAACCATAAATTGGCTCTTAAAATAGTTTCAGCTCATAAAACAGCATTAATGCAAAATCTGAATTTCATCTGCAGGAGAAAAGTCTAATCATTTTCCGATCATTTCTGCTGGTTAGAAAAGCAAAAGCAAATGTTGCCTGGGAACTATTAAAGCAATGAAAGAAAAATCTACTTTAAATGTCATCCCTTTTTCTAAAACAGGTGACTCCTTGGTGTGCATAGTTGCTGGAGGTTACACTAGCCACACAGGATTTCAGCCACCATGAAGTATCCGAGTGCCCAGCTCAGGGGGACAGCGCGAACCCTGCCGCAGTGACCTCTCCAGCTGCAGGAGATGGGGTGGATCATGACCTGCAGCTCTTTCCCGGTAAGGCACAGAGTTCCTTCCAAGGGAATGAAGACAGAGGGTTTTTGACCCCCGGGGTTAAAGAAAGGCAGCCACAAGAGTGACACAGGGCACGCGCCATGTTTACCAAGTGCCCCGATGCCTATATTGGGCATAGGAGGATGGGTTGGAGGTGACGAGAAGTCACAGGCCATTTGCACGAGTCTTGCTTCTTTCCTGCACAATAATAACAAGGCCAAAAAGGACTCCCACCTCATCCCCTATTACACCACAACCCCACATGGCAGGGGAGGTTATGGTCTGCACAGGGCACGCTCTGCTGTTTGTAGTGCTGAGACTGTGTCACCAGAGAGTCTCTGAACTCTTGGCCACAGGAGCTCCCTCCAGCTGACTGTGATCCCGCGCTTCTGCCAGACTAACCTTCCTAAAGTGCTTCCCCCACTGCACAGCCTGTCCCCAACCTTTCTGGGGGTACCCCATCACTCTCCCCAAGGACCACTCAAAGTTCTTCTGCCCTTTCCATTAACCTCTCCAAGCCTGGTCCAAAAGACACGTGCCCAGCAGCCCCCGAGCAAGCCCGCCCCAAGGCATCAGGCCCGGAGGTCTCTTGGGCTCTGCTGCCTTCCTCCCCTAGCGTGCTGGTCGTATGCACGCGCCACTCGCTTTGATTTCCCGAATCTCCTGGAGGTGAGTCTATTTCTGCCATCTTCAGAACCCCTGTGACACTCAGCACCATGTTCTTCCCATAGAAGCGACTCAGTTAATAGTTGTTGATGTGCAAGAAAATATTTTTTCCTAGTACAGAAAGAAGATGCTGGACGCCCACCCACAGAGAACCGTGTCGCGCTTCCTGCCAAGGCTTTGTTAAATCCTGAAGTTAAAGGTCAAAGACAGGCGTGGGTCTCAGGAAGGTCTGAGCACAGATCCGCGTTGTTCCCCTCCGCTTGGTGAACAGAGCGCCATCACGTTCCCCGTGGGTGACGCAGTCCTGAGCTGTCTAACCCTGGCGATGCTGCACATTCATTTCTGTGCAGATGAAAGCAGCTGAATGGGACATAATTTCTTGTCTCTTAGCAGACGGCTGACGATAGCCTTGGAGGAGAAAGAAAACTACCTATACACACACACACATTTCATCCGGTGATTCCAGCTGCTCTTAGCCCTTCCTTTACTTCCAGGTGAAAGTAGAGTCGATGCTCACAGAATGCTTATTACGATAATCGCTCACGATAGTGGGACCATCTGCCTTTGATGTTACGACTCCCTTAGTTAAACACATGATTTTTCCAACAGTAACCAGACAGCAGTTCTGAAACAACTTTCCACTCCCATATGCTGGCTCTTCCTGAAGTTACTTAGAAGAACTAGATTTCCCAGTGGCCAGTATGAGCAGGTTATGGAAGACGGAGGAGGTAAGCAGAGGGGATGGCTGTCGCAGAGTGAGGCGACTTTGTACATTTTTACTATTCTACTTGGTCTACGCAAACATGCCAGGCAATGCTACTTAATAAGACGTTATAAGGCCTAGCAAATGTAAGAAATTCTAATAACTGCCATTATTATCTATTATTAAAGCATTCATACCGCCTCCTAAAGCTGCACCTTTTCCAGGGTGCAGAGCCCAGAACTAGAGCAACATTGGGAAAACCAGCTTGGGGATATACACCATCTTCTTCTTCCCCCCGAGCTAACTTTATATTTACATAGGAACTGAGTTTCCTTTTGTTTGGTGGTTTTGGTAAAAGTGAATCTCAAGCTTCAGCTGAGGACAGATTCTATGATTGGAATGGCAGCGTTTACCCAAGAGCCTTGTCACGCTAAGGGCATCAATGCCAACAATAAGAAGGGTGAACATGTACTAAGTACAGTAAGGTGTACTAACCACGAACTATGGGCCAAATTCTGTTTGGAGTATTTACTAACAGTCATCAAACTGGTATAATATGATACCAATTTACTCAGGGAAACTGAGGAAAGAAGAGATTAAGCAATGCCTATACCCCCATGGAACTATCTATTTGGGAATCTATAGCTAAAATGAAACACACGGCAGGGAGAAACTAAAGTCCCTCTCCCCTATGCCATTTTTTCTTTCAGTAGCAATGGGTAGCCGCCTGGTCCCTCTCTCTGTGCTTGTCTATGAAACAAAAGACTAAAAAAAAAATCTTTATCATCTTTTGCATTCATTCATGCCACTACTTTGTCTTCCAGATGTTTCCATTCTTAAGCTTCATCTCTGTGAAATTAAAGGCTCTGTCTCTAGCTGAGGCATCCATCTCTGGCCAAAGCACCCTGAACGAGACAATGGCGTGGGGGGCAGCCCATGTCTAGCAAGCCAGCTCCTCCTTGGGAGACAGGACTGGGCCCCCAGCCCACCTGCCATCTTGCCCTGTGACCCTAGGAAGGAGCGCTGTTCAGAAGAAAGAAACCACCACTGGAGCCTTTCTCGGCTCGTTCATGGTTTGTCAGTCGTATTGTGCCCTTTCTCGGGGGTTTTGATGAGGATGCGGGTGTCAGAGCTCTCCGGAGCCCATTGTTCATCGGCACACACAGCCCTGCTCTCCGACGACGTCAGAACCCGCAACCACGCACCGGGCGCTGCATTCAAATGCTAACCACGACGGCGGGATGCGGTGACCCAGAAGTAAAAGCCACCGAGTGCCCCTAAATCCCCAAAGTCATCTCGACTCCAGTCTCTTCTTTCCCTCCCTCCTGGCAATACGCTTGTCTGTCACACTGGGCAGACGCCTCCCACACGGCTGGTCCCTTCCAGCAGACTACCACCAACTTGCAAAAGAAATCCTCCCTCCTCTATGTTGGCACAAGAAAGTCCTTACAACTGTGATCACACTATGCAAAACTGCCCTTTTTCTGGGAGGACGTGGCAGCCCTGGCGGGGGACAGAGCAGCTCCCTTTCATTGGTGGCTGCATCTGAGCCCCCTTTTCAACCCCCAGCAACTGTGCACGCTGAACAGAAAGCAAGCATCAAAGGCCCAGACCTCCTCGCCCCCCTCCAAAATTCCACAGCCTTTGTCGTCGCCGGAGCTCGGTGGTTATTGAACTTTGTAGACCTGCTGGGCCCGCGCAGTGAGAACACCCTCCTGCGCCTGGGAGATAGCACTGGGCCTGGCGGTTGCCATGGCACCCTGACACCGAAATCATTCCTTATGAATGTCACCGGGGTCTGTGACTAAAGTTGTTTATGAGTCAAAAGTCACACGAAACTGCAGGAGGAAATGAGGACCGCACCTCGGCGGGCTGTGGGAAAGAAGGATGGGGTGTCGTGGAGGCTGAGGGAGACGGTTTTTAAATACAACATGTGGAACAAGACACACTGACATTCCATTCGTCACCGTGCATGCGACAGTGAGGGGGAGGCAGGATTTAATCCCACACTGGCCTGCTCTAGTTTTAAAATACGACAACCTTGTGCTTCGGGCACAGCAAGCAGCACAGGGCTGGGCTCCCCAAGGCAACCTTTGGCCACGCGACACCTGCTCGGCCCTTTGTGTCCCCAGGGGGAAGGGTTACCGCTCTGCAAGCCCTGGGACCCAAGCCAGCAGATAAGGAAGGTCATGGGCACCTCCTCTTTCCTTACAGAGAAGTCTCAAGCAGCAGTGGTCACTCTTGGTTCTGTCACACGGACACACAAAAGTGACCAGCTGAAGTGTGCGAAGATCACAGCAAAGCTGGAGGCCACCAGCAGGAAACACATCTATGTTACTTCTGTTCCCACCCCAGAGAAAAGGACAGCTCTCCTCGTATTTGGAGAATGAGGGATGAGAGAGAAAGGAGACCAAGAGATTTCTCTTATCTACTTGGAAATACAAAGGGAGAGACAACAGGGGCAGAGGTCGGTCTCTGTCCCCTCAACCCATTCAGCAGCACGGCCTGGGCACCAGGCAGAAAGGGAGGGAAGAGCCAGATGGAAGATGCGGGAACATGGCTCAGCAAGGGATGCTTTGGGAGGAGTGACTCCATGTGCACGCTACTTAAGTTAAACCTTATCCTTGACATTCAGATCTGTTTTTAAAAGTTAGAACACGATGTCGTAAAAAAGACAACTTGTGTTTCAAAAAGGATTCCTCATAATGAGCTTTTGTGCATCTCGCTCCCCACGTGCATTTAAAATATTGTCCTATTAAACAGGACACATGGAAGCCTTTGAGGACTTGGCCTGTGCGAGACACCCTCGCAGCCCACGCTGTCCCTCCTCCCGGGCCCGGACGGACGCGAGCTGCTCACCTCCGCCACGGCGCAGTTCAGCTGGAAGATCTGCCCTTCTCCCTCCACCTGCCGCACGCAGAGCTTGCAGACCAGCTCCGCCGTGTTCAGGCTGAATCTTTCCAGAGTAAAGGTGCAGTGGAGGTTTCTCTGAGACCCGCTCCAGATATGGTAAAAAGGAATTTCCTGAAGGAAACGAAAGCGTTAACCACAAATGAGGCATTAACACCAAAAAGAACGATCACATCCTCTCAGTATCACACATACATCACCTCACAAAGCCCTGGGTGTCAGCACACCAGGACCACCTGCTCACATGAGAAACCTGAGGCCCAGAGAGGTTCAGTAACTTACCCAAAGCTACACAGCAAGTGAGTGGCAGAGCTGAGATTCGAACCTAGGGAGTCAGCCTCATAGAATCCATGTAACCTAACCAGTGTGCCACGTGTCTCTAATTTACAAAAGGAGTCATTGTAAATGATGAAAAAGAAAAGTTTATAATAAATTCCCAAAATAGAACTTACACACACCAGTCGTTGCTCATTAAAAGGAATCCCCGCCGTGGCATTCTGAGGAAAGCACAGGCCAAAGGATAATGCCCTGATGCCTTTCATGCTAGAATCCTCCTCCGATAGGACAAGGGAAAGCCCATACCCCCTCCAGCTGAAGACTCAATTAGCTGCCACACACACACAAAAAATTCTTGGCTTAAAAAGCACCCAGCCTCTAAAAGTCTAGACCACCTTACAGAGCCCAACCTGGAATCTGTTTTCAATAAAGGAAAGGTTGATCCGTGAGAGACGGAAGAATATGGTGAGCAAGAGCGCCTCGCTCTGGCTAACTTGGGAATGTGGGCCAAGTTACTTAACATTTCCAGGCCTCAGTTTCCTCATCTGCAAAAGAGAAGCAAAGAGTATCTCATTCATAGACGTGCTGGGGTTAAATGAGGTAAAACAAAGTGCGTAAGACAGTGTCTGGCAGATGGTCAGCGTTCGGCCACAGTTAGCTTTAACTAATAGCATATTATTATCATTATTATTAAAATAGTATATTCCATTACGATTGTATAAAAGAAGTTGCTTATCAAAGGGGGAGGTTTGTGTCAGTTGCAACAGGGAGGAATGAAGCCAAGGAAGAGATGTAACGAGAAAGTCACAAGCCCGATCTCTCGATCACGTGCCGAGCTACAGCTCAGCTGTGTAACAGAAGGCTCTACCGTGCAACCCCCCCAAAGCTCACGATTGTTAATAAACTAGGATGTTTGTTTCCCATCACTGATGTGCAAGCACTTGACATATGAGAGTAAGAAGGAAGCTGAGAAGTCTTCCCCTCAGTCCTTCTAGAATGTTCGGTAACTGAACTGCAGTTCGGCTGCAGTGCTGGGGTGGGGTTGGATGTGTGTGGGTACAGACACGGCTCCCCTAAATGTGTCCTCATCTCCCAGGACAAGGCTCACCATCCCATCAGAATAGCGTCCTGAGAGCTCGGGTTGATGGGTAGAGGGGAAAACTTCTCGAGAGTCCCATGATTGTCCCACAGGTACGTACAATAGCCAGTATGCATGTACGTGGAGACCTGTGGAAGCAGTATTTTTATGCCTGTTATTGAATCAATCCTGACCAGGTTTCCCTTTTACATGCTATTTCAGTCCCCAAACTGGAGTTCCTTTAAGTTTTCCAGATAAGGGTACTGGCCTAGCAAGGCTGAAACCTAATTTGTGTCGCATGGTGTCAAAAAGTCCCTCTGTGTTTTTCTATGAATGCTTTTGAGGCTGTTTTTAAGCAGTTCAGTGTGAATGTTTACTATGCAAATTAATTGAAATGGTGGAATTAGAAGTCTTTTATATTTACTAGAAATAAAATAATAATAGCACAGTTTTTTAAAGAATTTAAAAATGCATTTTTCAAAAATCC
>NW_012148174.1:10848114-10882207 GCF_000956105.1 Propithecus coquereli
CCCCCCCAAAGCTCACGATTGTTAATAAACTAGGATGTTTGTTTCCCATCACTGATGTGCAAGCACTTGACATATGAGAGTAAGAAGGAAGCTGAGAAGTCTTCCCCTCAGTCCTTCTAGACTGTTCGGTGACTGACGTCAGGAAATAGTAACTGAACTGCAGTTTGGCTGCAGTGCTGGGGTGGGGTTGGATGTGTGTGGGTACAGACATGGCTCCCCTAAATGTGTCCGCATCTCCCAGGGCAAGGCTGAAACCTAATTTGTGTCACATGGTGTCAAAATGTCCCTCTGTGTTTTTCTATGAATGCTTTTGAGGCTGTTTTTAAGCAATTCAGTGTGTATGTTTACTATGCAAATTGATTGAAATGATGGAATTAGAAGTCTTTTATATTTACTTGAAATTAATAGCACAGTTTTTTAAAGAATTTAAAAATGCATTCTTTCTTTGTATTTTTCAAAAATCCTAAATAAACCCAAGTATTTTGGAGAAACAAGCACTGACATGAAATTAATTTCAAGGAAGAGGGTTTCTTATGTCTATGTGATTTTCGTCCTCTTTCTTGGAGCCGTCTTCGAGCCTTTCGTGCAGCTTGGGAAACTCACCTGATACTTAGCCAGCAGTTTGCTCTTCCAGAGGGAATGGGCGATATCGTGAATTGACAGGCGCAGGTTGTGGGTGCTGCCTTTAAAATGAAGAGCCTTGGGTTCTTCTAGGAGCTGCCCTCCCATCTGTCTCTCAAGATGTACCACTTCCTGCAGTGACAAGCCCAAAAGCAAGAGCACATTATTGGATTGCATCACATGAGTGTTTCTTCACCGTGCTTTCTGAACGGCAGACCTAACTTGGGTAACGCCATGAACATCCACTTTTGCAGCCTTGAGATCCTCCAGTTGAAGCCCTGCCCATTTGGTACGGGACTGGGCCCTTCTGATCAACGGTTCTGGCAATCTACATCACGGTGTTGTGCAGCAAATTCAGTACTGTCTGCCCTTACCAAACGAGCAGTGGAGTATTTTAGCAAATACAGGTGATTAATAAGCAGAATTCAAAACTGGAAGAACCCCAAATAAAAGAAAACATAAGTAGAAATATAGATAAACGGATAAAAAAAAGTAGATTGTCAATCAATTCTTAGGGAAAGCGGCAAATAACTGTAAGACCATGTCTTGGACTTAATAAAACCAACAACCAAAATTCCAGAACTGTTTTAGACATTTAGTTCAATCTCTTATGGTTTCTTCAGGTACAGAAATAAAAACATCAAATTTTGGCTCAAAATAACCCATTGCATTTTCCCAATTATTAAAAAGTCTTAGAATATGCTCATCCTATGTCGCATTAGAGGAAAATAGTCTGATACGGATTAGGAAGGTTTTTGAACACCAAATATTGAAGTCCATAGTCACTCAAATTCAATTTTAAAAAGAACACCTTATTTCTCGAGAATTCTAGCTGATGCAAAAATTTGCTGTGTAATTTACTTACACTATAAAGATATAACACAAAGACAAATTCTGTATATACTTCCATTTCTCAAGCGCGTTAATGGGAGTTAATGAAGCATTTCCTGCTACAGTCGTAATTATCCAAACAGCAGCAACCATCAGTTATCAACAAACAGATGATCCCGGGTCTCTTCTGCTGTCTAGAATCATCCCCACGCACTTTACTCCTCTCATGCCTTAAAAGTTGTAATGGTACAAATATGCAGGCAATTTCTGACCTTCTAAAAACAGGGGGCCAGGAATATAATTAAGAAATACAAAAATAAAATGATTTTTCTTATTTGGTGATATTTTGATAGACCGCAGGGAGTTCAAGAACACAGGTGTCCATTCCGAACGCCACACACGTGTCTCAGGCACCTAGCAGCGTAGCCCAGCACAGGTGGGTCACCGTGGAGGATTTCAAGTATGGGAACTCGATCGCCTCATATCCAGAAATGCAACACTTTGCATTTGTTGAATGACTTCTAACCCACGCACTCGTGACCCAGTAAGTGTGGGGCTTACCGACATCATTGATTAGACGTAAACAGCTCATTTGCAAGCTGCTGCTTTAGTGGTTCTTAGCATCCATCATCTTTGGGTCAAGCCACTGTTCTGAACAATGCAAGCTGCTGAAAGGTCCTATAAGGTGTAAAAAATATTAGGATAATGTGGTCTCAGACAGGGGCTTCTCTAATTAGTGTCTAATGGAAGAGAGGAAGCAATAACACACTGACTCGGAGAGGCGTGCGGTCCAGTTGCCTGAGAGTTATTGACTTAACGTTGTTGGATGACGAGTAGCTATTACTTGTGACAGGAGCCTGAGCAGTCAGCAAGCCCCGGGCCACAGCCAGCTGGCTCCGAGGGGCTCTAGTAGGCCACACAGAGCCATCCAGCCCGGTCACACATGCTCCCTGCAGAACACCCTCCACAGCCCTGCACACACCCCATTCCTCGACAGGAATCCAGCCACGTGGAAATGCAGAAGACGAAAAGTGAGGGTTAATTGCAGTTTCTTCTGCTTCAGCAGGAAGGCATAATGAGCTTCTGTTGATCATGTTTGTTGTCTAGTTAGCATAATAGAGAAAGCTGATGTTCCCAGTGAACCTGGCACCTGACAAATTCGAAAGCTAAAATGATGTTTGTTTATAAGCCATTAGAAGAAAAGAAACATAATTAGAAATCTTTGCGATTACAGTCATGCCAATCAATCAGTTCCAGCTTCTTTCCAGTACGCCCTAATTACCTCATCAAGACGTCTAAAGAGCAATCGATAGTAATTATCTGATTACTATAGATCTTCATTATGTCCAAATTATCTCCCTGGGATGTCTAAAAGAAGATGCATTGTATTCCGGGAGGTAATTGGACCCAACAATGTATAATCCACACCCCCATCCCTACAATCAACATAGACTGCCGGAGGACAGGGAGAACATTGTCAGTTTTCTTGGCAGGGAGGATCATTGAAAGATCCCAAACTGCCTACTGGCCATGACCTTGAAGTCAAGAAATCTAATGCCACATTTTGAGTGCGAAGTCTCGGCTGGAGTGAGCCCAAGAATAAGCCTCTGCGTTTGGTTCAATAAAGTCATGGTAAAGAATTCTCCCTAGTGGGGACAGAGTCTAGACTGGCTTGGAGAGCCTTTATTTGAGAGGAAGGACCAAGTAAAGTGTCACGTGAAGGACAGTGAGGCCACAGAACACACAACCTTTGCATATTCTTAAGCTCCCCATCGCTCCATCAACCAGGAGGGACACAAAGCTGCTGCCCAGAGCTGGGAAGAACCCAGCTTTTTTCTCTTTCAATTGTACGTGATCCTGGTGAAAAACAAAGTGCCCATCAGGAGGCGTCATGCTTAGGGTGGAGACCTCTGATCGTGTTTGCTTACGTATTCTGCCACTCAGAAATGGAGCATGCATTTTATGTTTCTTTACACATTATGAATATATCACTATGTTAATATTTTACATTATAAATATGCATGAAATTTAAAAATACAGAAAGTTCTGTGTTTACCTAACTTAGCAAAAAGCTAAGTACTAATAGCGTCCTTTTTTTGCCCCGTACCTGGGGAAGAACTCAGCCCAGCAGGGAAGGATTCAGTAAGAAGAAACTTTACCAAACTTAAATTTAACATGTCTTCCTTACAAGTGTCAACTGGTATCATTACACTCTTTAACATAACGAAACATAACAAAATAAAGAAGACAATAACCAAAGCCGTGAATCAAAGGTATCTCAATCCATCAATCGATCAATAAAACAACTCCTTAGACACTAAAATAATCTAAAACCACACTTGAGTCAGAGCTGACTTGTCACCTACAATGAATCTCAAATATAAGTTCTGAGTCAGAAGACAGAAGCAGCAAGCCCACCTGAAAGGCTGGCCAGGCTTTCGTTCCAAATTTTAAGTGTTAAAATCTGGGACATGCTGTAGCAGATACAACTTAAAAATAAAGAAGTGTGATTTTCTGAAATCCTTGTGCATGATATGGTTTTAGTGAATATATTTATCATACATGAAAATAACAGACACGCACATCGATAAGATACGGCTTTACAGTTAACTGTTTCCCTCTCCTTAATCTTCCTGGAAACATTCACTCAACATCTGGAAGACACGTTGTAAGCCCTGCCAGGAACCATGTCCGGCTCCGGGGCACACAGAGAAGGAAGTCCCTGTCACAGCCGCAAACTGCTAATGGTCCATGGGGCCGCGGAGAGACCCACGTGTCAAAACATGTCACCACAACACAGTGTGCTGAGCTCTAAAACACCTTCTAGATGGGCTGCTTTTGGATCGCGAAGGTGAGGATATCGTCCACACCTTAAAAAAGAGTAAGAAAATATATTTAAGGTCAAAAGACTCAGGAAGACTTAAGAAAAGTATCATGACCTTGAGAAGAAATGTCATAAGAACAATTAGGATCATCGAGGCTCTTTGTTCTCAGAAATGTAAATGTCACCTTCCTGGGCAGAGGCTGTCCTCTGTCCGGCAGCACCTCCCACCTCAGTGGCCTCTTCTAGCTCTGGGGGAGTCCACCTGTCGCTTTGACGAGCTGGCCCTGCTGATGGGGGCAAGGGTGGGTTTCTGGGTCTTTCCCCTCTAACTTTACCTTGAAAGATGCTCCCAAGAGAAGCTTGAACTGCAGTCATTCTGTCACCAGGTGCAGTCCCCTGCCTCGGAGCCCGGTGTGGGCCAGGGGTCTGCGCGGTCCTGTAGGAGGGCTCCTTCCCCAAGGTGGTGACTCTCTCAGGCTGGCCACCCCAGGGAGGGCCACAGTGATTCAAGGAGTCTGTGAGGGATTGCTCCAAAGGCGGGGACGAGGGCTTCCGCAGTAGAAACAAGCAGCGCTCCCAAAAACCAATTAAACCAAGACCTGGGCCATGCCAAGCCATTAGCCTGGGCCACTTAAGAGCCACCATAAATCCAAGCTGTGTTAAAGGCCCGTGCGCACAAAGGGAGCACCTCTGGCCTGTGCCCAAAACTCTCCCAGGCTCTTAGACGACAGGATCTGCCCTCATGAAGGCCTGTCAGAGAAAGGCAAGAGGGAGGACGCGTCTGGAAGCCACACCACTCCCACACGCTGGCGTGTCTCATCCCCCAGTTTCTCCCTGCGCGCTATGTCGGGGCTGGATTGCCTCTGCCTCCCTTGCTTCCTTCTTCGTTCTTTCCCTCTCCTTCCACGCTGGGGCGGATTTCCTGTCTTAGTCTCACAACTGCTGCCCCCTGGGGGCCGCCAGGCAAGAGTGGCATACGCTTATAGACGCGTCAAGTACATCTTTCTGAGTATGAAAAGTCTCTGTCCCCAGGGTCCAGGCTGAACTGGGCTACGCAACTCTGCAAAGCAGCACTTTGTGCCAAGAACTATGAGGTGCTGGGCTCCCCAGCAGGTCTGCTGGGCCCAAGCTCCCGGCCTGGCTTTGTTCCCTGCGCTGCCCCCTGCCCACCCACCTGTCCCCTGCTCACACCTGGTAGTCACCTGCTCTGCCTAAGGACCTGTCCCTCCCGCTCCCCACTGCTCCAAATTCCCCCACCTGCTTCTTCAAGGCGTTTGTTCGGGCTTCGGTTTCTCAAGGGCCGATCATCCTACCTGGGGATTATCTAATCTTTAGCTTCTCTCACCTCCCCTGTCTGTCTCTCGTTTTGTCTCCAACTACTTTCCTTTCATTCTTTTCCTTTCCTTTTTAGAAATCTCACAAGCCAGAGAAAGGGTGCACAAATGAGTAAACTAAGTCTCCTGTAACCCACTGAGATCTCTTCCCGAAGAGCAAGTTGCAGGGAGGCGATCAGGGCTCAGTTTGACTTTCTCTGTCCTTGCTCTTGGTGTGGTTTCTGGAGGTGATCTCTCCGGGTGCTCCCTCTTTTTGATAGAAACACGTGACTGCATGGCTGCCAAGAAGCCTGGGACCCGCGTGAAGGAGCTGAGCAGGTGGAGGGAGGCCTGGCGGGGAAGCCACTAAGGCCACTGCGCAGAGAAGTTGTCACCGAAGACAGCCAAGGAAGCGGCAGCCAACCTCGCGCTCCGGCTGCCTCGTGTTTGGCTTCTCAGCCCCGTGGAGATGGGACCGACTCTGCACGCTCTGTCCTGGGCGCTAGACGGTGTCATTGTCACCGTCACCGTGCTTCCGCACCTCTCACACACGTGGGTCTCCAAGGCACAAAGAACCAACCAGCAAATAATGTTCAGAGGCCTCACGTGCTAAACCTCAAAAGACCAACGCTCCATGACTGTGCTCAGTGGTGGGTGTTGAAAAACCACATCTGCTGTCAGATTTCACGGAGCCTGCCTTGCCTCTATTCATTCCGTGTTGGACAGAGGTGTTGAAACCTCTCCTCGTCATTTGGGGATGAGACATTCCTCTCTTTGCCACGCTGGCCATCGACGCTGTCTCCGTCACAGCTGTAGGGGCCTATCAGGCCACCAAAGCAGAGGGCGAAAAGAGTGGCCACCCTTCTCTCTGCTTCCCTGCCAGCTTTGCAGGGGTGCTGCTCTCAGCCCCCACGTGCTGTCTCCTCCTCCATTCTTGGGCCCCAGGCTGCTGAGCCGGGCGTGGAGAGCATCTGCCTGTCACAGCCGGGCCTCCCCCACCTGCTCGGGTCACCGTCCCTGGCGCCCGGCCTGGCGCTGCTGGTTTCCAGTCCCGTGTTCACGCCGGGGTGCTCTGCTCTCCCCCTGCACGAGCGTCTGCCTTGCTCCGTCCCTAATAACAACAAGGCCGGGCTCAGGCGACCATGTGCAAAGATGTCCCCGTCAACTGACTTCATTTTTAGGGCTCTGCCTGCTGTTCCCACAGCTGCTGCCACCACGGATGCTTGGTCTGAGCTGCCGCTTCCAGCCTGCCCAGTCAGGGTGGTTTGTGACACTTTGAAAGCAAAATGCCAAGGGGCAGCGCTCAGGGAAGTGGCCATGTCCCTTGTCTACCAATGGGCGTACTCTTGAGGAAAAGATTCTCTCTCACTTTTATGCGTTAGGAACAGGACTTCTCAGGTTATTCTGGGACTTTTGAAGTCATCTTGCATTTCTTTTCACCCTTTAACACGTTATTTTTAAATTTCTGTATTAGTTTGCTATTGCTGTCGTAAGAAACGACCACAAATGTAGTGACTTAAAACAGCACAAACGTATTATCTCACAGTTCTGTACGTCAGGAGTCCAACACGGGTCTCACTGGGCTAAAATCAAGGTATCGGTAGGGCTGCCCTCCTTCCTGAAGGTTCGAGGGGAGAACTCGGTCTTTTGTCTTTTCCACCTTCCAGAGGTTGCTCACCATTCTTGGTTCATGATTCGCCCCCATCTTCCAACCCAGAGATGAGTTTGAGCCTTTTCCCGTTGACATCTCTTTCTCTCTGCCCATAGCTGGGGAAAGTTCTCCACTTTTAAGAATCCATGTAATTGGACTGGACCCACCAGATAACCCGGACAATCTCCCCGTACCCCTCAGTCATCTGCAAAGTCTCTTTTGCCATGTAAGGTAATACATTCACAGGTTCTCAATTTTGAGGTGTAGATCATCTTGGGGGATTTTTTTTTATTCTGCCTACTTCAACTTATATTTTCTCTCTCTTCTCTGTCTCTCCCTCAAAAAATAAATTCAACATGGCAGGTCATTTCCCAGATATACGACAGGACCAGGGCCAATCTCATAAGCAGATGATAAAGATGGGTAAATTTAGAGACACCAAAAGACCCCTATGACTGCAAGGCTGACCAGCCAGACTGCCACCAAACCTGAAACTCACCCACAATTAGATCACAATTACATTTAAAATCTTCACGGAGCCATTATCTTCGAAATGCCACAGTCGTCTAAATGCCCACGAAGGGATGATTAACAGTATCTAGTGCCGATTTTGTGCCAGGAGATTTAATACATTTGATCTCCTGGAATCTTCCAAGGGTCTCTGATGCAGACCAAATCGCTGCCCAAAGAGGTCAAGTTTGGGGACCAGGGCCACCAATCTGATGAGTGATGGAACCGATGGAGTCATCCAGCCCAAATCGGGCTTCCGTACAGCACCACGCTCCCTCCCACCCACTTAGCAGGAAAATGCATTAGGAATCTTCAACACGTTTGTTGTTCTCTAATACATATGTTAGATCTGAATATATCAGTTATATTTCAGAGACCAGGATTCTAAAAATATAAAACACAGGTCAGGCTAGTTTTGAGGTTGTTCGAGGGAACTGTAAGAAAAGGCGCGGTTAATGGGGCCGATTTCAGGGAAGACCAGCGTTAGAAGGCACGGGGAGGCAGGCTTGAGGTGTTCTGGGTTCAGTAATGTCACAGCTTGCCATGGAGGAAACATCAGGAGGACAGCAGTGGGGAAGGCGACAGGTGACAGGATGAAAATAAAGCTACCTCCTCCCTTGAATTATTTACTTGTTTATTTATAAGACAAAGTCTCGCTCTTTCTCCCAGGCTAGAGTACAGTGGCATCATCCTAGCTCACAGCAACCTCAAACTCCTGGGCTCAAGCGATCCTCCTGCCTCAGCCTCCCGAGTAGCTGGGACTACAGGCACATGCCACCACTCCTGGCTAATTTTTTTATTTTTGGTAGAGACGGGATCTCGCTTGTTGCTCAGTCTGTTCTCCAGCTCCTGGCCTCCCACGTGTAGCCCAAGAAAGTATCACACGATTCTCAGTTGATTTCATCCAACCTACTTTCTTTTACTGAACCTATCAGTGTTTCCTTCAATCTTCTCTCATCTTTTCACATATATGAACTTTCACAGATTTACCACACTATACTATACTGTACTGTACGACATCCTGGATTAGGCATGTGAAAACTCAACGAATCCAAGGAAGATCTTCACACTAAATGACTCCATAAAGAAATCCAGGTTATGTTAACACACATTATTTGGTTTATATCACATATATATCTGTTAGAAATTCAACAAACATCACACACTGCCTGCATTATATGCAAATAATTCCTGTTAGGTTCTGAATCTCACGGGTTAGTACGCATCCCTTTATTATGAAGGGTATTCTATACCCTTTGGACAGCGGGGCAAAAATTACTTATTTCCACATAGATGTATGTTTCTCCCCGGGTGTTTTTAAACTTAGCTCCAAACATAGCCTTGCTCTCTATTAATTTGTGGTCTGTTTATACTAGGATTTAAGTCTTTGCAAATAATGAAAGGAAAACACCATTTTTATTACTTTAATCACCAAAAGAAAAGGGAAAAAGAAAAGCTCTGATACACCAAACTCAACCTTTTCAATAGACTTGACCTCTCTATTTGAGCTGATTCCAAACTATTCTCACAATTGTTAGCATTTTTATCTTTTATGTGAACTCAACTGGAGCATTGCTCCCACTGGTCCGCGTACACAGGGAAAGACAACAAAAAAAACCCTCCTGAAAGGTATAAAAGAATTCCGCTGTCTCCCACTCAGCCTTGTCTCCTACTCTGGTAGTCACTGCCAGCATTTTATTAACTAAGTCTACCTCGATGCTTCCAAATTGCTAAAGATAGATTTTAAGTTTTAGGTGACCATTTTTGCCCCAAGGCTCAACAGAACTCAGGGAACTTGTTAGAAACGCTGCCAAACCCAAAGAGGTGGGTGGGGAGATTAGAGAATGCATCAGGGTTGCTTAAGATGGACTGATGAAGAGGTCCCCTTATTTTTTTCTTTCCATCCATCCACATGGATAATCCAACCACATATGATAAAAAGTGATAAAATTAATATTCTTGACATGTGCATCTCCAGACATCGGGGCTGAGTCTTTTTGTAATAGCTCAAGGACTGCCCAGTTATGATCTGAGAATCGGCCTCCACTGGGCCTCCATCTCTGCCCTAGTCCTGTGTTTCTGTGGGTTTTTCTGCAAGTTAGAAAGAATCTCCAGCACACAGCAGGCACTAAGAAAATATCAAGTCCCAGGAGGCCTAGCCGCAGGCCTCGCTTGCTATGGTGGGGATGGAGGTGGTCAGGAGTTGGATGAAAGTCTACACAAGGAAGCAGAGCTCCTTGGCATCAGGGTCCAGATTACGGGAGAAGAGGTTGAAGCAAAAGGTTTGGGAGTGGACAGGACGGCAGCTGAGAGAGTTTCCATGGAGTGGTTAGGTCACCGCTAAGCACAAAAGGGGCTGCCATACAATGAGGGACTCGGTGAGAGTAGAAGAGACCTGGAAGAACTTCTGCAGGAAATCTGATGAGTCAAGAAGCGATAAATAAAAAGATCGCAGAGGATGCATCCTTTAGATCAAATCTCTTGAGAGTATAAGAGACCTAATCAGAAATGTATGATTTTTCATAGCAACTCAACATCCTGGAAGTAGGAGGAGAGGGCTTGCTCAGGGCAGCCTCCTTGGCCATGGAAAGTAGAAAAGCCTGCAGCAGCTCAAGGTGATGAGAGAATTCCAGGGTGGGAGTGAGTTCCCTGTAGATACGGGTAAAAGCAGATGAGAGATTGCGGATGGGAGGCCACAAGGCTGAGGGGGCTTCTTAGGAACAAGGGCAGCTTCCATGCACCCCATTTGAGAGGGCCAGAAGGTCACAGGGCTGTGGGGGAGATCTTTGCAATGAAGCGATTGCTAAATGAGATGAAATCTAGAGCGTTGTCCACACTAGTGGATAGATAATGTGGGGTGATGTGACGGCTACTAGATTAAATCCAAGCTAAGGAACTTTGGTGGACGTGGTGATACGGAATTTAAGAGAATGATGGGAACAAGATGGGTGGACAGAAAGACCACAAGGCAGGCACTGCTAGAACGGGAACTAGAATGGGCGACAGGCAACAGAAGGTCAGTCCAGCTCACGAAGTAGAGAGAAGCCCCAGAAAGAGTCAAGGACACGAGAGGTACTGGAACTTTTCCTCTTGGCCTCATGCTTCATTAGGGGCTGTGGTCTTCCCTGCAGGCATTGTGCGGTGACACCAGAAAGATCCAGTGGCAGTGAACGGGAGCAGTGGGGGAATGGGGGACAGGATGATTTGAGGATGTTGGATGTTGAATAGAATTAAAGTTCCAAATAGAACAGAATTAAAGTTGAGGATGATTTGAGGACAATGGATGTTGAATAAAGTTCCAAAAAGATTTGTGCATGTGTTTAGGATGCTAGTTCTTACCTTGGCTGCACAATAGAAAAACCCAGGGAGTGTTGTAAAAAAAAAAAAAAAAAAAAAAAAAACAACCCCAAAACCCAATACCCAGACCAATTAGATCAGAACCCGTGCAGTGAGACCTGCAGTGAGTCTTTTTAAAAGCTCAGCAACGGATCCCTGCGTGCACAGAGGTAGGGAACTACTGATTTGGGAAGAGCACAAGTGCGAGAGTCAGGGGTAGGGCAGGCTGGAGGAGGAGGGGGTGTCTGGGGGACTATTGCTGGGGAACAGCACTTAGAGAAGCAGGGGGATGGGAGACAGACAGGCAGGGAACGTGAGCAGGCAGGGTGCCAAGGCAGCAGAATTTCAGTAATAAAGGGCCTTTGCAGCTAATCAGCCCCAAGCTTCCAATTCCAGCGTGGGTGTGAGGCAGCGATGGGGGGACTCAACTAATTGTCTCTTTGGTATGTTGGAGGGATCGTTTACCTATAACTAGGATTTTGGTATTTCTGCATTATTAAAAGGCCATGAGGTGCAAGAAAGCCTCATCCATTATTCATGTGTGTTTCAGGCTAAGTGCTAGGCCCCCAGATGCTGAGAATTTATAAACGTCTATTTGGAAAGCATTGACCACGATACAAATGGCTCTTGGGTTGTTTGCACTGTTTCAACCTGTTCATCCGTCCTTCTCAATATTGAGCATTTGCACCTCTTTTGTGCTAATTAAAATGATCAAAATTATTTTCTACATTACATTTTTGCATGGATTTGTGTGCGTGTTGGAAAGACACGAGTAGAGAACTATGTGTGCGAATATAAAATATGAGTCTGAAACATTTCAAACATGTACGGTGTGGTTTTCGCAACGTTCTTGGAATTGTTAAAAAGATTTGCCTTAATCAGACCCTGTGATTCCCCTAGAGATCGTTTTCCATAAGAAGAATTTCAGCCTAGCATGATTACTATCCTGACAGTGCCTTAGACGTATCACATATGAAAGGAATATAAAAGAAATAACCTTAAGGTTTACGCTAAAGCTGTGTGTTCACAACATTTATTCAACATCAGAAAATCTTACGGGACTCACCATCAAATTATATCCAACAACCGAGCAGGTCTCATCCCGTCCCCCAAGACTACGCTGGCCACATCCACCACAAGGAACAGATGATGGCAACAGGCTCCGGGCTTGTCTCTCTCTTTCCATTTGTGTCCCTACAACCTAGTCCCTTGGAACCTGCTTCCCAGGGAACGTGTCCCGAAACGCTCACTTTTCATGACCCACAACTGCTCTCTGGATAGAAGCTCCAGAAGGAAATTTCTTCCCTTTGCTTCTTTGACTCATTTTTTTCCCCACTTCTATTCCTCCTCTGGGTTCTCGCCCTTCTTTAGCTCCTTTACTGGCTGCGCTCTCCCCTCCCTTGCAGCGGCAGGGTGCTCTGTGGTCCCTGGGCTCTAGGTGTGGCTTTGCAAGCCACCCAGCTTAGGAGAGGAGAGCACAGACTGCAGCCAGCTGCCGGGCACAGAGCCCGCTTTCTCCACTCACAGCTGCATGACCCAGAGCAACTTACTGCAACTTTCTCTGCCTCACATCGCACTTCTATAAAGTGGCGATAATGGCATCTGATAAGGTTGCGAAGATTAAACGAGTTAACAGAAAATATTTATAATTTTCCCTGGCACATAGGAAGCTCTCAGTACATGTTTATTATTTCCATGATTATTTTCCCCCTTTACTCATTCTTGATCTTCTCCCTGATCACCGTGGGTGACAAATAGCAACATAATATTGGTTCTTGAATAGCTCAAAGTCTGTTCTCTAGCGACATCGTATTTCGAACAGTCTCTTGGGCATCTTTTCTAGATGCCCAATTCGTACCTCTAATTCAGTATTACAAAGAAAAGGCACTGCTACGGACTGAATGTTTGTGTCCCCCTCAAATTCCTATGTTGCAATCCTCACCCCTAATGGGACGGCACGAGGAGATGGGGCCCCTGGGAGGTAATAAACAGGTCATGCGGGTGGCGCTCTCATCAATGGAATCAGTGACCTTATAAAAGAGACCTTAAAAGCTCCCCAGGACTCTCTTCCCAAGTGAGGACACAGTGCAAAGCTGGCAGTCTGCCACCTGGAAGGGCAACCTCGCCAGAGTCCAACCACGTTGGCACCTTGATCTGACCTCCTGGCCTCCAGGACTGTGGGAAATAAATGTTTGCTGTTTAAGCCACGCAATCCACAGGACTTCGTTATCCCAGCCTGAACTGGCTAAGGCAGGCCCCACCTCTACATCCCACAGCTCCCTGGCCCGAGTTTGCCACCGTTGTTTAGAGGCACAAACTTGACCTCTTCTACGCATGCGGCGCTCATCACCAGGTCCCGTGAAGGCTACTTGAACAGGACCTTCCACGTCTGTCCCCTTCATCTCACTCCTCTGTCATCCAGGCCCTGCCCCGCCACGCACTCCTTCTTGCCCTGACTCTATCTTTTCCCTGAAGTCAGACTAATATCTCTCACCTCTATTTCCGATCGTGTCTTTCTTCTGTTTAAACCTTTCCAATCTCCATTAACTCAACAAACGGAATCTCAGCTCCTCTCTCTGACTCTCAAAGTCCATTCCAATAAAATTTTTATCTACCATTCCAGGCTTACTGGCAAATAATGTGTCTACAAAGAATCATTATTTATTGTTTGCAGCCATATATATCTTCATGCTGTTCCCACCCCCTGATATCTAGGATTCTTTCCCTTATATTGCTGGTCAAAACCCTACCTTCCATTCGGGCCAATCTCAAATGTGAGCTCCATTTTAGATTTCCTCAAAAAAATAGGATGCCTCCCTGTCCTGAATTCCCATAAAACTCTGCATATTTCAGCCTGGCAGGTATCACACCCTGACCTTCCTCCTCCATCCTTAGTATACTTCTTTTATTTCTTTTCAGATCATAACTTCCTCAAAGGCACTCACTCTATCCCTTTAAAGCTTCAAATGGGATCCAATGAATGGCAATAATCACGCCAGGAATTAAGCTCATTTATCCTGCGAAGCAGCAGTCTATCGTCAGATGCTAACCCTCTCCCCCTCACAGCCCTCGTAAAAAGAATGGGGAGCTATAAACGAAGCTGCACACAGGAGGGACATACAGTGTGAGCAGTGATGTCTGTTCCTTTTATAGGAGGAACACAGCTGAGATAAACATGGAAACAGATTATTTACCATCCACGCGTCTCGTTGCCAAATTCTCCTAAATTTTTCATTAAAAGAAATCAAGGAAGGTAAACAAAGCAGCCCATGGGAGGAATCAGTGTAAAGGAAACAGCTCATATATCAGCATGGCCTCAGGGAGGTGTCTATTCTGGTTTCTTAACTGTACCCTTTGGGGCCACGCATTTGGGGTGCACGCTGGGGCGCACGCACGCGGACACACAAGACACGAGTCCAGGTGGACATGGTGTCACCAAACTGTGGTTTCCAGCTGAAGGTGAGGGGGGCAGTCAGGGTGGGAGCTCGCTCACCTTCAGGGCATCCTGGGTGTCGTCCAGACAGTAGACTCGGATGCCGTACTCCAGGGAGGAGCAGCACAGGGGCCCGAAGATGGCCAGCTTCAGGCGCTTGGCAGCGGCTTTGGTGGTGGACTGCCCGACCAGGGCGTAGGTGCTGAGGTTCTCGGTGAGGATGTGGCAGGCCTCTGTGTCCAGCTGGATGTAGCAGGGGGTAGTGAAGTTTTCCTCTCCGACCACCACCACGTCCTGGGGGACGAGAGGGAAGAAGCCACAGCTAAGCCACTGAGGACACGTGTTGGCCACCATGGGTGGTGGTGAATGGTAGTGGATGGAGAAGGACCTCTCTCCTATTCCTGGTCTTTGTTCTTTCCCAGGCTTTATGATAAGCTACTTCCATTCCTCATCATTATCTCCCTTTCTGCCAATTCCTTTACACCAACAACATTCTTTATTTAGATGCCCTTTATTAGCATTTTTCGATCTCCCAAAAACCTACGTTTTCCCTAAAAATCTACATGTTAGTAAAGAATTAGACAAATTAAGGAATTGTGCAATAATACATTGTTCTGCAATTCTACTATGGTTTTCCAGAACTCACCCGATACTTCCCAAAGCAATATACTGCTTTTCCTGAATAATCTTGGTCGTCAGACTCTATGGAAAGTAAGATATGGCAAACTTCGTGCCTTTAAGACATGTTTCCCTATTATTTTGCATGGAAGCCATTAAACAGCCACTCTTTTAGACTTTGCAAATATTTAGCAAGAAACACAAATAAGGGGAAGTGATGCTTTTTGTAAAAATAGTTACTAATTCAACCAGGTTTTGATTCATCCAAATGTCTCAGGCCATAGAATAAATAATAATCTGAAAGACCAAGTGGAGGATCCATTAACCAAGGGTTACAATCGCCAGCGCATCCTGGGGCAGCCAGGTGACAGGGACATGTGAGGCTGGCAGGACAGAAGACAGCAAGGAGCGGTGTAGACTGCTGGGAAACTGAGTATCTGCTTGTCTGAAGAACTCAGTCTCCCCTCGGCTTCAGCCCAGGGCTGCCATACAGGAAGACAGGCCCAGAGCAGACAGAACCCCGACTTTGCCAAGAGAGGCTGGAAGTTCAGATTTCTAGAAACTTTTAATTAACTCAAATTTAAGAACAAATTTTAAGAGCAAATGCAAGAAAATCTCACGCAGGAGAAAAAAAACACAAGCATGAGCATGATCCAGTCTCTGTATTCAGCTATTCAATCTCTGCAAGGCAGGGCCCACGTCTACTTTGCCTCTTGGTGCGTTTCCAATAACCATTTGTCGACAAAGTAAATGTTTTGTCATAAATTTAGTCCTCAGTGCCACACAAAGATGCGAAAGAAGTAGCCACCTAGGTGCTTGTCTGTTAGGCCTCGCGACATCAAAACGAGAGCTTTGTTTTAATAGCAGCAGTGAGATCATTTCTTCAACTGAACCTATACCCCAAAAGGAAGCTCAAGCTGAAAAGAAAAAGAGAGAAAGAAGCTCAGCACCCCCAGCTTTATTCCTGCCCCCAGAGAACACCTGGACAGAAGCTGCTTTCTCCAGCAGGACAAAGGAAAACCCCACGTGTCACCTAGTGATGGTGTGTTATAGGAAGCCTCCTAGAAGATAAGGACAAGAATGAAGATGTCATGCCCCAGTCACTCAACAAGCATAAGGATGTTTTCTTAAGGATTATCCCCTTCTACTCGCCTCATCGGTCAAGTTCATTGTTGTTATTACTCAAACCCAGAGTATTAGGGTATTAGGCAGAGAATCATGCAAATAATTTAGGATCACGTGAGATGAAGACTTTGAGATGTTTTCCAGATAAATCGTCTAAAACTTTAATGGACTTAAAGTTAGATCCGGTTAAATCTGGTCTTAACATACAGCACGTTTCACTTGTTTCTTACGTGCACGGTGACAAAGAGTGGTCCTCTTGTATGGGCAAGGCCAGAGCACGTCCATGGAAAGGAAATGATTCCAGGTAATCCCAGGGCTGCCCTGCTACTCTTCTAACTTGAATACTATGCTTTCCTAAAATATTAAGAGCTTGAATCTTCATATATATCTTTCCTAAAAATGTTTTCCTAAAACAATACCATAAGTAATCATCAACTATGTCAATATAGTTTGCATAGTATAGCTTCATATTTTATATATTTAAAATTTTACATAAATATATAGTATAGGTTTTATAATTATTTGATATTTTTTGATAAACATATTCTCTGAATATAGGTTCTGAGTGAAAGGTTCTGATGTAAGGAGCGGGACCTGCTGAAGGTACTGTCCTTAGGGAGGGATGATGGCGACAGCCACAGACAGCCAAGATGCCACACATTTTCTTCCTTCTAGTGGAGCTTTGGAGATACATCCTTCCTGTTTTCCCAGGTTAAATTCACAAGAACTATATCCTCAGTACTTTTCTGTAGGTAAGTGCCTAGCATTTTCTGACCCAAGTGTGACATTTTTCTACCTGCAAATTAAAAGACTATTTATATGTATCCCTTCTCAATGCACAGTGTCTATATTCCAACTCTATTCCAAAAGGGGCTTCTCTAAGACTCTTAAGTGCTCTTTTCCTGTAAGTTAGTTAATGCTTGAGCACCATTTTCTTTGTGCCTACCAACGAGAAAATAAAACACTCAGGAACTAGTCTGTCTGTCCATCTTTCTCTCTCTCATTTTGAGTGTGAGCTAAAATCCCATCCATGTTTTGCTTTAAAAGTAGAAGGCTTCCCATAATCGGTCTTGCTTATCTGCATGGCTTGCTCTTGCATTTCATCTTTATCCCAACAGAAGCTCACCTCCCATTGTCCCTGTGCTGCCTGGTTCTTCAGCTGGATCTTCCAGTCCTCGGTGTTGGGGTCCGCACAGTGATGCATGGTAAGGATGACGGGGCGGGTCAGCAGGGCTCCGGGGGGCCCACAGCTCACCACCGGGGTCAAGAGTGTCTGACAGTCTTCCATGGGCGGCCTGGTGGGAGAGCAGAGAACGACATCAGCGATATTTCCGTGGTATTTATGCACAATGCACTCAAGATCTGAGATCTAACATTACACAAACAATTCCAGTAGTTTTCTCTTGGAGATTTTTTTGGGGTGTTGGGGGGAAGTGACACAGAATTAAATGCTCTTTATATCAAAGATTTTAATCTTTTAAGACTGGACGCCTCCATGATAACGATAAATTTGCCAGCATCTCTTTGATACCCTCCCCTCATACACAGATCTCCTTTTGGTAGCTTCCTCTGAATTCATATATGGATACTTCCAGGATAGAATGAGAAGAAACAGTCCTTGGGAAGTTACATAACCAGCCTTTCTGATAATACTTGCCATTGGTCTCACAGGGTTTTAAATACTTTTGTGGTTTTAGGACCTAACTTAAAAAATACTTCAAAAAAATCACTTCAAAATGAGGACACCCTAGAGCTAAACTTAGTCCAAATGACTTTCAGAAATAATTCAGTCTAGGACAGCAGATTCGTTCTTTCAAATATGACCAGGAAAAATACAGAACTGTATTCCTACAGCAATTGAAAACGAGGTCTCTTTACTTGTATCCTTCATGCTCAGAGAATGTGGGCAGAAAGAACCTCAAAGATCCAAATTCTTTATTTTCATATATTTTAATTGCCTTAAATGCTTTCCCTAACAAGATTATAATCAACAAGAAAATGGATAAATAACTCAAACTGTCAGCTGGTTTGTGAGGACATAGTCCTACAGGTGTTGAGTGGACTGCCCGAAGTCTCACCACTGACAAATGCTAGTGCTGAGACAAAAACTAATTCCTTCTCAACAACAATACTCCAACTATTCTATCAGAATAGCATAGCTTTCAAAATCATGGACTTGTACAACTTTAGAAGAGCCCTTAGAGTTCATCAAGTGCCACCTTCCACCCAACACCAGAGCCTTTCCACAACATGGCGGACATGTGGTTGGTGCTTTAGACACACCCAGAATTACAGTCCCCTGAAAGGCCACCTCATTTATTATCCGATCAAATTTACAATGTATTCTTACTTAGAATGAACACAATCTGCCTTCCTGAAATTTCTTTCCCTTTTTTCTATCCCATTTCGTTTCCACATATTTGGAGACTGTTATGGTGTCTCTAAAGTCGTCTTTATTACAGACCAAACATCCTCAAATTTTTCAACCTCAGCTAGAAAAGCTTAATTTCCAGATCTCTTCCCATGTTTCCATCTTCATTTACATATGGATGCTTGTCAATGTTTCAGCGTCCTCCTTAAAGTGGGAGGATCTTGAACTAAATACTCAAGTAGACAGTAGAGGAAGGCTACTATTTTCTTTGACATGGGGTATGAAGTTTTTTGCATGCCTCACAAAATTGTTGCTTTAGATTATTCTCAATCAAGTAATCACTTATAAATATTATTTACCAGGCTCCAGTTATATGGGAAGATGGAGATGGTATGGTTAATCATCTCCTTTACAAAATGAAGCAATGAAGCCCCAAGGAGGTTAAGAAATTTCTTAAAGTTAACCACTCTTAGTATTCCTAACATGAAAGGCTCTTAAACTAAGTCTGTATAGTTTTACGGTTATAACCATGGTTTCTAAACCCAGGTACAGAAATTTGTGTTTCGCTTTCTATTTTCACCTTAACTATTTCAGGGTAAATTTTAGGCCATCTGTTTCTTACTGCTACGTGTTTCCTCCAAATACCGCCTATCTCTTCCATCTTTTATCCTCCATACATCCGATATGCCTGCCATTTATGTTTTCATTCCAACCACTGATAACACTGTAACACAAGAAGAGGGCAAAGGCAGAGGCCTTTTTAAGGATGACACTTGAAACCACTCTTCAGTGTGACATCAATACTTAAAGTTACTTAATTCGACCAAACATTAACCCATTAAAATGGACATTGTCCAGTTCTTATCTTTTGATCTCATTCACAGGACTATTACAAGGGACATATCAAATTCTTTCATAATGGCAATGGCCACTTGAAATTGATTTTTCTCTAATCTACAGTTTGTATATCATTACATAATCTAGAAGTTAGTTTATATCTATGCTTACCCTCTTCCAACACTCAATGAATTATAGCAGCTATTATTATTTTTAATATCGTTGGAAGATAATTCTCCATGGATTTCTCATGTTTCTTCATGTTCTTGACTGTCTTTTCAAGGATGCTCGTATAGGAAGCATTGTATTGGAAGTTAAGATGGTGTCTACTTCCGAAGCAAATGGCAGGCATGTCTACTTCTCATTATAAAAGACTCAGGTTCCCTAAGCTCAAGATCCTTTTGTAGAACAGAGCCACTGAGTGTGTAGATGTCATAGAACCCTATTTGTGTCACCATTTCTGAACTGGAGCTTGGGAAACTGACATAAAAATGATGATACTCTTTATAGTGCTATTGCTGTGAGTAATAAACGGTCCTTTGTTTCTGACCCAAGAGTCTTGTGTCTTCTGTCACCATCCATAACACCGTGGCAGCTAACTTGGTAGCTCACAAGCAAGTTCAAATCTTAGAGCTCTCACAGTTGACTTATTATCAGTTTTAATAACTCATTTAAAATTTGGCATATTTTCCCCTTAATAATTCTCAGCTCTCACTGCTTCCTCTCTCATTCTAAAACTGCACTAGGATCTCGCCAACCTATGGCTTTTCTTTCTTCCTACTGAAAAAAACAAAAATAATTTTTACCTGCTTTTCACCTTTTAATATCTCTAATCTCATTGAATAATAACGCAGTTTCTCTACTAAATCTAAAGTTATCTAGATACTGGGGAAGGTACTTGTATTTGGAATACTAGGGTTATAGGCAGTAGCTTGAGACATCATTACCATCCCCTTTACCTCCTTGGTTGTCATCTCCTATTAACCCAGTTTGTTCTGCTCCTTCCAGTCTAAAATTTATTCTCTTAGAACACTAGTGAAGTTCTGATTTCATTACATCATAGTTAATATTACACCATCTGCCTTAAGCAGTGGTTTTATTATTGCTTAATTCTACTTTTCCTCCCCCAAGAGGAAAAGAAAAAAGCAATGATCGCATTTTTTTTCTTCTGCGCACTCCTCTTATGTTTTAGTTACAAGTGTACCTTGAAAAGTGAATATTAAACTTTTAAGGAAGGGGACTCAAGTGGCATCCGTGTCACGTGGCCCTTGCAATATAGCTGGGGATTGGAAACATCTATCTCCCCATCTGGTGTGAGCAGCCCCTGCTTGAGGCAGGAAGGAGGAGGGGTTCGGCTCCTCACTGACTTGGAACAGAAGGGAGAAGGAGACTCCCTACTGGGCTGGGGAAGCTGTCAGGCCCGTACTCTCCAAGCACACCCCTGCCATGCAATATTGATGGACACCATTCTTAGGAGACACAGCAAGGGAAGGAGGGAGGAAGGAGGGAGGAAGGAGGGGCAGTAGGTGTCAAAAGAATTTATTAACCCAGTGAGGTGCAAGAATGTAATGAATAGGGAAGTAGTGAAGTAGAATTCATAACAGGGAATGAAAAACAAAGAGGAAATAATGATAAGACTCTCTTAGATTATGAAAGAAGTAGCGCTGAAATTGGAACCATTTCTGAGCATATAGGAGTGACTTCGGCAAGACAAGACTTAACTTTGTGAAATCGAATGCCATAGTGTCTAATTTCACATTTTCTTTATTTGTATAAAGGGAGGAGATTCAAATACATAAAATAAAATAGTAGAAAATAAATATTCCTGATTTGTGTTTTTGCAAAGAAAGGCCTCGCTCTTTTCTGTCTCATGTGTTATCTAAGCCATCCCAGCAAAACAGTCTGTAAATATTAATTGCAGATGATACGGAAATGAACACAGAGCAAAAATTAGCTGCAGAAGCAGCAATTAAGTAGAAATTCAGCAAAAAATAATGATGAAAATTTTAAGTGCTTTTTAAAGTCCAAAGAGGATAATATCACCATAAATGCTGGATGAGCTCTGAGGCCTTTCAAACAAAGCCCACAGAGAGAAATTCCAGTTTCCCGTCAGAGATATTTCCTCATCCTTTGCTCCCTGTTATCAGCGAGCAGAACTTCTGTACAAACGTGCATAATTTACAAAACTTTCCTATGAGCAATTGCATTGGCTGCTCCTGGCACACCTATAAGGTATTTAGAGTAAGTATTTCTATTAATCTCTTTTCCAGAAGAGGAAACTGAAATCCAGAGATATTAATGCTTTTTCTAAGGATGCAATCTAGTCAGAAGCAAAGCCAGATTCCAATCACAAGTCATTTAATTTCTTTCCTACAGTGGTATACTTTGGTCTGCTTATATGGGATTAGGTAGGGCCTTGATCAACTTTTCCTGTCTGGTCACTAGAGCCGGCTCAAAACTTCTCGAAAAGAATCTGTCTCCATCCATCTCTGTGTGGACATGAGATGCCTTCTATTAACACACGTGTCTGTCGTCAGATCTCTCAGGGCGACAGTCCCACGCCAGGCTCAGCTGCCTTTTAAAGCACACGCCTTCACACATAACTGGCGACTTGAAATATTTGCACTCCAGCTACCTGACAGCGAATATCCAACTCACTTGCTATCAAAAGCTCAATTGTGCAAAAATAACATTTATGGAAGTCACCCTGAAGGGCGTGCTACCATTTCCCTAGACAGGCCAAAATCTATCCCCGAATTAAGCCAGAACAGCGAAGCATTGTGCGTTGCTTCTTCCACTGAGGATGCTAATAGAAGCGGCCCTCAAAATTCATTGCTGTTTTTATTTTAAGGATGTTGTTCATTATATTAACAAAACGTCTTCTTTATGAGAAACCGAAGGAGAAATAATTGAGCTTCCTCGAGGCATAACTTTTTCTTATAACTTAACACATTCCCCTCTTGAAAAGCTTAGAAATAGTAAATTCATGACCTAGTACCAGCAAATCTGTTGGGAATTACATCAAATATTTTCTATTTTAACTGTCATCTGGCTTTATCTTATCTTTTACGACCTTACTTTTTTCCCCATTTTCTTATCGTTTTTCCATCCATTTATTTAAATGTTTTCCTCCCATTGAAAAGAATGTGTTTTCATAAACCGCTTGAAGTGTTTCTTTCTAAGTAGGATTTCAATAAAGAAACTGTCAAGAACAGTGAGAGAATAAGATTTAAACGTACTCAGACTGACTAACCTCCCACCTTTGGTTGTTTTAGAGCTATTCCTTCAAACTGAGGAACTTGGGACTCGTGAATGAGAAAGGAATTTCTACCTAAAGGAGAAATATCACTGAGTTTCCCTGGGAAATAATAATGTCCACTACTATTTTACAAAGTTCTAAGCAATAACATGTTAAAGTAAAAGCTGTCTCCTATGTGATTACCCTCTCTTTTATTCTAATGCATTACTTTAGCAGTATTTATATATAGTAGATATATATGCTAGTTTTTAGCATTGTTTATACATAGTAGATATGTATGCTAGTTTTTGTTGCCTTGCCACTAACTCATACCTTAAACCATTTCTCTGGGGATTTCACCAATTAAAAAATAAAAAAAAAAATCCTAGGCCAGGCACGGTGGCCCACATCTGTAATCCTAGCACTTTGGGAGGCTGAGGCAGGAGGATCGCCTGAGCCCAGGAGATTGAGGTTGCTGTGAGCTACGATGACACCACTGAACTCTAGCCTTATAGCAGAGTGAGACGCTGTCTTTAAAAAAAAAATCCTAAAGGCTACCAATGTCCTGAAGTTGCCAAATCCAATAATTTTGTTTTTTACTTCCTTTCCTTTTTCTTTACATTTTTAGTAACAGCTCTGTGTTGCAGCGCCATCGTAAAGCTCTCTTTACCTTTGACTTTTGAGATCCTGTAACGGCATGGTTTGTTTATTTGCCCTCACAAACATTTGTTCTTCCAGAAGCATTCAGTGAGGAGCCACTGCGTGTCAAGCACCGAGCCAGAAGCAAACTCTGTATCTGCCTATCCTGTCCCTGCATGTTCTATTTCGTTTCCCTCATTACACCCAAAGCTTGATAGGAATATTCCCCCAAGTTCTTTCCCCAGTTCGCTTCTTTCTGCCTCTGCCTTTTCCTTGCTGGAGTTTCCTTCCCTTCCCTGGCGTCTCCACTGCGTGTCCGGCAGGAATCCAGGCCCCTCACACACTCTGAACAGAAGGCGGCCATGCTGGAATCCATCCTCTGCCCTCAACCCCGTCTCTGCTTCTCACCCCTCTCATCGCCTCAGTTCTCCCAGCGCCCCAGGCTGGATTCCTGGGTCCATCCTGTGTCAGCTGTGACATACTTTTTCTTCTGAAACTCATGTCCCCTTCCATCCCCTCAGACCCAGGCCTGGGTCACCCACCTCTCTCCTCACACCTATGCCACCGCTGCAGCCCAGCCAGGCCCCTGACTTCCAGAAGGTTCTCTCTGTCCCCTCCATCAGCGCAGCCCACACACCATCGCCACAATCTTTAGAAAGCGCTGCTATTCCTGTGTCCCTCGGCTGCTCAGAAACCTTCCCCGGCTCCCCACAGTTTACATAAAGGTGTTCTATTTACCTCTGTGTCTGGAATTTCTAAATTGATTTTTTTTTTTTTTTTTTTTTGCCTTTTGATAAAACTGCTAGGCAAGTACAGAATGCGGAGAAAGGCGCAAATTCACTTTCACATCTTCCACTGAAATTGTTTTTCAGTAAGCACCAAAAACAGGCAACATTTCACTCTGAGTCAGATTCGTTTTTTAAAACTGCTTCTAGAAACCAGGCAAAAGGGCCCATGTTAGCGGCATTAATTGTGGAAATTGTACCCACAGGGAAAAACAAAGGCTTTGTGGCTTCTTCACGTAGTGGGAGAGGCAGAAGCCTGGGCACAGCCTGGCAGCCCTGCACCCTCCTTGGTCAGAGACAGCCTGTCCCCTCTCTGCGGCTCACCCGGGACATTCATCTGCCAGTCTGTGCTTTCTCTTAGAGCACATTCAGTAATGATAAGGCTTCTCTTGTCACACTCACTGTGCCACATGTAATTAAGCTCATGCCTCCCTTCAGACAATTCCCCTCAGCAGATGACCGGCTGGACAGCATCCAGCTGGAAACACACCCAGTTTGGGAGGCAAGAAAAAGAAATCAGAGAGAAGGAAAACAGAAAAATGCTTAAGAATTTCCCTATGAATGCCTGAAAGTAACATCCCCATCTCCTGATGTCCTCAGTCTTCTCCTAAGGAAGTTCCATCTCGTGTCCCATGAGGCTAGAAAGCATCTTGAGGGAACCACAGAGAAGGGACCCAACCCTGTAAGAAGGAGGCAGAGGCCTGGCTTTCTTCCACACTGGGGCTTTTGGGGAGGATGGACATTAGGAAGCAGAAGAGCTCCAGGCTCAGATAAATCGGGGTTGGAACTCAGCCTCCCTCAGTTATTACCTGTGAAACCTCAGCAATGCAACCTGATTTCCCTGGGCCTCGGTTTCTTCATCTTTAAAATGGAGCTCATCATCCTTTGCAGAGTGCGGCATGGAGTAGTACACGCAATGAAGAGTGCGCCAAACAAATGGCAACGATGCTTTGTATCGTGACTAGATTCTAGAGCACATTCTCATCATTGTGTTTTTACACTTAAAACGCATCTAGTATACGACAGCAAATTAGCAAAGCGAGAACGTCTCATGGATGTCAAAGGTTCTCTTCTCACATCTGCGCCTTCTTTCATGGTCTCTTGTGCGTATTTTCTTTTGAGTTCTTGAGGTTTCTCTAGTTTCATTTTTTTTTTTTTTCAGGGTTAACTGGTTTTTTTTTTCCAGCATATTATGGGGGTACAGATGTTTAGGTTATGTATGTTGCCCTTACCCCCCCCCGCAAGTCCGAGTTTCAAATATATCCATTCTTCGGGTGGTGCACATTGCACTCTTTGTGTATGCATATACCCGTCCCCTCCTCCCCCTTCCCCTCCCCCCTGCCCAACATCCAATAGATGTTGTTCTTATATGTGCACTTATGTGTTGATCAGTTAATACCAGTTTGATGGTGAGTACACGTGGTGCTTGTCTTTCCATTCTTGGGATACTTTGCTTAGTAGATACAAGAGGTGCTATATCACCATTGTTTCTTAAAACTGAATAGTACTCCATGGTATACATATACCACATTTTATTAATCCACTCATGTATCGATGGACACTTGGGTTGTTTCCACATCTTTGCAATTGCGAATCGTGCTGCTATAAACATTCGGGTGCAGGTGTCTTTCGTATACAGTATCATTTGCTCTTCCAGTTTCATTTTTATCAACAGAACTTCTTTGATGCACGCCAGATGCAACAGAGTAATTCCCTCTGCACCTAACTTCAGGTGGTAGGAATGCTGAGGAGTGATTTCTAGTTTCCTTTTCATTATAGTCACAGAGCAAGCTAAAAGCATCTAAAATGTACGATTGTCCTGGTTAGGGTGCCGACCAAACTCTGGGAAGGAAAGCAGAGCAGGCCAGGGTGAGCACACACCTTTCAGCTCCAGCCCAGGCCTGTGGCAGCCCCTCAAGGTTTGATCTTCAGCTGAAGATAATGGCGATTGGATGGAAAATAAGAGACCCCAAGCATCTCCCTGTTTCTCAGCATAAAGCACAAGCCAATTCTTATTTCTGTTTAAACAAAATGTCCATGCTGGCAAAGGCTCCAATGGAGGGATGTACTTAACGCTAACCTTCACTCTGAACAAGTGAAAGAAGGAAAAAGAAATAAAATAAAGAGGTCTTGGAGTCTGCTAATCTTCTTTTCTCCTGCTACAAAAGAAGGGAGCTCCGAGGGCCTGTGAATGTTGCTTTGCATTGGGAATGAAAAAAATGAATATTTGATACAGGTCAATACAAGCCTTTTAGTGATTTTCTGTTGCTCAGATTTAAGGCATGAATAATGCTCAAGGAATTTTATTATTTTCTCAGACAGGCTAGTGTTTATGGAGGTGAAAGTATACCACCTGAGGAAAAAAAATGTTCTGGGGTTGATTATAAATACCAATATCTCCACCGGAGAGCACAATTAAAGAGCATTTTGGCTACTGGAGAACAAGACTAAAAATGGATGTTTTTCTGAGGATGAGAGGAAAGGAAAGGTATAATGCGTTATAATGATAACCTAGTTCCACATTTGTGACTCGTGCTTTGTATTCAGAGCTCAGGACTGAGGAGCCCATGTGTTTCCCCCTGGGAAAAACACTGATAATTATACGATGAGGATCTCCGTCTTAATAGCATCTTTTATTTTAAGATCTCAGTGTACTTCAGAAGCATTAATCAGTCAGGCCTACGAAGCACTATTTAACACATGAGCTTTCTATGGGAGCTAATCAGGAAAGACTGTGTACGATTTGTAAGAGGAGGCCACACTGAAAATTGAATTTAGGACTTCTAAACTCCTCTTGTTATTTTGACTTAAAAAAAAGCTTAAATCTTTATGATTATGACACATTTGAAACAGCACCTTTTGATTCGATCTTGTTTTAATCAACCCTAGCCCCATTTTGAAAGGCCTACGTAGGACTTCGTAAGTGCTAACCATGAGGAGGTTGGTAACACTGAAGCTAGAAGACAGTGGGTATGAATTAAGTGCTAGGCCGAGGTGGGAGTGGCAGGTCAGGGGTTAAGGGGTTGTCCAATCCTTTGTGACCTTTAACCCTATAACGGGAACAGGCTGGATTCCTGAGCCAGAAAACAAGCAGTTGACTACCCACATGTCTCTCTGGACAGTGTAGGGATCACATTCCTGGCCTCTTTTTGGCGAATATGGCCACGTGTCCACTCGGGAAAAGATCTCGGACCTTCTACCCATAGTCAAGATCAACAAAAGTATCTTCAGCTTCAAAGATCAAGAGAAGTAAAACTTGACCTTGTGGCGGTCTAGGGAAAAAATGCATGCCAGAAGCAGGGCCCTCAGACAAGAATATGCTGGGTTTATCATTTCTATTGTCCAATTCTCCTCCAAGTCAGACATCGATAAAATCAGTGCACCAGAAAGAGCATATTTACCTCATAGTTTCTTTCCTGTGTACGGTCACATACATTTCGTAGACTCTCCCTTGGGGAATGGCCCCAGCGGGGATCAGCAAACTGACTCCTGAATAGCAAGAGAGAAAAGCAGTCACATAAGACCGTTCATCAAACGGCAACTGCAAGGAATGCTTGCAGCAGCAAGTAAAAGGAAATGAGGAGATTCTGTGGCCCTGTAGCCATAAGCTTGCTTCTTGTTCTCTAAAGACACGTAAATATCCACAGTTGCTCTGGTCTCCTTCCACGCTGGCCTTGTTACTTAAAGGAATGATGTAATTTTTTAAACTCTTGTTTTATTTAAGGAATAGACAGATGGTTCCACTGTTATTTTCCTTGTAAAACAAAGGGAAAACCAATAACTTCCCAAAATGTCAAACAGCGGTAATGAGGCATCATTTCTAACAAAAAAAAAAAAAAAAACCCACAAGATTCAAAGTCAGGGAAATGCTAACTTCAACCATATCGATAAACACTTATTTCTGAAATGTCTTGTTACCATCGATGTTATTCCACCACAGTGGATTTGGTGAAGAACCTTGATTATTCATAACTCTAGAAAGTGAACAGCAACTGCTCGTTGAGTCACAGCGGGTCAAAGGTTTCTACTTTGTTGCTGATTGGTGCCATTTTGTGGGACTATTAGATTGAGCTGTGTTCTAAGTGAACTGCTGGTAGTGGATGTTTGTAAATTTGAGCTTATATCGGAACTGCCCGGAGGGCTTGTTAAAATGCAGCTTATTGGATCCTACCCCCAGAGTTTCTGGTTCAGAAGGTGGGAAGGTTGGGCAGGAGATTTTTTTTCAGCTGGACAAGTTGCTAGGTGATGCCCATGACGGTGGTCTGGGGCTCACTCTGCAAGAACCACTGCCCTGAATCGCTCACTGTGACCACAAAGAGTGACTCAAGTGGTGGCACTCTGTAGATGTTTGACTCCATCATTTTATTTCCATGAAATTCACTTTCATTCCATTCGATACAAACTGATGGTGCATCCTTGTGAGTACAGTGTTGGCACTATTGTGAATGCCAAGAAGTAAAAGATAGTGTTCTTGTCTTTGAGTAATTTATTATTTAATTAGTAAGGAAAGAGAATATGCCAAATCAGCACAGGGCAATAAGAAAACTTGCTTGACCATGTTGGAAAAATCTCAAGAATAGAGAATGGAGGGGGGTAAGTTATTCAAAGGCCTTTGCATAACTGGTCGAAGATGCTGAGCTGTGGCCTTCGTGAGAAGGAAGGTAACGTCAGAGCCGTGGTGTTGTGGGAAGTAGAATGATTTGTGGAGGGCACAGTGTAGAAGTAGGAAGACCATGCATGAGTCTACCAAGCCTCAGAATTTTTATTTTTTTCAATACAAACATAAAATGTACCTTCATCTTTGTTATGGGGAAGAAACAGAGTTATGAATGTAAAGTAACAAGTAACTATTGTGAGTCTCTTAAATAAAATAATGTATGTTGATTACCATTGCCTAGTGCACAGAAAGTATTTAAAACACGCCAGCTCCCTCCCTACTACTTAATAATTCACATATGAAAACATGGCGGGTGTAGAAATGGGAAGAAAAGGCAGAATCCAATGAATATCGTGGGGAAAAGAACTGTCTTGGAAATACTTATAACGTTTAAATAATGGAAGAACAATCAAGTATGTTTTTGTAGTCGATGATGGACTATCATACAGATTTAAAATCATGAGTTTAAAGAACATGCAATAGCATGAGAATGGGAAAAAGGTAAAGATATATTTTATATAGTGCATGATCTCAGCTATATGTAGAAAAAAATGATATATCAAATATTTTAATTTTGTTAAAATATATTTTTAAAGGTATGGGGTGAAAGTTGTCAAGGCATTGAAATAAGGGACTGATAAGAGGAAGAATCAAAGACAATTTCATATTCAGGCCTGAAGACCCATTGGTTTGCACATTACTTGACGGTATAGATATTTTTTTTTATGTGATATTAACACTTTAGGTCAATCAAGTTGCTTTTTATTACTCTATTTACAAAATACTCACAGTCGTGTCCAAAAGAGTTAACATTCAGAGAGGAACACATTAACCCTTTTATGACCCATGGTTCCAAATCTATTACTACTACTGATTAATGGAAACCAATTTTTAATTCAACAGTATCAATCATTAACTTAAGGTCCTCATTAATGACTTTTGTAAGGCTTATTCTCTAGATGCAGATAAACTATATAGTAAACTTAAAACTAAATAATACTTCAGAAGGACACCTGATGAATTTGGTGATTCTAGACAGATATATTAGAGGTAGGAGAGAGTACAGTGTACCTTATCAAAATTTTGAGGTTGAAACCTATGTGCTAAAGAGTTACTAAGTGAAGATCTGATAATATGATGCCTTCTGATGACCTAAAAATTAGTATTCTGAAGTATTGCTTCCTGTAGTAAACTGGAACTGAACCAACTGATATGTTTGCTAATTAATTTGTGCTTTTAAAGTACAATGACAATAGTCAGGGCTCCTGGCTTGATGTTGCCTTCTAAAGTTCTGCTAAAAAGAAGGTCAATGATGATTCTAAATTATACCTGAGCAGAAAGGGGCTGTGAGTATACTATTTCCAGAGGAAGTGTTTTCAGAGTTGGTTGGGGGAAGATAAATGGTTTTGCTGATTTTTTTCTGAAGGAACGTTTGGTTTTACATTGAAAGTAGATTTGAGTTAGATAGGTCACATTTAACTTTTCAGGCCTAGTGAAAACCAACACAAAAGATTTTGGTGCAAACAAAAAAAAAATGTATTTCAAGCTGCATCTTTGCAACTGAAACCTTTAGGAGTTACCTGAATTGGGAACAATGAGATGACCTCCCAGGGAGTTGAAGGTGCCAAAGGCGGTACAGGATGGGTCGGTCTGCCTGGCAAGACTCTGATTCTTCAGGTTGAGGGCTTCGTTCTCCAACAATGACTGGGTCATCTGAGGGGACAGCTTGGATGTAAACTCTGAGAGGTCATCTTGGGGGGTGACAGCACCTGAGGTGTTGTACACTTTGATTTTCAGGTTCGGCAGCGGATCCAGAATCGGAGAGTTGGTCATCGGGATTTTGTCTGAGACATCATGCAGGGCATAGACGGGTCCTCTGTACATGGCTGCAGCTGACGTGAGGTCCGGGGGTACTGCCAGAAGATCTGGGTCAGAAGAGAAAAGATTCTATTTGTATTCTCCATTCAGGCCAACCTGCATCAGCCAGACTCCCCCTCACACTCTCCGAGCCAAAAGCAAAGCAGCTCGGCTAATATTGGAGATGGGTGGATTCTCGGGCTCTGCAGAAACCAGGGCAATCAGATAACTAGCATCCATTTTCTTATTGGCTATAAACAAATAGCAAGCTCATTCTATATTTTGCTTTGAAGACTACTCATCATACCTAAGGTATTTGGCTATTTCAACAGATTGTATTGAATAAATAATAAGCCCTACTACATGACTATTACGTAATAGTTTCCCTTGTGTATACTGGATTTGGGTTCACTGGTAAACTGATAATTCGTAGCGATACAAGATGTCTTGTCAAAGCAGGAAAAAGGAAACTCAAGAAATCAGTCCACTTATCAGCGTACTCTTTTCCAATAGAAGTTAAAACGTATGACAGGGCAACCCATCGGAAAAGAAAAAAAGATGATTTGTGTACTTGGTCAACTTTAATTTGTTAGGTGAATGACATTCACACAGTAATGAAGAAAGGTGACCAAACCCTCTGACGTCATGGAGCTTACATTCTAGTTGAACTGGATGACCCAAATGTCACTGATACCGAAGGCACAGAGGGAAACAGCTCACATGCATCAATAACAGGGTGTGAAGGGAAATGCCAACTGACCTTGTCTTGCTGCCTTGATGTTCACGGGCTGAAAGCCCCCGTTGAGTGCCGAAGAGTCGATAATATCGGACTCAAAGTCACGATGGTTCTTCCGATACACAAACAGGGCCACGACTACAGAGATGGCCAGGCAGACTATCACGGCTATGACAATTCCCACGTAGAGAGCAACGTCATCCGAGTCAGGAGCAGCTGGGGGGAGGAATGAAACATTGGACCAGCTACTTATAGAAACTTCCCACAGTACACATACGTATTGCTATAATTTTTTCCAGACATTTATTGCCTTTTTTTTATAGGTTAATTTCAAATCCATTTCAAAAGCTATATAAAACAGCTATGGCCTTTCAGTGGAAAATGATCTCTGATTTCTTTGCCTTCCTCACTCTGCATCTATCCACCCACTAATCTGTCTTATAATTGGGTGGCATAACAGACCATTTATTACTAGGTATACAAAGAAACTGGAACTAAACTGGAAACAACCCACAGGGGGGAAAAATTTATTACTCATTTCAGGTGGAAAAGTTTGGAAGGGTTTTTGACTTTACTGATAGTTCTTTGAAAACATAAACATCAACACAGTTAGAAATATCTAGCATGATTTGAGTCTGTGTATTTATTGAACCAGAGTATTTTCCTAAGTAGCATTCCAGGTAATAAAATTACTTTCCATAGCACTCTTCTCACTTTTCCCTGAATCGATGGAGGGCTGGGTCGGAATGGTAGAACTGAGCAAAGCAAACATTAGGAGCAAACACACTGGATTTTAAAGGTGTGCTTTCAGAAGGCCCAGATCTGGGGAGCGGAAGTTAATGCCGATAACCTTCTCGAAGGCCAGGCTTCGGATACAGATGCAGTATTGTCTCTGAGAACCCTGAGCTTCTCACGGTCCCTTGTCGGAGATTTACATTTGAGCTACTCATTACTGCAATAAAATATAGCTATGGTGCCCTAAGTAAGACAAAGTCCTGGTTCAGTGATCAGAAACGTCAGACTCCCCGGAAGGCAAATAAGCTTTGGACCTACACAGGGTGCAGTTGTTTGAGGACGTAATTCTGGGTAAAGCAAAAACAGAATTCCTGCAAATGTTGCCTATTGTCTTGGTGGCATAGGATATGCTTTGATCCAACTGGAAAAGGTGATGAAGGCTGACAATTAAAACAAAATCAAACCTTTGCTGAACCCTTGTGACATCTTTAAGTCTCTGTTTTTAGTTTTCTGTGACCCACAAGAAATATTCGGCAAAGTTAATCAAAGCTGCTCTGTTCACTGTAAAAGAGGGGGTTACATCGATACTTCAGGTGGTCAAGAACAACCTAAAATTTTATAGTCAATTTTAGATCCATGTGCATTTGGGAAATAGAGAATTTTCAAATTTGTAAAGTTCCATGAGCTCCCAAAATTTGAGGGGCCACTGCTCTCTCGAGACTAACAGTCACATGGTTTATGTGGTGAAGACAACTCATCATTGCATTGCTGGTGGTTGACCTGATCAGCCCCACGCTAATGACAGGTGTCTTTCGAACGTTGACGGTCTACATGAACTCCCTACTGGAAACTGTTCTCTTTTAGCATTTTGTGTTCCAATGTATGTGAAAAGATTTCACTTTCTTTTTAAAAAAACACTGTCCTCAAAGCAGACTATCCGCTTTTCTATCAATTAAGTCGATATGGACAGATTTTTTTTCAGGAACCCAGGGACATCTCAGCTACTCCTGGTTGCGTGAGCACTGCTTTCTGGTTTTGAAGTGCTGACTCCACTTTGCTGCTGGGTTTTATTTGAGGCCCTGCTACAAGATTCCCAACTCTGGTCAGAATATCGTATCGAAATCCTTAATATTTCACTCCACTGGGTCATCATTACTTATTTAACATTCACGATTTCTAGCTCAACAGATATGCCTTTTTTCAACCCTTTCGTTTTTAGTGTTTGATCCCTGCCTTTACTTATATCAGCATATTTCATGATATGTTTCGTCAGCTACTGGGACTCGAGCTTTTAACGGTAGACTGATAGATTTTAAAGCCCGTGGAGTCTTGAAATGACCCTTTCTCCTCTTCAGCAGTGAAGATCTCATTTGTTTTTCATGTTAGAATATATTAGGCTCCTATTTCCTGCGTGCACATCTGTGAGCCAGAGAAAGGTAAACTTGAACTGAGGGCAGTAACGTTAAATGATTATTCAGCAACATAAAATCCAAACATCCAACTTACAAGAAAATCCATATTCATTCTGGGTTCTCTGTTCAGTTGAAATGGGATAAATGAAACCTTGAAAAGAAAAAAAACAAAATGAAACAAAAATGGGAACGAAATCAAATTAATGAGGGAAACGAAAGGGGAAGCATGGAAAATGGTTTAATTAAAAGGAAAGGAAAAGAAACTTGTGGGCCTTTAAAATTCTGGCTCGGTACAGAATTATGATTTTTGCGTCTCCTGTCTGCTCTGGAGCCCCACTAAGAATTAATAAGCAGGCAGATCGAATTTCAGAGCGAAAACTGGTCTCGAGTCACTAACTTTGGAGTGCTTAAAGTCTTTCTTTTATTGAGCATGAACTCTAATGGATCTAATTTATTTCAGACATCAAGGGTCATTAGCATAAGGAAAATCTTTTTTCCCCTCATCCCTGCCATATGCTTTAATTCCCAGGACATATTCAGTAAGGCTCTAAACAGTTTTTTCCT
>NW_012148174.1:10883074-10884278 GCF_000956105.1 Propithecus coquereli
AAGCTTTAATACTAAAAGCAACTCTAAATCGTGCCTCAGGTAGTGCTTCTGTAGTTTGCAGAACACGCATTTCTTACAAGCTATTTACCTATTTTGGGGGGAACTAATTCTGGAGAAGCATGCAGTGCTACCTTAATGAAAAAGAGGTTTGCTGTTGCACAGACAGGTTTGCTCTGAATTAATTTTTAATGTTTTATTTTAGAGCAATGATTGCAACCTCCTACTCCGTTTTATAAATATTATATTCCTTATTCCAGTTGTCTGAGTCCATGTATTATATTACGTTTGATTTTCATTTTTAAACACCTCTGTCCGGTAATAACCTTTTTCCATTTGTATTCTGTGAACTCAATAAAAGCCCATCTGGGAGGCATGCAGGCTTTATTTTCGAAACCCAAAGACTTAAGACAAAACAAGCTGGAAAAGGAGACCAGATAATGATGCCATCCTCTTGGAAGTGATGATGTTAAGTAGAGGAATGTCAAAAGACTTATTTTTTGCAGGCGAGAGGGTAAGGAAGTGAGTATAAAATAGGATATTTGGAAACGTTCTAATGTTCATCCTGAAAATTTTGCTAAGGATCAGCATGGGCCTGCTCGAGTATGCCGAAGAGCTGTATCTTATAAAAGGCAAAGTGTATCTCCAGAGAGATGTAACATGGTCTCAATATTCTCCCTGTACAGCAGTTCTTCCCTGGCTTATGTTTCTGCTGTCCAACAGAATTCCTGTTCTTGACAGGCAGACCAAAGAATAACAGAAAAGAACTTTATAGTTTTGATTTTAATTTCAACTTTCATATATTTATGTAGATTTGAACTGCTCAATAAATAATTTTGTGCCTTATGGTATTGATCTGAGACTTATATTTCATTCCATGCACAGAATTGGCATTCATTCATTCATTTAACAAATACTCTTGAACCCTATTATATTCTGGGTTCTATTCTAGACATGGGGGTACTTTCCTGCTTTCATGGAGGTTCTATTCTAGGTTAACAAAAAATAAGCAAGGAAACAAACAAAAAAAAAGAGATCATTTCGAATACTGAAAAAGTTCTTTTAAAAATAAAGCAAAAGAACATAACGTGATTGAAGATACAGGGATGGCCAACTTAGGAAGTTAGGGAAGAAATTTTTACTGAGATGAAATTTGGGCTATCGCTTGAAGGATAAGAAGGAATCGGCCAAGTCAAGATCAGGAGGC
>NW_012148174.1:10884364-10886140 GCF_000956105.1 Propithecus coquereli
ACTGTCCTCAAAGCAGACTATCCGCTTTTCTATCAATTAAGTCGATATGGACAGATTTTTTTTCAGGAACCCAGGGACATCTCAGCTACTCCTGGTTGCGTGAGCACTGCTTTCTGCTTTTGAAGTGCTGACTCCACTTTGCTGCTGGGTTTTATTTGAGGCCCTGCTACAAGATTCCCAACTCTGGTCAGAATATCATATCGAAATCCTTAATATTTCACTCCACTGGGTCATCATTACTTATTTAACATTCACGATTTCTAGCTCAACAGATATGCCTTTTTTCAACCCTTTCGTTTTTAGTGTTTGATCCCTGCCTTTACTTATATCAGCATATTTCATGATATGTTTCGTCAGCTACTGGGACTCGAGCTTTTAACGGTAGACTGATAGATTTTAAAGCCCGTGGAGTCTTGAAATGACCCTTTCTCCTCTTCAGCAGTGAAGATCTCATTTGTTTTTCATGTTAGAATATATTAGGCTCCTATTTCCTGCGTGCACATCTGTGAGCCAGAGAAAGGTAAACTTGAACTGAGGGCAGTAACGTTAAATGATTATTCAGCAACATAAAATCCAAACATCCAACTTACAAGAAAATCCATATTCATTCTGGGTTCTCTGTTCAGTTGAAATGGGATAAATGAAACCTTGAAAAGAAAAAAAACAAAATGAAACAAAAATGGGAACGAAATCAAATTAATGAGGGAAACGAAAGGGGAAGCATGGAAAATGGGTTAATTAAAAGGAAAGGAAAAGAAACCTGTGGGCCTTTAAAATTCTGGCTCGGTACAGAATTATGATTTTTGCGTCTCCTGTCTGCTCTGGAGCCCCACTAAGAATTAATAAGCAGGCAGATCGAATTTCAGAGCGAAAACTGGTCTCGAGTCACTAACTTTGGAGTGCTTAAAGTCTTTCTTTTATTGAGCATGAACTCTAATGGATCTAATTTATTTCAGACATCAAGGGTCATTAGCATAAGGAAAATCTTTTTTCCCCTCATCCCTGCCATATGCTTTAATTCCCAGGACATATTCAGTAAGGCTCTAAACAGTTTTTTCCTCTTTTATTTAATCATAACAGCTTGCTCTTGGCCTAATAGAACTAAAGAAGACCTGTCGTCATTGGTCAAAGGTTAAATACCCATTTACCGAGCTGCGCTGAGACCACCTCTCCCCCCCTCCATCTCAAAACCACTTTTTGGATTTTCTGTTGTTTCTTGTCCCCTTCATTTAATAGGAATCCAATAGGTATTGCCCAGGGACCGAACAGTTCGGCAAAGCAATGGAAACTGGATGCTTTTTATTTGAAATCATTTGAAAATCAATAGGGTCTAGAGGTTATAAGGTTATTTATTAAGGGGCTTCAGAGGAACGGTGAAAATTGGGCAAAATGAAAACCTCATCTCAACGGAAAATGCAGAAATAGCACCAGCTATTTTATTTTTCTTTCTTTCTAGTGCATTCTGAAGTTGGAAACTAATAATAATAATTATACTAACAATAACATAATACTAATACTGATAATAATGTGAAGCAGAGAAAGATAGGGAGAAATCACATAAACAACGTGCAACACAAACACTCTGAAATGCAAAATCTGTGCAAAGTTTCTAAGTGTACCTTGTAACTGGCACCCACAGTTCCCAAGATTTAATATCCTACAACGTATGAATTAATCAAATGATATAGCACCATTTGGATTAATCAAATGAAGATGAATAAGAAGCATGTGAATTAAACCTTCCCAGTAATAGTCAAGGGCAAAAAAAAAAAAAAA
>NW_012148174.1:10896210-10898113 GCF_000956105.1 Propithecus coquereli
TTTTCAAAAATATGATGCAAACTATTTTTATGCCATAAATAATACTTTTGTTGAAAAAAATTATCAAGCAAATATGCTCATGTGAGAAATGTCTTAATTTCTGAACATCACTGGGCGGATTTAAATTTTTCAACACCAAGTCTATGCTCTCACTCACGTGCAAACCCCCAGGATGTTGGAGTTAAAATAGATCATTGATTGGAACTTCCTATTTTAACCCCTTTGAGCACGGAGCGGTAAAGGGATTTGTCTAACATCACAAAATTGGTAAAACAGCCCAGCTAGGGTTAGATTCCAGCCCTGGGGCTACAGCCCCAGGCTTCATGTAAGTACAGAGTGAGTGAGATTAGCAGATTTAAATGAAGAGAGACAAGGACATAATAGAAAAGGGCTTGATAGGTTCCTGGTTTAATCTGTAATTCAGTGATTGAATGCGGTAACACTACTGATTCAGTCTGTAAAATACCTCTCCATTTGTAACATTATCATTAATATTCATGAAATTTATAAAGCTAAAATAACCTAGAGAGGTTTTCCCTCTTAAGGAACCAAATTCCTAACAGTGTCTTTTGTTTCCAGTGTGGGATGAGTGAAGAGGTCCACCAAGCCCTGGCGTTTCTACTCTAATGTAACTGGAGAGCCCAGCTTGAATTATGTAGTTCTTAATGCATGATAATCACATTGTATTGGGCATAAAACCCTACGATAAGTAAATTTTTAAAGGAGAAACATCGTTTCCCTCAAAAATAACATCAGGAAAAAAATGAATAAACATCAATAATTGGAGTGACTCCGTACATCAGAAGAAAATCCCATTTTAACGCAATAAAAGCTGACAACCACTTGCTTCTAGCACCCAAGAGCCTTCTTGGAAACAGGCTTACAAATGAAACAGATTTGATTTCCTATGTTGGCTCTAACACTTGTTTGTGGGTGTTGGGTGGGCTATTTTAATTCTATGCCTCAGTTTCTTCCTCTGCAAAAGAGAACTATTATAAGAGATTATCCAAAGCTCTGTTTGTAACGTTATTTTTCTCTACCTTCTGGGTGTTAATCAAATTGAACTCAATTCAATTTGGTGGCAGTTTAGCTATGTCTACTATATCGAACACAGTAGACTGGATCAGAAGCAACTTCTGCCAGAGCCTAACACCAGTGCATTAGGTGGACACTAAATAAAGTTAAAGTTAAATTGGAAATTCCTTTAAATTACAACACATACAATCTGGTAATTTCTGTCCCCTCCAAAGTTGGAAAACCACTGATTCAGATTTAAGGAACACCTAAAAGGAAAGTCTCTACGTAGATGTCTGGGAATTAAAACTCTCTGGCTTTAATAATACATTAGCTATCAAATCCCTGGCCAAAAGGGAGATGGGTGGGGTTTTAGAAGGTATAACAGCTTGCCTTCAAGCTTTACTCATTATATTTCAATATGGAGCTGCTTCTATGACCTTAATACACATAAAATAGATTTTATGATACTCTGAGAATTAAGTACAATAGAGGATTGACTCATATCTTACACATGGGTTAGTATGATACAACTTATTATGACATAACTCGATTATTGTTTATAAAGGCATTAAGTATATTCTATAATAGTACATATTTTTGAATCACAAAGTTTCTGGTTATTTTCAATCATATTATCTTGCTTTACATACATCAGACTACTTCATAAGATCTTTCTTCAATTTATGATCCTATCATTAGAAGAATCTATGTTCCAGACGGATTATTTCCCTCTCCTTGACCTGGCTGCGGGGTCTTTTTTGCCGGTGACTTTCCACTGAGCCCAAACGTGGCATTTTTCTCACCCCTATTACATTTCTTCTGATGCAAATGTTCTTATTAAAACCTCAAGGGCCATTCCAAATAAACATGTCCCGATTTTCTTTTT
>NW_012148174.1:10898163-10899547 GCF_000956105.1 Propithecus coquereli
TATCATTCACTCTTAGTTACCCCTCATAGCCAATTAGAACCAATTCAGCCAGACTGTTATTTTTCTACGTGGCAGAATTTAAAACAGATGGATGGTAAGTATACTCACCAACGGTTCAACACACCAATTTACAGATAAACAGTTTTGGAAGGCATCCCTACAAAACTTTTTCCACCGTTTTCATAACACTTCTGCAATTACAGAAGTAAAACATCAGTGAGGAGACTAGGAATCAGAAGATTACTGTTCCATCCCCTAAATGAGAATAACACAGAATCACTTTCTAGAGTTTGTTTTTACGCTTCTCCATCTGATCTGTCTCTCACGGAACAACAGGGAACATTTTCTTCAGCTAATGAGGTAACCCTACTGAGAGCAGTCCTAGCAGTAATGAAAAATAACATCTCTGGCAGAACACAGTGCAAAATAATTGTTTTTTAGCATCACTACCGACAATCTGGTCCAGAAGTTAAAGATTACAGTTAACTTTCCTGCTACTTGAAAGCAAGCTAGCCTGAACAAGCACTGGGGCCGTTGGCCAAAAAGCAGTGAAACACTAGTTTTTCAGTCTCATGAACTTCAGTTTGAATCCAAGCTCTGTCCCTTCTTAGCTGTGAGAGTTTGGTCAAACCATTTCTCTAAGCACCAGTTTTCTAACCTGTGTAAGGGGATACAGATATTGACTTCTACAGCAGTGGAAAGAAAAAATGAGATTTGGAAAGTGCTGGTACATTGCAAGCAATCAGTAAGTGACCAACAATGATATTGATATTATCACGATGCACATTACTAAGGTACACCAAGAAGCTGGGTTCTTAGGGATTTTACCTGTACAGTTGACGTTGCCTATTATTTAATGAGTAACCTTAGGAAACGTGTTTAAATTTCAGTTTCCCCAGTTATGACAGAAACAAGGAGCCCAGTTTTTCAGAGAAACCATGAGCAATGCACTCTTTGAAGTACTATATACTCTTTCACCCGCTTCGTTTATAGAAGTTTATGCCTGGCTTTTGTGGCTTCTGGCAAAGACATAGAAGCATGTTTCAGAAGCAAATTTCCAGGGCCAGAGTGCAAATTGATGCTAAAAGTGTTTCTCAACCAGAAGCGGTGCCATTTCTCAAGGGTGTGTTTGGAAATGGGGCAGGAGTGGTGGTTTTTTTGGTTGTCATAATGACCAGGGGGTTGTTTTGGCATTTAGGGAGTGAGGGCCAAAGATACGGAATGTTCTGGAATGGGAGGAATAGTCTTGCCCATGAAAGAACTATCCAGAACAAAATGCACCTCCATTGATAACTTTCAAAATCACCTCTTTTGGACTGACAGGAGCAACAGAGACATGGGGCTTGAGGAAGCGTGCAAGACTGGCTTCCACCCAGCATGGCGG
>NW_012148174.1:10902452-10904284 GCF_000956105.1 Propithecus coquereli
ATTTCTTCTGATGCAAATGTTCTTATTAAAACCTCAAGGGCCATTCCAAATAAACATGTCCCGATTTTCTTTTTTCCTTTTAGGTCAGTTTTTATCTAGCAAACCTATCAGGGCTGCACTAATGATGTCAAAGGTCAAGTCTGTCAAAGACACCCTGGGTCATTTATTATAATTTACCGCTCTTCGGAGGGTTTAATCTATTGACGAGGCTTAAGGAAACTCCAAATAAATGAATACATAAATTCTAGGACATGACAACAACAATTGAAAATAACGTTTGCTTATCACTGATGTCAGCTATCTAAATCGCCATGGTAATTTAGGGCTCCTGCCTTCAGAGGACAAGTGGCTATACCTCACTAAGCTGGCCATAAACCTGTTCCTAACAGCAACCAACCATACCCTTATGAAAAGGAATAACAGATAATTAACATCCCAGATGTAAAAGTCTTATCTCATGACTCACAGCAGGTGAAGCATAAATGTCTGAAATTTAACAGTTCAGTAAAATCAAATGCATAGATCAGTAGATCAGCTGCCCGAGTGTTTTTATGTAGTAGACTCCATCCCTAACAATGCTCCTTAGAGAAGAATAATCAATTATTAAATCCAAAGGGAATGATAATAGAATCCTTCCATGGTAGTAAAGGCAGCTGACAGAAGAACTAAAGTGATGAAGAGTCCTGATGTAGGGTGGCTGATTTCTAGAATATATCACCCTGTCTGCTGGATTCTTAGACAAAAAGAAAAATTGAGCTTCTATTGCTGGACCTGCACCCGAGTGACCTCAAAATGAGTCCCTGCTTTGCTGTGGCTGCTGCATGGTGGCACCGTTTTGGATCCCCTTGGTTTCCTTTCCATCTAAAAGCTGAGGACTGTGCATTCTTCTTCTCACACTAACTTTTTTGGGGGCTCCGTAGGTGTTCATGAGGTTTCCGTGGGCTAAAGTTTCTAACTATTAGTACATCCCTGCTTTAAAAGGAGGAAAATGTTTTAAAGAAAGGAAAAATGCAAAAGCAAGCCACACTTATTCATACTGGAGACAATGGAGTCCTGTGTCGGGCAGGCAGTCCATGGATTGAATATTCATTTCCCAGCTGGGACACTGCTCGTATCAAGAGCCATACAAAGAGAGCTATGACATCAACTTCTTCCAAACTATAGATAAAAGCACCCACTGTCTAACACTCACAATTGTGCTACCCTATCACACTGCTATGTTGATAAGAACTTCAGTGGTAGCTGACTCACACCTTTTCACACACCTACCACGCAATTATAAACACATCATTCTAAAGTCCAGGAATGACTCATTGTAAGGTAAATTACTTCCCCACATTCAATGCACCTGGGATTCCCGGGCCATGGTATGCAGTGTGTCCACGCCACAATTTACACTTGGCGAGTTCTGTTACTTCCTCTGTACTCGAGAATTAATGGAAGAGCTGTGCGACATGTAAATTTTTTAATGAGTAAGAAAAGTGCTACATTTGCGGAATGCATAACATTTTAATTTCCCAAAGTCAGGAAGTTCACTGATGCAAACACAATTCCAGACAGTTCTTGTTTGTAAATTGCAATTTTTAATTTGTCTACTGCGGCATAAACCTTCTTCAGCAAGGAGTAATTCTGAATTCAGATTTGAGCTATTATATATGCCTATGTGAAACTCCAAACTTAACAATTGGACTAAAAATTAAAGTCCATAGGAATAGTTGCAGTAATATAATAATCTAATCTGGTATATTCATAAATATATACAAACCATTTCTGGATCAGACAATACAATGGACCTTCCAATACTACCTTCCGAATAAGCTATATTATTCTGT
>NW_012148174.1:10904334-10912065 GCF_000956105.1 Propithecus coquereli
CTGATCTGGGGGAATAGTGACTGGAGGAGGTTTAATTGTGGAGAGAAACTTTAGGGGAAGGTACAAATAGTATGAAAACCAGAGCAAGAGTAGGCTGTGTCTTAAAAGGTTAATGCAATACTCCTTTTGCTAGAAAGCCATCCCATAATTGCTCACAACATAATTCCAAGAGTTATCTTGTCCAGCCTTTTTTAGAAGAGGAGACTGAGTCCCAGAGGTGAGAAATACTATTTTCAAAGGTACCCAAAGTATTGAAATTCAACCAGACAAAACGTGGTTTCAACCTTCCCATCAGAAAAATCGATGATGTACGAGTTTTGCATTGTCCGACTTTGGTGGCACTTTTGACATTTGTGTTTGCTGTAGATTTGGATTGTTACTATAACTGTTTTACGGCTAGTAGTGGTGAAGTGACTTGAGAAAAGAGTAACTTTTTCTAATTTGCACAATGTCATCTTTTAGACTAGGGGTAGGATGCCCAGGTTTTTCAGGGATGTCCAACTATTATGAAAGATCAGAGTCCACATCCAAGTAGCTTAAAAAGGAAAAACGTTGTTCCTTGGTTTTTATACTGCAGGAAGTAACATCAAGTAACCTTTAAGTACATGGCCAATACCCAGTAATTGATCAACAAAATGCTTGCAAATAGCCTATTTGATCTGTTTATATGCGGAAGTCTCAGAAGAAATGCCAGAAACTAAATGTAAATCTTTGTTTTCACAATAAACAGCAATTATTTTTATTTTTTTAATCTTTAAACATCTTTTTTCTCTTTATACGATATGGGTAGTAGATGAAAGCCAAAAATGACCATGGTTTGTGATTAAATTTTTTCAAAAATATGATGCAAACTATTTTTATGCCATAAATAATACTTTTGTTGAAAAAAATTATCAAGCAAATATGCTCATGTGAGAAATGTCTTAATTTCTGAACATCACTGGGCGGATTTAAATTTTTCAACACCAAGTCTATGCTCTCACTCACGTGCAAACCCCCAGGATGTTGGAGTTAAAATAGATCATTGATTGGAACTTCCTATTTTAACCCCTTTGAGCACGGAGCGGTAAAGGGATTTGTCTAACATCACAAAATTGGTAAAACAGCCCAGCTAGGGTTAGATTCCAGCCCTGGGGCTACAGCCCCAGGCTTCATGTAAGTACAGAGTGAGTGAGATTAGCAGATTTAAATGAAGAGAGACAAGGACATAATAGAAAAGGGCTTGATAGGTTCCTGGTTTAATCTGTAATTCAGTGATTGAATGCGGTAACACTACTGATTCAGTCTGTAAAATACCTCTCCATTTGTAACATTATCATTAATATTCATGAAATTTATAAAGCTAAAATAACCTAGAGAGGTTTTCCCTCTTAAGGAACCAAATTCCTAACAGTGTCTTTTGTTTCCAGTGTGGGATGAGTGAAGAGGTCCACCAAGCCCTGGCGTTTCTACTCTAATGTAACCGGAGAGCCCAGCTTGAATTATGTAGTTCTTGATGCATGATAATCGCATTGTATTGGGCATAAAACCCTACGATAAGTAAATCTTTAAAGGAGAAGCATCGTTTCCCTCAAAAATAACATTAGGAAAAAAATGAATAAACATCAACAATTGGAGTGACTCCGTACATCAGAAGAAAATCCCATTTTAACGCAATAAAAGCTGACAACCACTTGCTTCTAGCACCCAAGAGCCTTCTTGGAAACAGGCTTACAAATGAAACAGATTTGATTTCCTATGTTGGCTCTAACACTTGTTTGTGGGTGTTGGGTGGGCTATTTTAATTCTATGCCTCAGTTTCTTCCTCTGCAAAAGAGAACTATTATAAGAGATTATCCAAAGCTCTGTTTGTAACGTTATTTTTCTCTACCTTCTGGGTGTTAATCAAATTGAACTCAATTCAATTTGGTGGCAGTTTAGCTATGTCTACTATATCGAACACAGTAGACTGGATCAGAAGCAACTTCTGCCAGAGCCTAACACCAGTGCATTAGGTGGACACTAAATAAAGTTAAAGTTAAATTGGAAATTCCTTTAAATTACAACACATACAATCTGGTAATTTCTGTCCCCTCCAAAGTTGGAAAACCACTGATTCAGATTTAAGGAACACCTAAAAGGAAAGTCTCTACGTAGATGTCTGGGAATTAAAACTCTCTGGCTTTAATAATACATTAGCTATCAAATCCCTGGCCAAAAGGGAGATGGGTGGGGTTTTAGAAGGTATAACAGCTTGCCTTCAAGCTTTACTCATTATATTTCAATATGGAGCTGCTTCTATGACCTTAATACACATAAAATAGATTTTATGATACTCTGAGAATTAAGTACAATAGAGGATTGACTCATATCTTACACATGGGTTAGTATGATACAACTTATTACGACATAACTCGATTGTTGTTTATAGAGGCATTAAGTATATTCTATAATAGTACATATTTTTGAATCACAAAGTTTCTGGTTATTTTCAATCATATTATCTTGCTTTACATACATCAGACTACTTCATAAGATCTTTCTTCAATTTATGATCCTATCATTAGAAGAATCTATGTTCCAGATGGATTATTTCCCTCTCCTTGACCTGGCTGCGGGGTCTTCTTTTCTGCCAGTGACTTTCCACTGAGCCCAAACGTGGCATTTTTCTCACCCCTATTACATTTCTTCTGATGCAAATGTTCTTATTAAAACCTCAAGGGCCATTCCAAATAAACATGTCCCGATTTTCTTTTTTCCTTTTAGGTCAGTTTTTATCTAGCAAACCTATCAGGGCTGCACTAATGATGTCAAAGGTCAAGTCTGTCAAAGACACCCTGGGTCATTTATTATAATTTACCGCTCTTCGGAGGGTTTAATCTATTGACGAGGCTTAAGGAAACTCCAAATAAATGAATACATAAATTCTAGGACATGACAACAACAATTGAAAATAACGTTTGCTTATCACTGATGTCAGCTATCTAAATCGCCATGGTAATTTAGGGCTCCTGCCTTCAGAGGACAAGTGGCTATACCTCACTAAGCTGGCCATAAACCTGTTCCTAACAGCAACCAACCACACCCTTATGAAAAGGAATAACAGATAATTAACATCCCAGATGTAAAAGTCTTATCTCATGACTCACAGCAGGTGAAGCATAAATGTCTGAAATTTAACAGTTCAGTAAAATCAAACGCATAGATCAGTAGATCAGCTGCCCGAGTGTTTTTATGTAGTAGACTCCATCCCTAACAATGCTCCTTAGAAAAGAATGATCAATTATTAAATCCAAAGGGAATGATAATAGAATCCTTCCATGGTAGTAAAGGCAGCTGACAGAAGAAGTAAAATGATGAGGAGTCCTGATGTAGGGTGGCTGATTTCTAGAATATATCGCCCTGTCTGCTGGATTCTTAGACAAAAAGAAAAATTTAGCTTCTGTTGCTGGACCTGCACCCGAGTGACCTCAAACGAGTCCCTGCTTTGCTGTGGCTGCTGCATGGTGGCACCTTTTTGGATCCCCTCGGTTTCCTTTCCATCTAAAAGCTGAGGACTGTGCATTCTTCTTCTCACACTAACTTTTTTGGGGGCTCCGTAGGTGTTCATGAGGTTTCCGTGGGCTAAAGTTTCTAACTATTAGTACATCCCTGCTTTAAAAGGAGGAAAATGTTTTAAAGAAAGGAAAAATGCAAAAGCAAGCCACACTTATTCATACTGGAGACAATGGAGTCCTGTGTCGGGCAGGCAGTCCATGGATTGAATATTCATTTCCCAGCTGGGACACTGCTCGTATCAAGAGCCATACAAAGAGAGCTATGACATCAACTTCTTCCAAACTATAGATAAAAGCACCCACTGTCTAACACTCACAATTGTGCTACCCTATCACACTGCTATGTTGATAAGAACTTCAGTGGTAGCTGACTCACACCTTTTCACACACCTACCACGCAATTATAAACACATCATTCTAAAGTCCAGGAATGACTCATTGTAAGGTAAATTACTTCCCCACATTCAATGCACCTGGGATTCCCGGGCCATGGTATGCAGTGTGTCCACGCCACAATTTACACTTGGCGAGTTCTGTTACTTCCTCTGTACTCGAGAATTAATGGAAGAGCTGTGCGACATGTAAATTTTTTAATGAGTAAGAAAAGTGCTACATTTGCGGAATGCATAACATTTTAATTTCCCAAAGTCAGGAAGTTCACTGATGCAAACACAATTCCAGACAGTTCTTGTTTGTAAATTGCAATTTTTAATTTGTCTACTGCGGCATAAACCTTCTTCAGCAAGGAGTAATTCTGAATTCAGATTTGAGCTATTATATATGCCTATGTGAAACTCCAAACTTAACAATTGGACTAAAAATTAAAGTCCATAGGAATAGTTGCAGTAATATAATAATCTAATCTGGTATATTCATAAATATATACAAACCATTTCTGGATCAGACAATACAATGGACCTTCCAATACTACCTTCCGAATAAGCTATATTATTCTGTAGTAGTATTAAGTAAAAACAGTGCAATTCGTTATCATATTAACGTTAAATTTCTTTTTCATATCAGACAGATCAAACATGTCTGGATCAGACAATACAATGGACCTTCCAATACTACCTTCTGAATAAGCTATATTATTCTGTAGTATTATTAAGTAAAAACAGTGCAATTCGTTATTATATTAACGTTAAATTTCTTTTTCATATCAGACAGATCAAACATGTTTTTAGTCATTTCCAATAATGACAGATACTCCAAGTCATTACCCTTTCTTGTTGCAATCCATACCATTTAATATACCAAGGGACTCCAGTTTTTAACATGTTGATTTTTTTTTTTTAAAAAACTAACAATGTTCTTATAAACTAAAAATGTTCAACTCCCTTCTGAGACATTAAGTGGTTCAGATGGCTTATTACCCTTTGATAATGCATTTTAGTAAAAGAATATCAATTTCTAGAAGTTCTTAATTTGAAACACCAAGGCAGTCTCCAGTGTAGAAACTACATTTTTCAGGACAATGAGACCATAAATGGTGTTTATATATTTATATATATATGTGTGTATATATATTTGTTTTATATGTGTGTATGTTATGTATTATACAGTACTTAAAATACGAACTAATGTGTATGAATGGTCTAAAATTTTAATGGAACTTCTGAAATTATTTAAAGAATGTGATCTTGTTTCATAAATGAAATTTCACTACGTCACATAATGAGTCCAATTTGTCAGTCTAAGAATTTCAAGTCTAATTGCAAGGGCAGAGTGATGGGTGCATGACGGGCAACTTGGAAATAATGCAGAACTATAATTCGGTTCCAAATCCTCGTGTCTTCAAAATATTTGGGTTACTGGCTGTAAGTATTGATAACTCTGGCAAACCAGCGTTTTATAAAACTAGGGTTCTACACAAATATTTTACGCAAACACTTTCTTGGTAATCTAATTTGAATCAATGTGACCATTAACTGGACATTTTAAAGTATATTGAATAATATTATACGTTCCATTTCTTAACTTTCAGTCTCTTTTTATAATTATGATTCAGGTATGTCCCTTGTAAAACTGGATTTTTTCCTATAATTTTGGATTTCCTTTAATAGATTTTAATTAATTTACATATGATCCCTGATATATGTAGATTTATTTCTACCATCCTATTTATTGCTTTCATTTACAGGGTTTTTCTTCTTTCTTTTTGCTTCTTTTTCTGGCCTTAAAATTTTTAGTTTGAAAATATGTATCCCACTTTTATGTGTGTAATCAGTCCTAACATTTTAACTGGAACACTGGAATCAGTAAAGTCTAATGAAAATGATAGTACTATACTTTTCCTGATCAATATATGAAAATTGGAAATTGCTAATTTAGTTCACCCCTTCCCATATCCATGTTAATGTTGTCTACAATTTAGTTCTATCTTATTTTCAACAGCCCCTCAATTGCTTGCTCTTTTTTTAAAGAATCAATTTTTACTTTGAATTTTTAGTAGCTCATTTAGTGAGGGATTATGAATAGTAAGTCCTCTCTATCTTGATCATCTGAAAATCTTTTAAATTTTGCTCTCTTGAGCAATCAATGTTGGATAGATCTCAATCTATCCTCCATATGTTTTAACCTCCCTTTTACATAATCACTCACTTTATCTTTCTTCTCTATATTGTGGGAAATTTCATGAGGTCTACATTCCAGTTTACTAATTTTCTCTTCAGCTTTATCTAAAGCAGTGTCTGATCTGAATTTTACTCTTCTATGGAGTATTTTTGTTTATTTGTTTGTTTTGAGACAGTCTCACTCTGTTGCCCAGGCTAGAGTGCAGTGGCATCATCATAGCTCACAGCAACCTCAAACTCCAGGGCTCAAGCAATTCTCCTGACTCAGCCTCCCAAGTAGCTGAGACTACAGGCATGTGCCATTATGCCTAGCTAATTTTTCTATGTTTTGGGTCTCACTCTTGCTCAGGCTGATCTTGAACTCTTGGCCTCAAGCAATCCTCCCATCTCTGCCTCTCAGAGTGATGCGATTACAGGCATGAGCCACTGCGCCTGGCCTCTTCCATTGAGTTTTAAATTTCAATCATCATACTTACATTTCTAGATGTTCCATTTGATTTTTTCCTCCAAATATGTCTGTCCTTTTAACAATATTCTGTTCTTTCATTTGTACTTGTATTTCTTTTGAAAATACAGTTTGTTGTTTGACTTTGACTTACTATATAGTTTCATTCAGATTACTCTATTGAGTCCATGCAATGAGAATGCTGACTCACTTATTTATTATGTTGCCACTTCTCCCTTACAGTGGACTATTCCCCCGGGGGATTTGAAACTTGGTATCGTAAGCTCATTTTCAGGAGTGAACCGACTTTGTCATAGACAAATGCACTTACTTTATGGAAGGAACCCTAGCGAGTGGCACGCTGTTTGCTTTGCTAGGGCCCCAAAAGTTTTGCCAATTATGTTAATTACACGTCTTTAGTTTTTTGCTCCCAACGCTGTATCTCAGACTCCATACCAGAGCTGGTGTAGGATTGTGGTTTTAACATAGGTTTTATTCAAGTGACAACTTCATTTTCCTCTTCTCTACCATGAATTTTCCTGCGACTTCCTTGGGCTAATGGACAAAAATGTTCTAGTTATTTCTCATGGTGGGGCAACCATTTAGGAGTGTTAGTTTTATTCAGGGTTCTTGCTTTCAAATCTAAGTCTCAGTCTTTCGTAAAGCCAGCACTTCTGCCTCTGTCCCCAAACTGACACCCTAAGTCCCAGGTCCCAGAACCTGCTTTTATGTCCATTGGCCCTCCTGGTTAACCTGGTGTCCCCTTACATAGGTACCTCTCTATCTTGGAGTGGCAACTTCATTTCTTGCCCTTGAGGAGTTCTCTGTCTTCTTTCTTTGGAACTTTCTCTCCACGTGTACACATGCGTGTGCGCGCGTGTATGTGTGTATGTGTCTTTTAAGTCTGTAACATTTTATCCAATATTTCTATACAGTTTCAATAAAAGGTGCTTGCATTAAGGTAGGTGGTTAAATGTGTCTGAATTTGGTTGTTTTGAACAGATTAATGAACAAACAATTGACAGTAATATTTTCTGTATATTTCACATTATATATTCTTCTTAAGTACCAACTTAGCTTTTTAAAAAATACTACACTACATTATATGGGTAACTCTGAATCCTACAGACATCTATTATAAACTCTGAATTTCTCCTACTTAGCAGGGTACTTA
>NW_012148174.1:10913598-10915556 GCF_000956105.1 Propithecus coquereli
TAAGTGTGGTGAAAACAAAATATTTTATTCTTTAAAGGCAAATACAAATACCTCTTCCCAAATGCACAAATGCCTTTGAATGCTTGTATTCTGCAAGCAATTTGTAATGTGTTATGAGAAATGTCAACATTTGGCCACCATTAGTTCAGATCCAAAGACAGCATACTGTTTGATTTGTTCATCTGAACAGTGTGATTTCAGAACAATTCCTCAGTACCTTAATTCATGATCATGAAAAGAGATGGTAAATTGTGAACGCCTAAAGGCTCCTTAATAAAGGGGTAAGAGGTTGCAAGTATGGAAATCAAACTACTATCTCATTATAAAAATCTAAGGCACAAGACATGAAAAATAGAGAATATTTAGCTTATAGTATTCATTACTTTCCCGGGCCAATCTTCTGCACTCATTTGAAAAATCTATGTCTTATTAACATTATTTCCTTTAAATAAACTAAATCATACCCACATTATAATTTCTAACACAAATCCAGAATTTTCAAGGGGTTATGAAGATGTTCTTATTAAACGTTTCTTGCAAATTGATATGTCTACCTGTAGAAATGTTTATGATCTTTATATACATTTCACATTCCATGGACATTGGTTCAGTACCAGTCGTGAATTATGAATAAATAATTCATTTTTTGAAAGTCATGTTATGACTCTTTAAGAAGTTGAGGATCATCTTTTGTGCACTCTGAGAAAACTGAGCAATGGTTCCCTGGTCTGGAAAGAATGGCAGCCCCTCCATGGAAATGGCTATCTCACCCCTTGCTCGTGGGATAGCAACGCTCTATGTCATTTGTTAACTGGACACAGTTATTTTCATTCTGGTTCCTGGAAGATTAGCTTTTCCCATTTTTGAGAGAGAGTTAGGCTATTTCTATATCATTGCATTTTTTGTTGTTCAAAGACTTCTTCATTGCTAATATTTTCTTTAAAGAAATTCAAATGGTTCAACCTCAGGTCCCATCGGTGTCTGCAGTTTGCTCAAACTGACTTACTTTGCATGCAAAGCCCATCGGTGCAGTTCTTGGATTGCAAGACGAGGCCATCGCAGTCCTTGCCTCCGTTCTTGGGGGCTGGTGCCGTGCACTCCCTCCTGCGCCAGTGGGTGCACTCTGTCCCACAGGTAGACCACTTGCTCCATGAGGTCCACCTGCCATCCACTGCCACGAAAAAAATGCAGCAACAGGTCAGAGGAGGAAGCAGCTGCTTGAGGGGTGAAGGGAGCAGAGGTCAAGTATCACATAACAAAGCAAAAAATGAAAGAAAATGCCCCACCAAGAAGCATGCCTTCATTTAACAGCTGGGAAGTGGCATATGCTTTAAATCATTTGGGTTCTGTGGATTTTTCTTACAGGTGTGTGACTGTATCCTCACTGACCAAGCCGAGGGAAGCTTAATGGGCTACACAGAAACCAAAGGCGTCACCAAGAGCTACATAAAGTAGTCACGGTAGTGCTCCCTTTTTCTATTCACGGGGGAAGCTTCTGGATTTTACACTGAAAATTAGGGGATCTCTCTTTGTATTGAAGCTTCCTGCATTCGTGGTGTCATGTAGACAGTAAAAATAAACTTGTGTGGGAGCTGGGAGGAAAGGTTGGTACAGTAGGGAAGACATCCATCCATCCATCCATCCATCCATCCATTCAACTGATCTCTCTATCATTTATGTCTTATACACCTGCGGTCCCCAACCCCCAGGCTGCAAACTAGTACTGGTCTGTAACCTGTTAGGAACTGGGCCAAGCAGCAGAAGGCGATTGGTGGGCCAGCAAGTGAACCTTCATCTGTATTTACAGCTGATTCCCATCACTCACTGTTCACCTCCCCCTGTCCATGGAAAAATTGTCTTCCATGAAACCACTTCCTGGTACCAAAAAGGCTGGGGACCACTGTTGCCATCCAGACTGCTTGATTCTGCTGAAACCTTCTTTCTGCAATGCTGTCTTC
>NW_012148174.1:10915887-10918825 GCF_000956105.1 Propithecus coquereli
CCTCTATCTTAAAAATACACAACTTATCTCACAGTTTGAAAAAATATATAGTAAATTTCAGTCATACTTTAAAATGTATACTTTTAAGTTTCTCACAAAGATAGGATAAAAATCTTGAAATAAGAGTTTAAAATTAATGTTTAATTTTCCCTGAAGTACATAAATAATTATGAGTATCTAGGATGCAATGGAAAACAATGCCAAACACCATTTACTGACCATATTAACCTTTTATATCTACATATTGATAGAAATAATATCAATTTCAATAGTCTACATAGTTTGGGAAGTCTACAGGATTTCATATTTAAATTACTGCGTAAATATATTATGTATAATCTGCATATAGGTATAAACATGCCCACATGATAAAATGATGAAAACATTAATATTTCAATCACATAGAGTTGGCTATACAAGCAACTTGCTTTGACTTAGACCATCCCAGTGTACTGAAACACACACACACACACACACACACACACACACTCATTTAAACTCAAACTGATCAACTCGAACTCAAATTGTGAGAGTCAGCACCTAGGTAAAATATAGGAGAGTACAAAATGAAATCTGATATTCTAAACCTAGCTAAGTGTCAAAATTTGTTCCATAAATAAAAGCTCTCAAAGTGCTCAGTGTGGAAGACTATTTTGATACTTGGAAATCAACACTTGGGAATGTAAAATGTAGATTATTTTTTTCTATCCAGTTCATTTATCCAGCCCATCGCTGAGAAAGGTTCTATTAAAGAATAAACACAATAAAATTAGGCAAAATAAAGAGAAGTAAGCAGGCTGTGTATCTAAACAATGGAACGAACAGCACTATAGCTACCCCAATGAGTGCACTAAATTTATGGATTATCTCAAAATAATTTTAGTTTAATTTTGGAATATATTGTAGAACTAGGCATATTAATGGGTTTGGTTTTGGCAAATAACATCTTCAATTTACCTAGGGATAAGAGCTATGGGGATACGAGATAGGAGAGGAAGGTGCTAAGAGACAGAGACGTGCAATCTTGCTATAGGTATCACTGCAAATAACTCACAAAATAGACGACCAGCACAGTTAATGAAGAGCTAACTGCATTGTGTTTTCAAAACCCATTATCCTATGTGTCACAAACAAAGCTTTGCCTTCCTTTTCATTCATTCCAAACGTTTTATTTGCCCTTGCCCAGAAACTGACGCCACATATCAAATGGTTCGGTTGAAAACATTCTCCAAATTTCAATTCCAATTAATTTTCACGGTTTTCTGAAGATCAAACATTGTTATTCCTAAAGTGTGTGGCTTTCAATGCTGATCAAATCCCTTGAATTATAGAACCTGCAAGCTTGGCTCCAGCAGTTTTGTTGAATAATGTAGAAGAATTGTGTTCATGTGTGTTTAATATCCTGTTTTAAACTATTAGGTTGGTGCAAAAGTAATTGCGGTTTTATCACTGTTGAAATTTGCCATTTGATATTGGAATACATTCTTAAGCAAATGTGGTGATGTTGTACATCATTTTAACGCACATTTCTTGCTTTATGTTTTTTTCCTAATGACCTATTACTTGCTATTTATTTGATATGTTTGTTACACTATGGAAATGATGTTAGACAAAAAGCAAATTCAAGTGATTTTCTTATTCAAGTTCAAAATGGGTGGTAAAGCAGCAGAGACAACTTGCAACATCAACAACGCATTTGGCCCAGGAATTTCTAACAAACGTACAGTGCAGTGGTGGTTCAAGAATTTTTGCAAAAGAGACGAGAGCCTTGAGATGAGGAGCGCAGTGGCCGGCCATTGGAAGTTGACAACGACCGATTGAGAGCAATCATCGAAGCTGACCTTCTTACAACTACAGGAGAAGTTGCAGAAGAACTCAACGTCAACCATTCTATAGTCTTTCAGCATTTGAAGCAAATTGGAAAGGTGAAAAAGCTCTATAAGTGGGTGCCTCGTGAACTGATTGAAAATCAAAAAAATCATAGTCTTGAAGTGCCGTCTTCTCTTATTGTACGCGACAATGAACCATTTCTCCATCAGATTGTGACATGTAACGAAAAGTGGATTTTATGACAACCGGCCATGACCAGCTCAGTGGTTGGACTGAGAAGCAGCTCCAAAGTACTTCCCAAAGCCAAATTTGTACCAAAAAAAGGTCATGGTCACTGTTTGGTGGTCTGATCCACTACAGATTTCTGAATCCCGGCAAAACCATTCCATCTGAGAAGTATGCTCAGCAAATCTATGAGATGCACTGAAACTTCGACGCCTGCAGCTGGCATTGGTCAACAGAAGGGGCCCGGTTCTTCTCCATCACAATGCGCGACTGCATGTGGCACAACCAAAGCTTCAAAAGCTGAACGAATTGGGCTACGAAGTTTGGCCTCCTCCCCCCTATTCACCTGACCTCTTGCCAACTGACTACCCCTTCTTCAAGCACCTTGACAACTTTTCGCAGGGAAAATGCTTCCACAGCCAGCAGGATGCAGAAAATATTTTCCAAGAATTCCTTAAATCCCAAAGCACGGATTTTTACGCAACAGGAATAAGCAAACTTATTTCTCGTTGGCAAAAATGTGTGGATTATGATGCTTCCTATTTTGATTAATAAGGATGTGTTTGAGCCTAGTTATAATGATTTAAAATTCATGGTCCAAAACCGCCATTAGTTTTGCACCAACCTCATATTAATATTTGGCATGTTTGGGCAACAAAGTTAAATACTCTTGTGGAAGAAAATACTTGATTTCTCAGCAATGTAAACACTCAATGTAGGATAGATTTGCATAATGTTTATCACACATGCAAATCAAGAATAAGGCCTGTGTATCTTTTCTCTAAGACATTTCTAGAATGGTAAGAGATATTTGGATTGAGAGGACTGGTTTATTTACCTGGACATAAGGTAGTACAGGCTATTTTCTGCACACTCTGCCCTT
>NW_012148174.1:10921970-10926671 GCF_000956105.1 Propithecus coquereli
CTGCTTCTTGGGAGACTGAGGCAGGAGGATCACTTGAGCCCAGGAGTTGGAGGTTGCAGTGAGCTATGATGATGCCACTGCACTTTAGCCTAGGCAACAGAGACAGACTCTTGTCTCCAAAAAAAAAAAAAAAGAATTCTCTTGGTCTCAACTTCCCCTAAATCTCAAATTCCTGTCCTTGATGCTAAGAATGTTTCTTTCTTTCTAGTATAGAGAGGACATCTTTCACTTAGGAATTTCCTCTCCTGCTTTTTATAGAAGGAATGTCAGAGGGATCTTGTACCTGCTGTTTTTCAAGTACTTTTAACTCTAAAAAAATAGTCCATATCCCTGCCAGAGCAGCATATTTTGGGATACCCGATTCCTAACTCTTTCAGTACTATCTGCAGTAAGCAAAGTCACGTGCTGAGCAACATTTCAGTCAAGGGCAGACCCCATATGTGCTGGTGGTCTCGTAATATTATAATGGAGCTGAAAAAGTCCTATCACCTAGAGACATCACAGCCGTTGTAACGTTGTAGTGTAATTACTTTCTTTAAAAAAATAAATTTAGGGTAGCCTAAGTGCAGTGTTAATGAAGTCTACAGTGCTATACAGTAATGCCCTAGGCCATCACACTCACTCCCCACTCAATGACTCAGCCAGACCAACTTCCAGTCCCACAAGCTCCACTCACGGTAACTGCCCTATACGGGTGCATGATTTTTTATCTTTTATACCTATTTTTATAGTACCTCTTCTATGTTTAGATACACAAATACTACTGTGTTACAATTGTCTACAGTATTGAGAACAGCCACATGCTGTACAGGTTTGTAGCCTAGGAGCAATAGGCTAGACCATATAGCCTAAGTGCGTAGGGAGCTAGACCATCTAGGTTTGTGTAAGTACACTCTATGATATTTGCACAATGATGAAACTACCCAATGACACACTTCTCAGCATGTACCCCCATCATGAAGGGACGCATGACTGTACAACGAAGCATATGGTTGCCAGTGACTATCCCTCCTTCATAGTCAATCAGACACCACGGCTCCTGGAATATCGTGTAACGCTAAAACGGTGCTGAAAAGCTTAGTTATGTCCTAAGACATGGTAGACATGGGCGCATCATTCTGGAAGTAGCATAACCTAAAGATACTTCCCAGGGTGGTTTGGTTTCCTCTGAGCCAATGAATCGTCAATAATATGAGGACCTACTGTATGTCTAACAACGTGAGAATATATATAGACCAGACTCTTGGTCTACAAAGGAGCTGAGCTGGGGAGATGAAATTACTCGTGAAATCGCTAGAAAACTGAGTGCTAAATTTTGCAGAGAGATGAAAACATCTATGCCCCATCAAAATGGGGTATGAAATTGGTACTTCCAGAGAATGATAAGCTTAAAGATGAGGTGGATTTCAAAGGACAGGGAGTAGGTAGAAGCTTCCTGAGAAGGCATTTTGTGTGACTACGCCATATCGTTAGGATCAGGGCCACTTGGCTAAGTAAGGCAGCCTTTATCTTTACTCTGCATGCCTCTGATGCAATGAGTAGAACAACCTCTAGGAAGTTAAAATTCCTCTGATGTGTTGGGGAACAGGCCAGCTCCAGCTGTCCTGAGGGTCTGCGATCATCGGACGGAGCCTCATCCACAGAAGCAGCAGTGGCCTGCTTTATGCGTTTGCACCTCCAGAACTCAAGCTAGATCTTGGTGGTGCAGGTCCTGGCCAGGGGAGGGCTTCAGGAAACAGCAGGCGCTCAAATAGGCTTCTTCACTTGCCCAGAAGTTGACTCATAAAGGTCGAGGAACGTCCAAACCTAGTCTTTCTTATAAGTTATCAAGGAAGTAAAATATATCGAAAATAAATAAATTGAGACATAACTCAGATACCATAAAAAATAGTTACTGTCCTTCTTAAAACAACAACAAAACCTCACTGTCCCCATGAGAGGCAATGGAGATCAAAAACGGGCCTTGAGCTTGGTATTTTGGAATTAAAATACCAACGCCAATGAGAAACTGCAGTTAGACATGAACCAGATTGACACCCAGAAAGCTCACTCACCGTAGACTATGACAGTAGCCGTTGTACTTTTCCTCTTGGCAACGATGTTTTTGGCGACACAGGTGTAATTTGCAGTGTCTGAGAGGCGGGCCTGCTTTATGATGAGGTTGTGATCGATAGTAATATAAAAATTCCGATCTTCAACGGGATCGATTATGTCTTCATTTTTCAACCATTCCACCTAAAGATGCGCAAGAAAAATAGATAAATCCCCAGCGTGGATCTCTGGATGGCTGTCTGTCTTAACCTGTATTTTGTAATGTATACAATGCTGTTCCATGCTATGAACTCCTGCAAGTTACTAGTGGGAAGTAACTTTCCGAGGTCATATTAAGTATCACTCACCCTGCCAAACGTGCTGATTCTGTCTGTTCTACATTATTCTCAAATGTCAATGAACAAATTGGGAAATACAGTGTTCAAATTGTTTTCACTTTGCCCTGCAGGCAGGCACCCACGATATGTACTGCCAAGTTCAGAACCCAATCAGAAATAATAGGATAAGCATTTCAGACTGAACTCAAACCTTTCGCTATTTGATTTGTTTACTCTTGGCAACTTACCTGCTGCTTCGCAGGAAAGAACATAAAGACTATTTGAGAAAGCTCAGAAGGCATTTTAGACATCATGTAGCTAGAATGAAATAACATTCCGATGATTTACGTGTAGCCTCACTGAAACATGTGGATTAAATATCCCCCAAATGTACCAACCTTAAAATGTAGCAAAACACATATTTGGAGATGCGTCTAAGCCAAAATATTTGGGGAAAAAAAAGTTTTTCTGCCCACCCTTAATACAATCGGAGTAGTTTATAAGTCATAATCAAATGTCTCCATTTGTATTTCTCTAGCACTCAAATGTTTGGCTCTGTGGTTTGCTTTTGGGGACCCTGACCAACAGCATGACTATTGAAAACTATTGAATTTCTTTCTATGCAAATCGTATCATTGTAGCAACAGTCATGTTCTACTTGCTGAATAAAAAAAGGAAAATATACCCATATAACCTATCCTTCTGGAAGACAAAGTATGTCTTATCCTGGCAGTTACTTGTTTTTTTTTTTTTGTATGTACAGGTTTTTCCATAAAGCAAAACAACACTGATATTTACCACACTTAAACTATCCTTTTGCATTAGGGGGAATGTGGACACAAGTAACCTTTAGTGGTTGGGAGTCAATATTGTTGCCATTTTCAAAACCTTAAGGAGCTTCTCCAGCACCACAAGAGGTCTCAAAATTAATCTCTAAATCTGTCAGTGGGTTTGACATCGCGCGCTCTAAATTACATTTAACACGGGAACTCTCAAATAATGCTCTCCTCTAATCCTTGGAAGAGAGGCAAACATTTAAACAGAAAAACAAAAATCAACAACAATCCTGAAATACAGAAACAGATGAGATTGCAGAGTAAGGCAACTGTTTATAATGATGGAAATTTCAAAATAACTAAACATTCTTGACATTTGCACTCATGGTAGCGAGAAAGAAAATGGAATCCATCTATAACAGAGGGTTTTTAAAATATGCACGTTGTTTTCAAACATAGACCGCATTTAGTCAGGGTCATGGCTGGATGTGTCTGATATATATATACGCATACTCACTTGACCTGCATTTTCTAGAAGTTTGGCCCTATGTGTGGTTATATGATATTGCTGGAAGTGCACGGGGAGAAAGGAGCAAAATTTATGCTATTTGAAATCTTGACAACAATTGAAAGTTGACATTAATAGTTTTTGAAATTAATCTTTACCTAGGTTCCCAATGCCATTCTAGAAAAAGCTTTCTACTAACAGAAGTCACTGTTGAGCTCTCCTAAGTTTGTCTTGGATCCCTTCTACATTTTTGTGTGCTCAATGTGCTTTTCTTTCAAGAACCCATACCGCCCCTCTTCTCTGAAGGACACGGCTCTTGTACTCACGGATTCTCTTTACCTGTGAATTCACAACTTCCCCATTAGCTACTGACTAACAGCTGTGGAAATACGGCTTCAGCACCACTGGGTCAGAATCTAAGCTGTAACGCTCCAGAGATCCCCCGTGGGGACCAAGCTGAAGCTATATCCTTGAGACTTCACCTGAATTTCCACTGTTACATACAGGTGGAGAGCATCCCTAATCTGAAGACCCAAAATCTGAAACGGGCCAAAATGCAAAACTTTTAAAGCACCGGCATCACGCCACAAGGGAAGAATTCGACACCTGACCTCACGTGACTGGGTGCAGTCAAAATGCAGGCACACACAGTTTACTCAGCGTCCCCAAGGAAGTGACGGTGATGCCAACTAACTACAGACTGTGCACATGGGTGGCTGAGATGGTGATGATTTTGCTTTCTGATGGTTCAATGGACACGAACTCTGTTTCATGTACAAAGTTATTAAAAATATTGTATAAGGCCAGGCATGATGGCTCATGCCTGTAATTCCGGCGCTTTGGGAGGCTAAGGTGGGAGGATTGCTTGAAGCCAGGAGTTCAAGACCAACCAGGGCAACATAGCGAGACCCCATCTCTACCAAAAAAAAAAAAATTAGAAAAAACTTAGCCAGGTGTGGTCTCGGCTACTCGGTAGGATCATTTGAGCCCAGGAGTCAGAGGTTACAGTGAGCTATGATCATGCCACTGCAGTCCAGCCTGGGTGATA
>NW_012148174.1:10937256-10939579 GCF_000956105.1 Propithecus coquereli
AATAAAAATCATACGCGAATCGTTATTACAGAGAAGTATGGTATGATGCTCAATACAAACTTTTATGCCTAAAATATATTCTATTAGGGTAAAATTCTATGAGGAAAATGGTGTAGAAATACAAGTTAAAATGGAAAAAGGAACGTTTTCTTGCCATTAGAGTTTTTTCTCCTATTTTGTTAATTGATGACGTTGAGTAAGAAATCACTAAATTTTCCTGCCGTTAAAGAAGAATTTTTTCTCCTATTTTGTTAATTGATGATGTTGGTTAAGAAATCACTATGGTGTTTACATTCCAGTGGAATTACCTGGGGAGATGTGAGGACATCCTTGTGCCTGGATCCCATCCGCAGAGCTTCTGATTTAATTGGGCTGACAAAGCACCTTGGCATTAGTGTTTTTAAATGCTTCTCAGGTGACACCAATGTGCAGCCAGGTTTGAGAACAAGCTTGTATATATTGGCTGGGTGATTTATCCACCCTCAAGACTGATGTCTCAATAATCATTGACTTCAGTCCCAATTTTTAAGCTCCATTCATATTTCCAACTTTCTAGATAATTCTATTTGCATGCTCAATAAATACGAAAAGCCTAGTTAGGTGCTGAATCAATCCCAGTATCTCCTCACATTGGTCCTCTCTCTGTGAATGTGGTTCTTCTGGTCTTACTCTTCTTAAGTAATGGAGTTGTCAATGGTTCCTGAAGTTGAGCTTAATTTCTCTTTTACACTCTAAAATTCTAAAATTTTCATTATCTCATGAAGTGCGTGTAAATGACAACACACAACACAATAAAATGTGCTTACTTTTAGAAAATTGGTGAGATCGATGTAACACTTTTTAAATAAATGACTTTTCCCCAAAGACATTTTTGCCTGGATGTTATCTGATTAGCTTATGAAAATTCATCAAATAAGGTCAGATATGCAATTTGTATCATTTTAATGAACTGAATTTCAGAAACATACAGTCAATAAAACTCTTGTTAGAAGAGGAAAAATGCTTTGGGGTCAGACTGGGCTCTGTATCCCAGCCCTCCCACTAATTGGGTTTGCAAACTCGTGTAGGCTACCAGCTCTCAGAATCATAATCTTCCCCTGTGCCATGAGAGGAACTAGCCCTCCCAGGGTCATAGGAGGATTTAATGAGATATGCAAGGGAAAAGCACCTAGAATTAGGAGATAGTCAATAAATTTAATTTAATTGCGTCTTGCCTAGTACTAACTTTACCCCAAATAAAGCTGTATCTACATAAATGTATTTTAAACACTGATGATTCAGTGCCCCTTAGTGTCTCTATTAAAAAAGTACATATGTTCAAATTCATATTATCAAATTCATAACATCTTCCAAAAAACTCCTGGGAGAAATCCGACTTTCAATTTACCACTGCATAGGCCTATAGGTGGTGGTTCATGAGTCTTTCCCTGGGAGGAAAGTTCTCTCTTATTTACAGCCTCAATCCCTTCCCGTGGATGCCCCAGAAGAGATGTCATATTTCTAGCCTTCCTACATGAGGACCAGTTCCCAGCTCTTGCAGTAGAAGCATAAAATATTTGGACACCCTTCCAACAGTACGTTCGTTCAGTTCTACTGATGCCTTCAGTGTGGCACGGAGTTCTCAAAACACTAACATGATTTTATTAACGAAGATGAGTGGTTCCTAATTTGATTACAGGTTTTAGGACTGGAGCATATCGATCCTATATTGTATGTTCCCAGAAAAGGTGTATAAAACTGTCATCCATACTTGTGTGCCGTGTGATTTAAGGGGCAACTTTTTTATGGCGCCTAGACGCATGGTTTTATAGTTTCACTGTTACTGCTATTTTATAAAAGTCAGAACTATTGGCTATGTGAGTACTGTCAGGGAAAGAAGTTTTGCAGCAAAACATAGAGATCATTTTTCCATGGCTCAGGCGTCCATAATTTCTTTTGAGCAGCTACTCTGGCATTCGACAACCCTCATATTTCAAAACTTCTCTATTACTTCTTCTCTAAATACTTTATTCTTCAGTTTAAACTGATTTTTGATTTATATCATCAGCAAAGACAAAGAAAAACGGATTAATATTCCCAACGGATTATCCATTTATAGTTCTAAATTAAATATGGTGTAAATTATAATCCTCAATTCAATCTTGACTTCCCATACTCATTTTCTCACCTTTATTCGCTCCCCTCCTATCAAATTAAAGATCATAAAAGCTTGGCTACCTAAGGCAGATTCCAAAACTTCCACTTCCGGTTGTTTTCTTATATTTAGAGTATATAAAGTGGGGCCATTTAGATAAAACAGTTATTTTTCAATCGTTATTTCCAG
>NW_012148174.1:10939629-10944854 GCF_000956105.1 Propithecus coquereli
GACACCTGACCTCACGTGACTGGGTGCAGTCAAAATGCAGGCACACACAGTTTACTCAGCGTCCCCAAGGAAGTGACGGTGATGCCAACTAACCACAGACTGTGCACATGGGTGGCTGAGATGGTGATGATTTTGCTTTCTGATGGTTCAATGGACACGAACTCTGTTTCATGTACAAAGTTATTAAAAATATCATATAAGGCCAGGCATGATGGCTCATGCCTGTAATTCCGGCGCTTTGGGAGGCCAAGGTGGGAGGATTGCTTGAAGCCAGGAGTTCAAGACCAACCAGGGCAACATAGCGAGACCCCATCTCTACCAAAAAAAAAAATAAGAAAAAACTTAGCCAGGTGTGGTCTCGGCTACTCGGTAGGATCATTTGAGCCCAGGAGTCAGAGGTTACAGTGAGCTATGATCATGCCACTGCAGTCCAGCCTGGGTGATACAATGAGACCCTCTCCTAAAAATAAATAAATCGAAGTAAAAATAGTGTATAAAATTACCTTCAGGCTATATGTATAAGGTACATATGAAACATAAATGAATTCTGTGTTTAAACTTGGGTCCCACCTCCCAGACATCTCATTATGTACAAGCAAATCTTCCAAAACCTGCAATCGGAAACACTTCTGGCCCCAGGTATTTTGGATAAGGGCTACTCAACTTGTTCTTGGCTTCTCCTTTTTTCTTCTGCTTGCTCTGCCTACTTTACGGGATTCTCCTTGGAAGCACTTTCTTACAAAACTACTGGCATTCATACCGTTGGCTCATGGTTTGCTTCTGGAGAGCCTGACTTACGTTATGGCTGTTCAAAACCATGGTTTCTTCTGTGTAAACAACATCAGCTTAACAACAGTGGTGTTATCCTCATGATAAATGACATAAAAAGGTCCCAGGGATATTACAAACCACTTGTGAACATGAAGAGTTTAGTACATTGGAAGAAAGTGTTCAACCTGCTTGGCTGACAAAACACTGAAAGAGACTTACATGATCACTGGGTATAAGATCTCTACTTTTTAATGCATAACTCCACATTTTCCTCAGGTCTCTCTCACCAGTATTGTCGCAGTGGTTCTGACCAGAGCCTTGAGGACCCATGCAGAGGCCCTCTCGTCGGGACAGGCACTGCCTTCCTACCCCAACTACCATTTCAATCACAGAAGCTTTGCTTTTATGTTTTCCACATTGGGTTTGCTTGCACGCCTTTGTTCAAAGAAACAGGGTTCTACAGCTAGAAAATGGCTGGAAGAATGCAGAGGGGAGCCCAGGACTTCCTCAGCTTCTGGCAAATTCCCTACACCCCAGGACTGCCAGCCGGGCCACAGCCCTCTGCTCTGAGGCCACAGCCCTCTGCTCTGAGGCCACCATCGCCATGAGAGGCTCAGGTCAGGATTGTAGGCCGTCCCTGACCTCCTGCACCGAACTCCAGGAGCTGCATGCCACCATCTCCAGACGTCCTGAAACCCTTCCCGGCTGCCTTGCTGCCAAAAAAACCTAGGTATTTTTGATGCCACTGTTTCTTCTGGCGTCTTCTCAAGCGATGGATGTTTGATTTCCCAAATCCACCGTATGACTGGGCCTGGGGGATGGGTGAGTGTCCTCCTTGCTCAGCATGGTCCATTCCAGACCATTCTCTCTAAAAGCCTTTGCTTTGAGTCTCATGCCATTGCCAATTTTTACGTTCTTTGGTAGTTATTTACAGACCTCTGGGCTTAGAGTCACTTTATCTAAAACATAATTTCTGATGATTTTAATAACCATGAAGATGACACTTCCAACATTTTGGCCCCTCAGTTCCGTGACCCTCCCTCATGCAATGATCTTGACCTTTAAGGTCACACATTCTAGGCCAGAGGTTGTCAACCCCGGCTTCACAACAGAATAACTTGGAGAACATTTATAATCCATCAATTCTAAAGTCAACCCAGAGAATCTAAATCCAACTCACAGAAACTTTTTTTTTTTTTTTTGAGACAGAGTTTCACTCTGTCGCCCGGGCTAGAGTGCCATGGCGTCAGCCTAGCTCACAGCAACCTCAAACTCCTGGGCTCAAGCAATCCTCCTGCCTCAGCCTCCCAAGCAGCTGGGACTACAGACATGCACCACCATGCCCGGCTAATTTTTTCTATATATTTTTAGTTGTCCAAATAATTTCTTTCTATTTTTAGTAGAGATGGGGGTCTCGCTCTTGCTCAGGCTGGTCTCGAACTCCTGACCTTGAGCGATCCACCTGCCTCGGCCTCCCAGAGTGCTAGGATTACAGGCGTGAGCCACCGCGCCCGGCCTCACAGAAACTTTTATACACTGATCTAGAGTCACTATTTTTTAAACTCCCCAAGGGTTGTAATTTACTGCTAGGGTTGAGAAATACCACCCTAGACTGTCTTTTAAAATGAGATCCCTGGACCACCAGCAGCGATGTCACTTTGGAGCTTGACAGCAATGCAGAATTCCATGCTCTGCCCACGTAAACTTAACGCATTCAAAACGTGCATCCTAACAAGAACTTCCGGGGATTTATACGCACGTTAAAGTTTAAGAAGCAAAGTTTAGCTCTTGTCCTTACCATTCATTGCAACCCCTCCGTGAACTCACTTTCAATCACCTTTTCCTTTTACCGTTTTCTGTGTTTCCTGCTCACTCTGTCCGGAACTCTAGTTCAATAATCCTTCACCAGGATCTACACTCCATTACCAACTTTATTTCTCACTCTCTCATGTAACCTCTTCCATCTTTACCAAGTGTAAATCCCAGCGTCTAACTTTATACACAATCCTTGCGTTATACCCTCAACTCTCTCATCCCTCTCTTACTGGAAGAGACTCAGTTGGCCGCTCTTCCCCTACAGCACTTCTGTGTCCTAGAGCGGGCTCATGCTGAATTCATGATGACGGGACATGAGTAGCCTCTGAATTCTGCCGAGAAGACGTACTCTGTTTCCATGGTTCACTCTCCCACTCTCCCAGACGACTACTTCTCACTTTCTCCTCTGTCCTTAAACACTACCTCCCCTTTCATCTTCGCTTTCAGCCGATGGCCAAGATTTCTGTGTCCCTGAGCAAACAGAGAACAGCTCACAAGAGATCTTCCAGAGCTCCTACCATCCGCCCACCCAGCCCTGTCTGCACCCTCTCTCCTGTCCCTGGGGGAGCTCTCTGTGCTCCCATCTGTCACCTCTGATTTGTCCTCCGTGCCCTGTTCCCACTCTCCTACTCAAGGGTGAGTCCCAGCAATGCTGCTCTCTCCCTCCTGAATTACTCAGTTTCCCTCGGTACTGAGTCATTGCCATCAGCCTACAGATGTGTTTTTTCACAACTTCAAACAAAAACCCTTCCCACTCATTTCTGCTTCTAGCCCTCCCCCTCCACCATTTCTCCGCTGGCCTCGCAAAACTCTTTGCAACAGTCGTTCGTACTCACTGTCTTCCGTTCCCGTCCTCTTCATCCCTACTGCACCGTCCCGATCTGTGCTCACCTCCACCACTGTGTGGGAACAGCAGTCAACTATACGGGTGGCCACCTTCATGCTCTTCTCACCGACTCCCCGGCAGCATGGGCCCGAGGTGGTCCCTCTCTGCTCACTTGCTTTCTCTGGACACACTTTCCTGGGTTTTGTCCTCCCTCCTTCATCCCTCCCAGCTTCCGACGGGCTCACATTTGTGTCCCTGCGGCTCAGTCCTTTGACTTACACTATTTTCTCTTTTCCATCCGTATTCGCTTTCTTGGTGAGCTCATCCAGCCTCACACAGATGACTCCTAAATTTATCTCCAGCCCGGAACCCAACCCTGAACTCCAGACTCATATATCCAACCGCCTGCTTGCAGCTTCACCCGCTCGTGGGATCACGACCTCCCGAACTGCCTTTCCAAACGTGCTCCGCCCCTCTCAGCTAATGCCACCTCCAGCCTGCTAGTCACTTGGACACAAACCTCCACCTCAGCAGCACTGACTGCTCTTTTCCTCTCTCTCTGCCCATTCCATGTAAGAACAGCAGCACATCGGGAATCGGACCCCTCAGACCCTCACTACCACCTCCTTCCTGGTCCCAATCACTGTCATTTCTCTCTTGGATTATTGCAACAACTTCTTGTCTTACTTTCTGCCCCTGCTGTCCCCTTGGCCCTCAACTGTGCATTCTTGACACAACAGAGCGATCCGTAAATCCCAGATCAGAGCCTGCTACCCCGCATCTCAACCCCTCCAAAGGGCTCCTTAGCCCACTCAGTGTCAAAGCCAAAGTCCTTACAACAGCCGGCCTGAGCCTACAGTACAGCTTCCAGACAATTTTAATTTTCAACAAACAGAGAGTTAGACATCTTATGATTTCAATTCAATTCCGCAAGTGCTGAGCACCTACTACGTGCCAATCACTGCGCCGAGTGGTGGGGGAAGAAGAGACAAGATAAGTGCCTGCTTGCGGAGCTCTCAGGGTAAGACAAACCTACACACACTCACACACAAACTCACACACAAACACACACACACACAATTACAGTGTGGTAGAGAAACAACAGACACGTGCTAGGACGGAGGTAAACTGAGGCTCAAGTTGAGGGGAGGACATTTGAGGAGGAAACGTATAAACTAGTTTCTAAGGATGAAATTCAGTTCATTGGGAAGACTGGGAAGGGAAGTAGGGGGTGCAGAGGACGTCTCAGGAAGAGGAGGGAGCTCGTGCCTTGGCACAGGCTGGGAAGCTGCTTGGGGAGGCCACACTTTGGATGATCAGGTGTCCCCCGCACAGTCGCAGGGGTGAAGCAAGGATGGAGAAGTTGGCTTTCAGGAGATCACCGAGGGGCTCCGATGCCGTGCTAACACATACAGCCTTTACCTAGAGTCACTGCAGTCCAGAGAAAGGTTGAAGGTAAAGAGGCATGGTGACATTTTGATTTAAGAACGACTATTTTAGGGCACATTAGGCGGAGGCACAGTGCAGGGTGGAGACCAGTTAAAGGGCTATGACCACGGTCCAGGAGAAAGACTGTGAAGAGTGAATTAAGAAAGTGGCAAGCGGGATGGGGAGAAAAGATGGATCCAGAAAGCAATTGGAAGGGACAGAAGACAGGACTTAGGAGCTGACTGCATGTGGAAAGGAGGGTGCAAAGGGACTTAATGCCAGTTTCTGGCTTGGGGACCTGTGTATGGAGCAGGGATATAGGAGGCAGAAAAAGAATTGGGGGCTTGGGATACTTCACTTAGTAGAATGCGTTCCAGCTCTATCC
>NW_012148174.1:10947654-10950054 GCF_000956105.1 Propithecus coquereli
GGGACACACACCGTGGTTAAAGAATCATTACCATTCCTTGGGGTTGGAGAAGTAGGGGATGTGGCCTGGAGGAGGAGGGGGCTCCCTGGAGTCCCTAATCGTGAGAATCCTGACCTGCTTTTAGGGAGCAGAGAGAGAGTTCAAAAGCAGAAAACATCCCCGTGTTGAAACTGGGAGGGCGCAGAAGCGGTAGGAGGAATGGAGAGAGGTTGGCCAAGGGGAAAAAGGAGGAAAGCCAGGAGCTTATAGTGAGCATTCCAGGTACCCAGCTGGGTCCCTAATGTGCTTAATCTTTATTCCTTACAACAGCTCAGTGAAGTAGGTACTTATGTGCCCACTTTTCAGATGAGAAGACTGACGCTCATAAGGAAGAGCTTGCACAGGCGTACAAACCTCATGAAGGAGCAGAGATCTGATTTCAGGACTGCCTGTCCTGGGCGCTCTCCTCTCTCTACAAAGCAAACAATTGGGAGGAGACAACAACGGTGCTACAACTTGAGCGTTGACAGAGTGGGCTACAGAGCATGAGATAGTGGCTGGAAAAAGTGGGGACACCAAGATACCTCTTATCCACTCCAGGCTTGGGCTCGGGCTATCCTTGGGATGGTGTCCCCAGGGAAACAGTGAGGTCCTTAGGAAGGAGGCACTGAACACATCCTTTGTTATCACCAGGGCACGTGCCACTCATAGGACCAACGCAGGTTTACTTTCCCGGCTGGCACTAGAACTGCGTGCAGTTTGATATTAGAGGCATCAGGAAAGCCTCCTCACTCTCCAAAATTGCTCCCCAAATTTTCGGCAGTCACTTGAAACATCTTCTAGAGAGACCAGTTTTAAATTCCATCAATCTAAGTATTGTAAGAGTGGAAAAACAAACACCACATGTACTCACTATTTAATGAAAACTAACCAAACAGCACTCAAGTGCACAAATGGAAGTAAAACTCAACGGACACCAAGCAAGTGGGAGGAGAAAGAAGGGAATGGGTGGAAGTCACACCTAACGGGTACAATGCACACTATCTGGGGGATGGGCACACTTATAACTTTGACTCAAGCAATCCATGTAACCAAAACATCTACACCCCTGTAATATTCTGAAATAATAATCTAAAAAATTCCACCATTCAAAGAATCTCTTCACATGCAAACGGGCTGGAGAAATAACAAACTAAAACATATGAAGTATTTCAAATCATGGCATTTAAATGACTAAGGGAAGACTCTTCTTGGTTTAGACAGAGGAGCTTGAAAGTGCTAGGATTTCGAACTGGATTCAAATGGGATTTCAAGCCACGATTTTAAAGCTGGGATTCAAGTATCCAGCAGTATGCATACATTTCTAAGGGGTACACAAGACGAAAACATGTTTAAGGGAACCAGTATTTCTTTTTTTAATTTTTTTTTATTTCAGCATATTATGGGGGTACAAATGTTTAGGTTACATATATCGGCTTTGCCCCACCTGAGTCAGAGCTTCACGTGTCCATCCCCCAGATGGTGCACACTGCACCCGTTAGGTGTGTATATACCCATCCCCTCCTCCCCCCGCCCACCTGCCCGACACCCAGTGAATGTTATTACTATATGTGCACTAAGTCATGATCAGTTAAAACCAATTTGCTGGTGAGTACATGTGGTGCTTGCTTTTCCATTCTTGTGATATTTCACTTACAGTATTTACTTCTTTAACTTCCATATGCACACTTTCCTAAAACTAATTTCCCTAAGAACTTGCCCTCTACTTATCAAAAGAAAGGTATCTCTTGCATTGAAATCTTACCATCATACATTGCTTGAGAGTGTACAAACCTCCAGGATGCCAGACAAAGGAATAAATGAGAGTATTAGTGTGGTAGTTGAAAAAACAAGGGACTATAATAACTGGGTAACAAATCCTTTTGCAAGCCTGGTGGCCTCCAATACTTCGCTCTCATCAAAACTAAAGGAGGACCTAATATGCCAAATGATAGGTCACTAAACATTTAGATGATAGATCACTATGTGATTTTTGACATATAATTCGGAAGATGTGAGAAGAGTTGAGGGGTATTGTTATGACATACCCTAACTCCACATATTCCTGCTTACGTATGTGTAAGAAGAAGATCCTCAGTATTTTAACTTATTATAAATGACAGAAATATAATTGATTTTATTCTGTCTCATTTCAGCAGCAAGCAACATCCAGACATGACTAAATGAGCTAACTGGGGAGAAGAGGTGATGATCCCGTTTCTCCTATTAAAAGATGTATTTCCAGTAAAAATTCAGTCTTTTTGCTAAATGATTACTTCTTAAAATTTATAGTACATTTGGGTTCTTTAGACGAATTGTGTACTGATCATAATCCAGAAGAAATTTAACACTGTGATCATAGAGAATAAAAATCATACGCGA
>NW_012148174.1:10950104-10952096 GCF_000956105.1 Propithecus coquereli
GGGAGGAGGGGACGGCTATATGCATACACAAAGAGTGCGATGTGCACCATCGGAGGGATGGACACATTTGAAACTCGGACTTGGGGAGGGGAGGGGGAAACAAGAATTGGGGGCTGATGGCCGGGCACGGTGGTGCACGCCTATAGTCCCTGCTGCTCAAGAGATTCAGGTGGGAGGATCGTTTGAGCCCCAAAGTTTGAGGCCAGCCTTGGCAACATGGGGAGACTCTGTCTCTCAAATTAAAAAGAAAAGAAAAAGAAAAGAACTGAAAGCTGAAAGGATGAGTTCCGATTCGGCTGACCTTACCAAAAATACAGGTAGCCCAGCATGATTTTGACAATAGCTAAATTGCTCAAAATTCCCATCATTTCCATTGACAGTGATTTTATTCTCTTAAAGTTTTTAAATACTTAAAAAAAAATAACCCTGATGACTTCTGCTTCTCTTGGATTAGCTTTATGTTAACATTATCCAACTGCACATGGGTATTGATAAAAAGGGTATGTACAGGGCCAGTGTGGCTGAAACAGCATTTATTACCATTTTGGCTCACGCAAAAATGATAATGCATTAATGAAAATTGTGAGAGAAGGTAGGAGGGAAAACAATCTGTGAGAGTAACTCTGTTTATCATGTAAAGGATTGTCCAAATCAGCAAGAGAAGTCAAGATAAGTGCCACAACACACAATTTAACATCTCTCTCTCTATATATATATATCCTTTTCATGCAATGTCTCCAAAACCAACACTACTAACGTAACACTCTTCTGTTTGAAGCAATTCCACAATGAGTCTCCTTACATACATGGTGTATAAAATTCCAAGAAATAAAATAGAACCTTTTGTTGTGCTAGAATTTTACTGGATTGAAGAGCAATTAATTATACTGTTGCAATACTATTTATTTGCAAGCTAACCTTGGTTAATCAGGAGTCCATACTCTGCTCTGTCCTCCGAATTCTGTTCATATCTTGGTCCTTTTAATGCTTTTCATTAATTTCACCCTAAGACTCATCTTCCCCCCTCACCCCTCCCATTTAGCAAACTGATTTATACAAGAGAGACATCTTTCTGTGTTAGAAGTTATTTTTAGCTACGTATAAAACATTCAAGAAGAGAGAAAAATAGGTTGAAGTTCAGAAAACAATAAAAGGCTTCGACCATAAACCATGACTTCTTGTCATGGCTGCAGGGATGCAAAGTACCCTTCAAACAGTCTCTGTCCTTGTGGCTCAGGAACTGCAGTCTTTTCAATAATTTGGGGGCATATTTGAAGTCATTTGCTGAGGACACTTTCTTTATTATTTTATTATTCTGTTTATTTTATTCACAGGTAATAAAAATAGTTATAAGGCAATATTAGGGTAACTATTTGCATCTTCCCTTGTTGTTTGGTGTTGATTGGTCCCACAGGGTGCCATTAAGAATCCTACTCCAAGGAGCACTTCCGAAAGTCACATCTAAGAGGGTGGGGCTCTGAAAAGCTTGGGCTCAAAACTGAACTTTGAAATTTTGGGGCTAATGTTTGTGCCTCCCTTGGGTGAGTTTCTTATCTTCTTTATTCCAGAAGGCCTTCATTTATAAAATAAGAATATTTCCAGAACCCATTCTATAAGGTTCTTAAGGATCAAATGAGTTAATACCCATAACACTAGTGCCTGGCATACAGTAAACATTCTAAAATTATTATTAATGTGTAATTAAGAATATACTAAAGGAGGCGGGCCAAACCCTAAACAACTCTACAAAATAGAAGAGAAACAATGGTAATCTAAAAAGAAAAATATTTTAACATTTGAGCTCCTTTAGCCTTCACTGACATTTCTCCTAGACAAAGTCCACTCGTTATTAGATTATAACTCTTTAAGACTACTCTAGAAGTATAAAGGTAATTGGGTATAAATTGACCACTCTAGTTTGTAGGCTAAAACTAAATACATATTTCCACTTAAACTCTATGAATTCACAATTCTAGAGATGTCATCAGCATG
>NW_012148174.1:10963556-10968705 GCF_000956105.1 Propithecus coquereli
GAATATAATTAAACGTTAGGAATGTGAGCCATGTTGGCCAGAGAGTATATACGTTAAATTCTAAACTAAACAAAAAGCTTTATCTTAGGATTTGTTTTGACTACCTTTAAGAAGACTAATGTATTGATTTCATAAGTCTCTTCTTCATATTTTCTGAATGAACACAGAGGTACAGGCATTGTATGGATTCCAAAATAATTTGGCTAAACTCTCTCTATAACCCTGCCAAGTAATGGAACCAAAAATGCCGATGAAATAACAATAGAAACAAAATCAATTTTCCATCCATCAGAAGGCTTCAAAGTTCAAATACACAGAAACAGTTAAGTAGAAATGATAACAAATTATAATCTAATCCTGATTCACATATGCTTATAGTACCATCGATAAAATCCTCCAGGCTGAATTTTGTGCTTCCTTTCAGTGTGATATCTTATATCGATAAAGCTGAATTGTTTTTGAGAGTTTTAAATACTTCTGCTTAAGAACTTTGTTTATTTCTGTAGTTCAGGGTAAATAAATAACATCTTGCATTTTACCAATAGAGCAATAGTATTTTTTCATTGTTGTTAAAAAGGAAGGAAAGACCATTTAAATTCTTTTGCAGAGATCCTTCAGAGATGGCTGGGCTTTGGTCAGGACCATGCTAATAATGAGAGGTGCTCAGCCCCTCAAATCACTATTGGCACCCTTTACCCTTCTCATTCATTAACGTGTTAACCCTGGGTTTAGTTAAGGAATTGTCTAATCATACATGTCAATAATAAAGAGCAAAGCACCTTGTAGTTTTCTTTCCTATTCTACTCCCCCGCGAAAGACAGATGTGTTGTGTCTAATTATTCACTGATTGGTATCGGGAGAAACATTAACATAATTGGTGCATTTGTTCTAATTAACAGAGGGAAACTGCCACATGCCACCCAATATGAAAAGTGAGCCCAGTAACCATTAGCTAGAAAAATCCAGGGCTATGAGAAACTTAGTTAGTCTTTGTTAAACTCAAACCTGGGCTCATCAAGTCAAAACACTGGGGTTGAAAAACGACACAGCAGAGCTGAGAAGTGTGTGCACCCCTAAGAGAATAGAGGTTCAGCCTAGAGTCCTTGTGTTACAGGTCCATTAATCAAACAAATGGGAAAAGCAATTATGGAGCTATTATCAAATGCACACACAGCCACGCCAAGATTCTCGAAAGAGCATTAGCTAGAAGCTGGGAGTCTGCCAAGTTTAACTGACTGGCTTAGAAGTGACAAATTTTAAGTTTTTGTGTATTTGTTTGCTTTAACCTCGCCCTTTAAGACTAGTGTTTCTCGAACTTTACTGCATCGTAGAATCACCCAGAGAGCTTTTAAAAAATCCTGATAACCAGGCTGGACCTATTGAAATCAGTATCCCTGGGGTGGGACTTAAGCATTGGTAGTTGCTAATGATTCACGGGGTGATTAAAACGTGTCTCCAAGTTTGAGAACCAGCACTTCAGACTGGTTTTGGTGATCTTGCTAAAATCTGATTAAGTGGTCTGGGGTGAGGCCTGAGATTCCAAGAAGATCCTAGATCATGTCCATGTAGATCATCTATATACCGCAATTTGAAAAGCAAGGCTCTGACAATTCTAAAAGAATTCTATGGCTAGTAAAGCCTTCTGTAGACTTTGACAGGTAGGATTTGGATCCAATTGCTGTAGAGTTCGAAATCTCAGTATTTTCTTCTTGTTTCTCATACTGGCGATAGGTGTCTCACCATCCCTTACAGATGCTTCAAATAACCAAGAAAGTCCTTTGCTGTGGTTCACTGTGCTAGATGTTCTCTCTTGCCAAGAAACAAAGGCTACTGTGTAGTTTTTTTCTCCTCAGATTTGGAATAAAAGAAGTATTCATTCACTTCTGTGTTGATCACTGTGGAATATACTTTGCACCTTTTAGTAGCTCTGTGAAAGCCTGGTTATTTTTCATGCGTTAAAAAAATGTTGGTCTTTAAGCTGAAATTATATTTTTTAGACAATGGTTTAAAAAAAATAGCCAAAGGAGAGGAAAAAAAGCAAGCAGGAACTGTAGTGACATTTTGTTCTGTTGCTGTAACTTCTGCAAAGGGAAGGCGTTTGCCAAGAAAGGGAATTTGTTCTCCTGCTGGGGAAACACTCTTTTAAGTGCACATATGTCTGGCTCATTGCTTTTGAGAGTTGCAGGTACATAGAGCATATTGTGGAAGCAAACTTGTCTTGAATCTGAAAACTTCTAGAACCTAAGTTTGTGAAGAGATAAAAGCATGCTCACAAATGAACTAACAGCAACACCAAAAAAAAAAAAAAAAGAAGTAAAATAAAAAACCAGAAAAGACAAAGTAGAATAACTTTATATAATGACACCTTCCGAGGGAGAAAAATGGTACTGAAGTGTCCTTAAAAGATTAACTTTTACAGGGCAAAAGGATGATACATTGACTAATTCATGTCTAGTTCCTAACCGGTTTTTACTGTCAACTTGCCTTTCAGGATAAGTAACTCTCAGCCTTTTTTCTTATTTACCAATTAAAAGTGTTTAGGATTGTTGCTAAATCTGATGGTTAGGAAATGCAGGCTTTTTTGCTGTCTGCTACTTTTCATTTACAATGACTTTATGATAAACAGTGTCTGTAGGCGTATGGAGAATCATTAGAAGAAACTCCAAATCAAGAGAACTTGTCAAACAAAAACTTTTTTGAACAAATGAGGGCCCTTAGAATTTAAAAAAAAAAAAAAAAAAAGCCTCCTGCTCTGTGATTATGGGATGGGCTCGTTCTCTGCCTGTTGCTGAACCGCCACTGAGATAGACTGTATTTGAAAACAGATGATGTCCACTGACCACTGATTTTTAGGTTATCTAATTTAGAAAAGCTTATTCCAATGAGTCAGCTCAACTTCAGAAAGATTTCATTTTCTCCTGAAAGACCGAATATATTCCAGATTTTCTTCATTTAATAAAACCAAACTGAAATGCCAGGTCACAGTTTTTTATTCCCACAGGAATTAAAATATACATCCTTTATCTCTCTGCTTTTCTTCATCTCTTCTATTCCGCCCTAGGATAGGCGACCATCTTCTCTTGCCTGGGTGGATGGCAAGATCTCTTAATGGTGTCCCTGCTTCAATTCTTGTGCTTCTAAAATATATTTTCCATGCATCAGCCAGAATGGTATTTTAAAGGTATAAATCACGTAATGACAATTCCTTACTGAAAATCTCCAATGGCTTTTCATGCGTTTAGAGACAACTCCAAATCACTTATGACGATGTCTACATGTCCTCACCCTCATCCTTCCCTCCAAAACGTCTTCCTGCCCTCCTCGTTGCTCACTGCTTCCCAGATACACTGGCCTCTTTTTTCTGAACCCTGTAGCCACATCAACTCCTTCTGAGGGTATTTGTACTTGCTGTTCCCACTGCCTTGAGCTTTCTGACCCAGATCTTTTCAAGATGGACTCCTTCTATTCATTCACATCTCAGCTCAAGTACTGTCTCTTCGGACAGACTTTCTTCGAACTCTAAAGTGATTCCCAATCCTCAACAACCATCATCTTCTCTCACCTTGTCTTATTTCCTTTAACTTGGAATTATCTGAAAATATCTTACTCGTTTTTTTTTTTATTTCAGGGTATTATAAGGGTACAAACATTATGGTTATACTTTATATCTTTGCCTCACCCGAGCGTTAATATTCTTGCTTATTGAGTTTTCCACCTCTAGGGACTCGATGGACTTGTATTTACTGAACCAGAAGAGCATGTGGCACACACTGGGGCTACAATAAATATTTCTTGAATAAGTGGGTTGATGATTAAAAAAATAAATTCTGCATTTTGTACAACAGGCTTGAAAGAAGCACTACGTATGTGCAGAAGTCAAGCCACAGATCTATAAGAAGTCAGACATGGTCTGTTATTTCTTCTTTTTGCTTTAAAATGGATATTTGTGCTATTTTTATCACTATCTTTAATTTGGCTCACATACTTACCTGGGCTTGGGGTGATCTCCATGTAGAGCTGTTAGAGGCAGATATTGGAAGAAAAACGTATGGTGTGACCATAACAAAGGGGCGACTGGCAAATGTTGATTGGACCAATGCAAAGCTTGAAGCTGACTGAGGGTCAGGGAACCTAATCCTTGTGAAAAATCTGTTGTCAAGGCCGATAACCATATCATAATGAAAACCCCTTCTTGTTGCTACACACATACTAGGGGAAAATTCCAAAGTATACTGCTGGGCAGTAAAAGCAATGTCTTCCTCCCAATTAGTATTCAGATCCTTCTTTTCTCTCTAAACTTCTTTTGCCTGCAAAGAACGTAAAGCACAGCTTGGGAGACCACGCACCTGCGTGGAAATTCATCGGCACGGAGTTCCAATTAGGAGGGGATGGCAGGGAAGCACGAACGGCTTTCATGAAACAAAGTGTTCGGCGGCCACATTAATAATCAATTAGAGGGACAGCCACCTGATGCTGCACATTTGGTGGCGCCTCCAGCTGCCAGCAGCTTTTTGCCCTGGCAGCATCAGCTGAAAAAAATGTTCCCTTTCTATCACGACTCAAGTAAGCAAAATATTCCATTCTTTTGCACTTCGCTCCATATTTTCCCACTTGCTAATTAGAGATGCAGATGTTGATAAATAAGACCGCGTTTTTTTCCCAGCACAACTGGGTCAATAAGTTGAGCGTTGTGCCCTGTTCCTCCAATTAAACGCCTATGAGCAATAGCTCGATTATAATTAGAGAAGCAATTATCCCCTTGTTAGAGGTGAAACAAATCACAGGTTTTAGTGAAAAATTCAGTCTCGCTCCTTGTGCCATGCCAACGATTCTTGCATCCACTGATGTTTGCATCCCGGGACTCTCCAAAAGACATAATCTGATGGAATAAAGCATCTCTGAGTGTATTTCTAGCTCACCACGTGACACTCGCATTTTCTAGGCATAAACTGGAACGAGCATAGAGGGATTAATTTCATAGAGTGCTGCTATTACGCCACTAGAGCAACCCAGCACCCGTTCTATAGGCTTATTAATTTTCTTGTTTCTTCAGGGAGATGCGGGAAAAGTTTATCTGCTGAAAGGGAGGCAGATGCCTCACCAGAAATGGAAGAAAACAATTATATTTTTGGCTTGATGCTAGTAAAAG
>NW_012148174.1:10971365-10972637 GCF_000956105.1 Propithecus coquereli
GCATAGAAGGATATCTTCTAATAATCATGTAAAGGGCAGCATTTTTTAGAGTTTGGGATTATTTGTTAACAAATGAAAGACACAGCATTAGTTTTCCTCACAAGTGTGCTCTAAGATGACAGTGAGCATCTCAAGGAGAGCATGCACTCTCTGGGGGGTCGTGGAGGCCTGTCCCCTAGACACAGGCATTTTCAAAGGGCACTATATTGTTTGGTGCTAATGAAAAGTCATGGTGGGAATCCGATTCGTAATACTTCATGAGCAATGAATAGGCTTTGTTTTAGCCAAAACAAAAAAATGAAAATGAAGAATTTGCTGGAAAGCTTATCAATGAAACTAATTGACACCCTTTATTCCTCAAACGTTTTTGTTCATGGTGCGTGGATATGGCTTTTAGGTATGCCCACAATTACGTCACGGAAGAGGAAACACACATGTGGAATGCACAGGCTCACAGAGAGAGAGAGACACACACACACACAGACACACACACACACACACACTCACTCTTCTTAACATTCACATTTTGGGCATATTATCAAGAATAAGAAAATTGAGGCCACATTATTAAGTCATACCTTCTCTATGCTAAGTGCCAGATAAAATAAAGCAGTGTTTTTGATTTCTTGAAAGAGAATGACAAAATTAAACCAAGCTGCCTGTGGCTTTGTCCAGTGGGGCATTCTAATTGACTCTCAAGTCATTAATCAGTTCCCAATCAATCTATTTTGCCAGTAGCAGGCACTTACCGCCCATTCATCATGCCAAACCCTAATTCACCGCACCATTAGCCGTGGGTTCGGCCTCTATTAGAATACCAAGTGCCAAACGCGACATGCAAAGAAGTTTTGTTATTCACCTCGGCCACTGGGATCCCTTCGGGTGGTCGACACTGGAGTAACACTTCCTGTTCCAGGGATACTTCCTTTCCGAGGGGTTCCTGTTCAAATGTCTTCCGTAGATCTGGAAAGTACAGGTGATAAACTACATGTCAAAACTAAATACCATTTATTCATGTCTATAAATTGCAAAAATAATTTTCTGGCTTAGTGTTTTATGTGTCATTGGACTTTTTTTAACCACACGTTGTTAATACTACACCATAATCTAGCTGACTGTATTCTATATGGTGGAAATTAGGAAATTCAAAAGCTATGTACTATTACTACTTTAAACTTTAATGGAAGCCTTTGGAGCTTCTCATTGTCGCAATTCGTGAAGTCCATTAATTGCATTTCTTCAGCATTTCTTAATAATCAACTATGATGATCA
>NW_012148174.1:10972687-10974696 GCF_000956105.1 Propithecus coquereli
TCTTTCTGGTCCTAGTTGAGTCCCTATTCTCAAGGTTCAGATGGGTGGAGTTTCTCACCCCACACTGAGTTCTCTCAGTGGGGCTGTATCTTCAAGAAGTTGAATTCAGTCTTCTGTGGATTAATCAATTCTATAACAATAGCATTAATAATGGTTGATATTTCTTGAGTTCTTTTGACATGTTGTGATTATTGTATATATCATCTCATTTAAATCTCATACCCACACACTGCATAGATACTATGATCTTCTTTTTATAGTTGAAGAAACTTTAGTTCAAAAAACTAAAATACCTTCCCAAAGTCAAAGAGTTAAAAATGGTGATGCTTGGGTTTAAACCTCGAGTTCTGTAAGGAAATCAGGTAGCATTCTCTAGTCTATAGTGGAGACTACAGAATGCTAAAATAGGGGAAAAATGAAACATTATTACCTTAGAAACGCCTATGCTATTATTTGCACCAAAAGTTGTCTCATCATAACTAAGACAAAAGTTCTTGAAAAACTTACTGATTTGGATAGCATGGGAGATAATTATCGCTTCCTGACACTCTGCAAAGTATGAACTTCCTCAATGGATTGTCAGACATATGCTTATAATCAGCCATGTGTTCATTAACATTTATTATCTGGCTCTTTCTCAGAATCATTTGCCTTGGATACAAAAGGAGCACATATCCAGTCTGGCCTCGTATCCTGAGGACTGATGCTAATTATTACAAAGAATACGAGTTTTACCTGCTGAGTTTCCTTTAAGATCAAGCTTTCATTTTATCCTCTTTTATGCTTTAAGATTCCTTAAACAAATAAATGAAATATTAAATAACGAAGGCATTTCTATTGACATCTAAATGATCATATAATCCTTTAACTCACCAAGTTACCTTTCAATCCCCTCCTTTTTAATTTATCTGCCCCTCTTGAGCAAACGGCAGTTGTAATGTGTCATGTTAAGGTATTCATTGGCTTTCAGATCTTGGTGATTTTAATAGTGTTGAAAAGAATCTACACAGGAATTTATTAGCCCGCTCTTGAGCATGTGTTTGATCTCTCCTCTGACTTCAAGAAAAGTGAAAAAGAAATACACATTAAATATAGTTCTTTGAATGTCAAATGGGTATATGATTTTTTGAGCTTGCCAAGTGTTAATTGGTCTCTTCCCCAGTGATGATACAAATAGAATTCACAGCCAATTAGCCTGCAGTCATGAAACTTTACTCCATGACAAAGTGAACTACTTTGTTGAGAAGACTTAAAAAAGGGAAGAAATTATTAGGATCTCCTGCAGGAAAGTCTTTGCAAGGATCAGTTACCTTTAAGAAACCTTGAGTAAAGACAAGGCTACGGTTACTCATGTTGCTCATCCGTTTTGGTCTTTAAGGTGGTTTAATGGAGGAGGTTGGCATTAAAATTTTAGAAATACCATTAAGGAGACATACACACTATTGTAATCATCAAAATGAAATATCGAATAGAGAAGAGTTTTCTCCTTTCTAGTCACACTAAATAACACTGTATCTCGGTCCTGGAAGATGAGGTTTGGTGTCGTTGAATAAAATAGCTACAATCATGAACAGTCTCTCACACAATTGGCATGAGATGCCAATTACAGGGCAAAAATAGCTCTCTTCTTTTCAAAGTAAAAAAGGAAATTTCATTAAAATTTCCTTTGAGTCTTTGCATTGACTTATAGAGATATGAATGGCTGAAAGAGAAAAATGGAGTTGTTTCATAAAGGCCCTGCCTAAATTTTCAATTTATTAATTATCATTATTAATTTGGAAAGAGCAATCAGATACTAGAGTTTGTCATCATGGGACTGGCTAACTGAGCTGACTCCAACTTTTGCTTCGATCTCCAAAAAACTGAAAAACTAGGAGAAATCAAATAATAAGTGCATTATTAGTTACGAATCACTTTTTGGACAATGTTGAAGTGTCAATGTTGAAGTGACAATGTTCAAGTGTCAATAATATTTTTCAATTTCATAGATAGGCAAAATTTCAGTGTTT
>NW_012148174.1:10977001-10977592 GCF_000956105.1 Propithecus coquereli
TCTCAAACATTTATCATTTCTTTGAGTTGAGAACATTCAATATTCTCCTTCTAGCTATTTTAAACTATTCAATTTATTATTGTTAAATATAGTCAGCCTACAGTGCTATAGAACAGTAAAATTTATTTCTCCTGTGTAGTTGTGATTTTGTATCCTTTAACAAATCTATCCCTCTACCTCCCCCTTCCCCTTCCCCTTCTAGTATCCTCTGTTCTGCTTTATACTTCTACGAGGGCAACGTTTTTTAGCTTCCACATATGAGTAAGAACATGTGGTATTTAACTTCCTATTCCTGGCTTATTTCACATAACATAATGTCCTCCAGATCCATCTATGTTGCCACAAATGACAGGATTTAATTTCTTTTTTATGGTCAAATAGTATTCCACGGTGTATATATACCACATTTTCTTTATCCATTCATTGGTTGTTGTACACCGAGGTTGATTCTGTATCTTGGCTGTTATGAATGGTGCTGCAGTAAACATAGGGGTGCAGATATAATTTCCTTTCCTTTGGATAAATGCCCAGTAGTGGGATTATTGGATCATGTGGCAGTTCTATTTGTAGATTTCTGAGGGACCTCCATAC
>NW_012148174.1:10977826-10978118 GCF_000956105.1 Propithecus coquereli
GGCCTCCCAGAGAGCTAGGATTACAGGCGTGAGCCACTGCGTCCAGCCCAGTGTTTGATTTTTTAAAAAATCAGCTGACTCATATACACCGGATTCATGTACAGGTCTGAATTGCAACAACTGAAATATGTGTCTTTCCACATATGCAATAAAGAATAAAACATACGTAACCTAAACATCTGTACCCCTATAATATGCTGAAATAATAAAAAAAAAAAAGAATAAAACTTTCAAATGACTCAATGCAGTCTGGAGGCTAAAAAGCACCACCAGCAAAGTGGCAGCTATGCTA
>NW_012148174.1:10980905-10986395 GCF_000956105.1 Propithecus coquereli
CAATGTGACAATTTCTGTCAGAAGGGCACTTTGAACTTGTTATCAATAAATTGAGTATATTATAGAAATGAATATTTAGAATCCACAGTTGTCCTATCTTGAAAGTTATCTAAACCTTGTCCTTATTTTATGTACGAATGACACATTTGCCAAATTACGCAAAGACTCACAGCAAAATATTAAGAATTGATGCTGCGATAAAACCCGGTGACCCCGGATTTTCCACATTTTGCCATCCCCCACGTCCCTCTGACATTACTTTTGGTTAATCTTCTCCCTTCCACCAGAAACATTAAAAACTTTCTCTTGTGATATGATAGTTTCTCTTGGTTTTTGATCTTCATTGAGATAAAATTTTGGCAAAACACCCAATAAAAAGAACAGCAATGAATAACTTTAATGGCATAAAATGTTCCCAACAAGGTGTATCTTGTTTGTGAAAAATGATTCAGAAGTACTGCCATCTGATGTAGGGTAGGCCAAAGACATAATGACTCCAATGAGTTCTCAAATTAAATGACATATTGGCTCACTCTCACTTAAATTAATCAGAGTATCACAAAATGAGGGCTAAGCATAAGAAAAAGTGAGGAATAGTTAATGGTTCCAAACAAAGCAATTTCATTAAATATTTATTAATTACCTTCTTACGGTAGACATTATCTTAGGTACTTCGGATGAAGATGTGTAAGAGACAGAACCAAGACTAGAAAGTAGGCTGAGGTCTGCTTATGAAAAGCCTCTCTGCCTTGCTAAGGAATGGCAAACTCTAAAGGCTCCTGAACAAAGAGGGGAGACCAGATGTCGTATTGTCCTCAAGAGTGGCAGATGGATTGCAGTGAAGAATCAGAAGTCAGTGAACGACCCATTTGAATAGACCAGGAGGGAGACGAGATCCTGAACTCACCTAGTGATCGTGGACAGGAAGAGGAGGAAGCAATTCTAGAAATAAATAGATTATGCCTTCAGGGTCACTTAGGTATTTGGAGAGTTCCAGGAGGCAAAATTGATGCTATATTCTTAACTATCACATTGCTAAGTTGGTATCAAAGCTCAATGACATGGTATCAAGCTGGACAGGAAAGTGGGGATAAAGGAAACATCTATTTCTTTTGGTACCTGTTCAGTTTAGTGAATCTGTAGGACATTCATATGGAAAAGTCTAGATCATGGTATCATAGTGTCTAAATCTCAACACTATTCACTTCGGGGACTGAATAATTCTTTGTGGAGGGGTTGTCCTTTGTATAGTAGGAGAACCTCCTCCCAGCCACGACAAAGTAAATGCCTCCAGACAATGTCACATGTCCCCTGAGGGGAAAAATCATCCCCAGTTGAGAACCACTTGTCTAGAGCTTAGAAAAGACGTCCTGGTAGGACTTCCCGTGTTTCACTGTCCAGGCAAGAGCAGAAGCACTGGAAAGAGATGACATCGCCAGGGAGAGACAGCCACATAAAGAAAAGAGGGCAGCAACATTTAAGAGGAAAAGCTGCCAGCCAAAATGACACAGATTGAACAAAGAGGTAGGAGAAAACCCCACACGAGAAGTGTCAGAGGAGCCCAGGGGAAAATGAGGTTTGAAGAAGTGGGGAGGTCGACAGGACAAAGGCAGAAGGGACTCAGAAAGGGGAGAAGAAGTCATTGGTCTGAGAGATTTAGGAGTGAAGGGGGAGTAGGAGCCAAGTTGTGTTGAGGATGGAACCGATATTGGGGAAATGGCCACTCTGAGTACCTACCACTCTTTGCCAAAATTGTACAGTGACAAAAGTCAGCAGCACCATTAAGGGACAATGGGTTGGAGTGTAGCAGGCTATCATTCTTCTTAGAATACGGTGTAGTATTTGGCATAGTTTTCAAATGAAGGCACATTTTAAGTAGATCTTTGTTTCCTACCTGAGGATGGTGATGACCAAGTGGCATATACTTCAAGAGACAGGTTTAACTAAACCCTCATCGAATACCATAGAATTATTTTAATGGTTTGGCTTTAAACTCTATATAAATTGTATCTGATTTCTAAAATGATCTCACATGTAGCTCCCCACAAGGCAATACTTCTTCCTGAAAAACGCTTTTAATTCCTGCCATAAAACCTCTCTCCTAGCTCTCAGGTTGTATAACGGGCATAGGATATACGGCAGCTATGCAGCAGGGCAGCTGCTCATTTCGGCTTCCTCTGCAGCTCGCATACGGAGGGCGGGGAAGGATTTAAGCAAACCCTTTATCATTTGGAGAGATGTGATCGAAGGCAGGCCGGATGCCTCGCAGGCAGAACGAACACAAGGGTGACGAATGAATAAGCATAAAAAAACGGACACTTGTCAGCTAGGAATTAGACGGAAAACAGAATGGCTCAGAATAACGTGGGTATTCCGGTCAGAAAAAGATGAATTTCTGCCCTTGGAAGAGCTTTAGGATTCTACACTTCTGTTTTCTTTCCATTACTTCTCAGGCTGCTACTAAAATAAGTACAAAGTCCTTTCATTATAGCCTAGATTATTACTTTTGCAAAGTCAACTTGGCCTACATCTGATTGAGTCATGGATTCTACCAGTTACAAGAAAAACTATCTTTTGTCGTACGCATGCATTCAGAGAGATGTTTACTTAAGAACATGAATATTGGCTTACTAAATCCATACACCGAAATCCAATTAGCAGATGTGGAATCGGACCTGCAACAAGATGGATTTCTATTTACCATTTATATATAATCACAGAAAGTCTTTTTGAACACACACACGTGCATGCGATGTCTCATTTTTTATTGTAAAATGTTGATGCTTTCAATGACTTTTTTTTGCACAATAATATTGTGCTTATAAATTATCTATGATGTGGAAAACAGTGATTCATGGCATTCTGAAAACATTCACTCTGCTTTTTGACAATGTGGTTAACAGAAAAGAAAACTAACTGGGAGATAGGAGGACTTTCTGGCCCTTGCTGTCCACATTTGTAACACAAAAATAAATGACTGGATGCTTTTGAAGAACTCTTTTGCTATAAGGACCTATTACTGACTATTTTAAGTATGCATATTTTAAATATGCATTTTAGGGGAAAAAAGCTTATCCTTTATGTAATTAGGTACTTCTTGGTTGCAATTATTAGTATCTAAGAGAAATAACAGAAGCAATTATTTTCCTGACGTCTAGGAGTTGATGCATCTTTGAAGACAATAGCTTGTAAAACTCCCCTCAGAACAATTTTCATGGAACTTTGGGACACTTGAATCTACAGGTATAGGAAAGTATTAGAAATTGGTTAGGGGGTGGATTCCAAAAGATTTAATATTAAAAATACTAGTAAATTCTTTGTATAAATCCTGGTGAGTGATATCATATACTCCAGAAGAGAAGATGGAAATTAAAGCTCTGATGATTGCAAATGCACTGAGAGCTCCTTTGACAAAACTAATTTTCTGTCTCCATGGGACAGAGAGGACAGAGGGAAATGCCTACCCAAGATGGCACGCAAGAAAGCCGTCGTATCAATGTGCATACTTACAAAAGGGACAGAAAATCATGCCTTCTCTGTTGAGCAACTCTGAAAAGGGTGAGTGTGGCCCTATAATAAGAAAGTGAAGGCTGAAGAGGCCATGGCTTTGGGCTTTGAGTGCAATGGCTCACACTACCATCCATGCACCTGTGAGCCCTGCTGATTTTAGAAGCAGACTATTAATATATCAGCAAAAAAGATCACCCTATGCTATTTAAGCAGCCAGGTTTGCTGATATTATTGTCTTTGAAAAAGAGAAACATTCTTATTCTAAGTTTTAAAAAATGATTTACATTTATTAAAAATGTTTATTTCCTCACCAGTGCTACCTCATGATGCAGAAAGATTTATTAGAATATTTTTTATTAGACTGATACTACAAAGTCAAGAATTCTTCAATGGGTATACTTCAATAGATTATTCTAGTGGAAATCTAAATCCTTAAATTCCACAGAAGATATAAATGGAATATTACATTATTAATATTGACTGTTGTTTTGAGATTTCAGGGAGTTTTGCAAATATTTAAATATATACTGAATTTGAAAAAGGTTTGGAAGATTATAAAGCACAAAACATATATAATAAATTATCACAACTGTACCTATTATTTGCTCAGAGAGTTCTGGAATGAAAGATGATTACGCATATGTATAAATATTCAACATGTCATTCTCTTACATACCTTGGCCCTCCATAAATGACAGTAAAAGCCAGCATTAAAAAGTATGAAATTGAGTAAACAGAAAACGTCAACATGTATCATACACAGTATTATCTGTGTGCATGTGTGTGTATGTATATATGTGCACATACATATATTTGTGTGTGTTTGTGGGTGTGGGGAAGTGGGTATATGTCTAGTGGATCATGACATAAACCTATTTTTTTTTATTTCAACATATGAGAGGGGTACAAATGTTTTTGGTTACCTGGATCGCCTTTGTAATACTTGAATCACGGCTATAGGTGTGTCCATCACTTAAATGGTGTTCATTGTACCCATTAGGTAGGTTTTTGCCCCTCTCCTCTACCCTCTCTCCCCTGCTTGATTTCCACTGAGTTTTACTTCCCTCTGCGCACATGTATGCTCATTGGTTAGTTCCAATTTAGTAATAAGTACATGTGTTTGTTTTTCCATTCTTGGGATACTTCACTTAGGAGAATGGTCTCCAGTTCCATCCAAATTGTTGCAAAAGGCATTAATTCATCCTCTTTTATGGCTGAGCAGTACACCATGGTATACATACACCACATGTTATTAATCCATTCATGAACTGATGGGCACTTGGGTTGAGGCCACATCTTTGCAAGTGGGAATTTTGTGCTGCAATAAACATTTGAGTGCAGGTGTCTTTTTGATAGAAAAACATTTTTTCCTTTGGGTAGATACCCAGTAGTGGGATTGCTGGATCAAATGAATAGTAGGCCTACTTTGGTTCCATGAAGAATCTCCATACTGTTTTCAATAGAGGTTGTACTAATTTGCAGTCCCACCAACTATGTATAATGATTTCTTTCTCTCTGCATCCATGCCGACATCTATTTTTTTATTTTTTATTTTTTAGTAATGGCCATTCTGCTAGGGGTAAGTTGGTATCTCATTGCAGTTTTAATTTACATTTCCCTGATGATTAGTGACATTGAGCATTTTTTCATATGTTTATTGCCCATTTGTCTTTTTTTGGAAAGTTTCTGTTCACATATTTTGCCCACTTTTTAATGGGGTTGTTTATTTTTTTTCTTGCTGATTTGCTTGAGTTCTTTGTAGATACTGGTTATCAGCCCTTTTTTGGATGTATAGCTTGCAAATATTTTCTCCCATTCTGTAGGCTGTCTATTCACTCTGTTGATTGTTTCCTTACCTGTGCAGAAGGTTTTTAGTTTAATCAAATCCCATTTATTTATTTTTGTTATTGCTGCAATTGCCATTGGGGTCTTCTTCATAAATTCTTTTCCTAGGCTGATATCTAAAAGAATTTTTCCTAC
>NW_012148174.1:10987137-10989486 GCF_000956105.1 Propithecus coquereli
TCCCAAGAATGGAAAGACACGCACCACATGTACTCACCAGCAAATTGGTTTTAACTTTCAACACTTAAGTGCACATAGAGTAATAACATTCATTGGGTGTTGAGCAGATGGTAGAAGGGAGTAGGGGATGGGTATATACACACCTAATGGGTGCGGTGCACATCATCTGGGGGACGGATACACTTGAAGCTCTGAGTTGGGTGGGGCAAGGGCAATATACACAGCCTAAATATTTGTACCCCCATAATATGCTGAAATAAAAAAATAAACAATAAAAAATAAAAGAGTTCATGATTGTACTGATATTTATTTATTGATCAATTGATTTAATTTTTACCAAGAGGCCAAACTCCAACTATCAGGATTAAGCTTCTTGCTTCCCAAATTGAGCTGATCTTGACAAAATTGCTCTCGATCTAGGGAAATTCTGCACTAGAAGGGCTTTGTGTTGCAGGTATCTGCTGCTGGTCAACTTACGTACTTTCCGACCCAGGCCTGACCTTGCATTAAGCAAATAGAGCTGCTTAACTATGATTCACATTTTCATACTTTCAATTACTTTTCAGTTAATTCTTTTACATGCTTAATGAGCACAGGTGATGAATACGTTTTTAATTTTTTTAAAAGTTGTTTTAATGTATTTTCAAAGTGCTCCTCTACCAAATAATTCCATGGTCGCTTAAAATAGTAATTCCTATATTCTTAAAGGGAAAAAAATGTGCCTTTCTTTCAATAATGATGAAAGGAACTAACTATGTTGTCACCATGGAGTAGAATTTATGCTTAAATCACTAAATCTGGCTGTTAATGGGAAATCACTGCTGTGAACCTACCCATGCAGCGTATTTTGGGAGAACTAGATTAGTCTTCAGAGCTTTGGGCATTTATTAAAAGTGAAAAATGCCTAACTTAATGTCATAGAACCCTAAAAAGTTGACCATGGTTTTCTTTTCCAGGAATACAGAATCTTATCTTTGCTGGAACATTTAAAAATCATGAAAATATTATTGAGCAATTCATTGTGGTCTTCAAAAGTAAGGGATACGGTATATTTTTAAAAGTTGGAGGATTTTTCCTTCTTTTACTTGCCTTTTCTTCTCAAATATCATAAACTATAGAACAAACAAAAACCAATCAACCAACAAATGAAAATGGACGACATGCAGTTCACTGTATGGTTAGATTGAAAAGTCAAGAATTACTACATGTTGCAACTCTGTGCAATGAACTGGACTGCGAACCAAAGTTTGTTAAAACTCAGATTCACCGTTTCCTAAACCAGTGACTTGGGCATTACCCAACATTTCCATGCTTCCATTTTGTTATTGACAAAATGAGGATAATATGAATAACAGAACCTCCCAATAGGATGTTATATGGGGATTGCCATGGTTAACATGCACAAAGGGGCTTCCAACAGGCATACAGTAAGCACATCATACATGTTGGCTACCAGGACACAGACTTCTTTAAAGAAGAAATAAAGACAATAGATTTTGTTTTTTCCCGTTATTTCATAACCTCATTTTGCTTTTTTAAGGGCGAAAGTTTTGTCCCTTCTTAGGAATTTACCATGGAAACTTTCATAATATCATAACTCACACACAGGGACAGAGGTCAGAATGATCTTTAAGCAAGTCAACAGCGGGATTATCTTGATAATGTCTTCAGTTGTGCCAAGGTCTAGCTGTCCCTTGCTTTGGTCCCCAACCTCTGGGCCCTAGTACCGGAATGTGGCCTGTTAGGAACCAGGCACGCAGCACCACCTGAGCTCTGTCCACCACAACCCTACGTGGACCAACCCCCTCACCCTCACCCCTGTCTGTGGAAAAATTGTCCTCCATGAAACTTAGGAATTGGGCTGCCCAGCAGAAGATGAGCAGTGGGCAAGTGCGAGAAGCTTCGTCTGTATTTACAGCCGCTCCCCATCACCTGCATTAGGTTGGGGACTGCTGTCTTACTACACTGGGATCATTTAAATAAAGAAATTCCAAGGAAACAAAGTCCTTTTAGAATGGAGTACGAATCAGGCATTCTTCTTTATTTCTTGACTTCGGGGGCGTTTATAGGATACATACATTTGTATTCAGATCGTCTTGCTAAGGGGTATTTTACAAAATAAATATTTCAGAGCTGGAATTCCAAATGATATCCATTACAGAGAAAAATATCCGTAGGAGCCAGTCTTTTATATTCACGCCGAATCTTTAGTTTTAGGAAAAAATGATTTTATGTCATCACAATATTTTTTAAGGTATGTCTTAGGGATAAGTAATAAGAAACATGCCAACTTTATGTATGAGGACCGGACATACCAAAAAGTTAAGGCTCTTTTCTCAGAGCACAAAA
>NW_012148174.1:10993351-10995491 GCF_000956105.1 Propithecus coquereli
CCAGCCTGGCCACCATAGTGAGATCCCATCTCCAGAAAAAAGAGAAAAATTATTAATAGCTGGGTGTGGCGGCATGCACCTTTAGTCCCAGCTACTTGGGATGCTGAGAAGAGAGGATTGCTCGAGTCCGGCAGTTTTGAGGTTATAGTGAGCTATGATCCTGCCACTGTACTCCAGCTCTGGACAACAGAGCGAGACCCAGTCTCAAAAAAATAAATAAATAAATAAATAAATAATCAACAGAAGTAAGGCAAGGGTGAAACTCTTCAGCATGAACAAAAATAGCTGGAAAGGATGGAAATCAAAATATTTCTGATCCAGTGTGACTAAATGTGGAAATCCTTAGTGAGCAGAGCTGGCAATATAGTTGGGACATGTGAACTATAAAATGTGGTTGTCACTGGCTGAACTGTGTCCCCCCAAAATTCTTATGTTGAGCCCGAACCCTCAGTACCTCAGAATGTGACTGTATTTGGAGAGAAGGCCTTTAGAGGTGATTAAGTTAAAATGAGTCTGATAGGGTAAGCCCTGAACCAATCCGTCTGATGTCCTTATGAGAAGAGGACACACATTCAGACACACACAGAGACCCCAGAGGAAAGGCTATGTGGGGACACAGAACGCCGCCATCTGCAAGCCAAGGAGACAAGCCCCAGAGGAAACCAAACCTGCTGACACCTTGACATCAGACTCCTGGCGTCAGAACTGTGACAAAGTAACTTCTGTCGTTTAAGGCGCCCAGTCTACGGCATCTTGTCATGGTGGCCCTAGCAAGCTAATACAATGGCATACGCCACCATAAGGAATTTTGACTTTATCTCAAAAGTCATTTTGAAGCAGAAGTGGAGGTGAGATGAGACGAGACCTGAGTTTTAGGGAGACCGCAATTGTGGTAACGCGGAGGAAGGACTGGAACAGGAAAACAGACTTGAGCCACGGAGAATAACCGGGAAGCATCGGCAGTGGCTCAGATCTAGGTCAAGAAGGAGGGAAGGAAGAGACAAGTAGAGAATTGGGGCAGCGTCAGAGCCGGGATTGATGGGACTTATGTGTAAGTGATCTTGACATCTGACTTATTCCTGAAGATGAAGACTCTAGAAATTAACACGATTTGGAAAACAGTGCCGTGTTCTGATGCACTAGAAAAGTTCCGAAATAGATAGAGACGGTTTATCTTGGTAATCTCTATTCCTAATAGGAAGACAACTCAACACTATGTTGACAAATGGCCAGAATGAACTCATTAAAGGAATACACTTGGTCTTCCTATAGCCTAGTTCCTACCGGATTAGAAAAAAGGCATCCCCTTTTGAAAGTAGCACTAATTCTTTCATGTCCCTGAAGAAAAACTACTCAGTGCCTTGAAACAAAAAATAAAATGATATCCTGGTGACTTATGAGGAATGTGTGGCTCAAATGCAGAAATCTGAGAGCAACTTTTGACCAGGACTTTTGACCCGGATGCCAGGGCAGCCGCAACCTAAACTTTCCTGCATTTGCATCACTCTGACAGCCCAGGTGCCCACGCGCAGTGACTCACATGCGATGCGCACGTACGCCTTCCGGCTCTTCGTGGTGCCCGCCGAGCTCCAGGCCACACACTGGCACCAGTAATCTTCAGGTCCGAAGAGTTCTTCCACTTGCTGGCGCGAAATCTCAATGCTCACTTCCCGGACGATGAGACCTGGTGAGAGAAAGAAAGACTCACTGTAGGGAGGGAAGGGCATGCCTTTAACCCGCACTTGGGTGAGGCAAAGACATAAAGTGTAACTATAATGTTTGTAGCCTCACAATACCCTGCAATAAGAAAAAAACAAAAAACAAAAAAAGAAAAACAAAAGAGGTACAGTGTGAAGACACAATCCCTGCCCTAGCCTTCGGGTTAGGTGGGCAAAGGGGTGAGCCTTCAACCCTCTCTGCCTCTCCAGAATCAGTCATCAGTGAAATCAGAGGTAGAAAGAGATACCACTTCTCTTTCCCCAGATTCATCTTCTAAGGCACTAGCACACCTGCTATGATTTGAATGTTTGGGTCCCCTCTCTAAATTTTTGTGTTGAAACTTAATCACGAATGTGATGGTATTAAGAGGTGAGGTGGGGCCTTTATGATTCAGTCACGAGGGCAGAGCCCTCACAGATGG
>NW_012148174.1:10995541-10998693 GCF_000956105.1 Propithecus coquereli
TTTTTTTTAGTTATAACTGGATTCCTGGGGGCTTTAATGGTTGCACAAGGGCTCAGACCACAACTCAGAAATGCACTTTAGGAAACAGGCCATCTGTTTCGGTGCATGGGGAAGCCTGCTGAGTTCTACCAAGACATTTGACATCAGGCTACTAGAACTGTTTGTAGCGTGACCTATGTCTTTCAGGATGCCGAGAGAGAGAAATGCATTGTTTGGTTAAATTGTATAACTAATTTTGCTTTATGCCAAAGAGGGTAAACAGGTAGGAAATGAGAAAGTAACATACAAGGCTGTCAGTAATGACTTCTGTACACATAAACCAACCCAGTAAGTCATGGGATACTGAAGTAAAGAAATGATGATTCATTCGTTCCTTTACGATATTTATGGAATATCTACACTGTGCCAAGCATCATCCCAGGTATTTTGAATTCATCAGTGAAGCAACCAAACAAAAATCTTTGCCCATGTGGAGCTTACTTTCTACAGGGATGAGGAGGCATAGAACACAAACCATGAACATAATAGGTAAGTGTCATGGGTTAGAAGTTGATAAGCACTGTGGAAAAAATAATAAATATAGGAGTGCAATGCGGGTGTGAGTAGGGGAACACAGAGGCGACCTCTTTAAGCTACCTGATGTTCTTTAATTCCTTGGGAAAGCAAACGTTTTATTAAATGAACATCTGATTAGCACCGAATAGCATCATCACTTTGCCCCGTCATATGCTTTCAATTTAATTCTATTTCATTTCATTTATTTATGTCTTCATTTATTTAGTCCCAGCCACATGTAAGGCACCATTTTCAGGCCTTGGGGATGTAACGATGAAGAACACAAGTCCCTGTGCCCCTGTGAAGCTTATATTCTGGAAGGGGAGACAGAACATACAAGGAAACAAATAATGATGAAGAAAGATGCTACCAAGAAAAATAAAGCGGGCTTGGGATTAGGCGAGCAATGGGGTTGGGGTACAGGGAGACCCCTCTGAAGAGGTGACACCTCAGCAGACATCTGAGTGGAAGAAGGAAGTGAAACAAGCTTAGATTCAGGGGAAGAATGTTCTAGGTGGGAAGAACAGTTCTCGCCAATAGCCTGTATGTGGAATGAGTTTATTGCATTCTGGAAACAAGGCTATGTATGGGTGTGGTTAGAGCAGACCAAGCAATAAAGAGAAAGGAAGGAAGTCAAGGTCCTTTTGTACTTCTATATGATAAATAACTGCGAGCTTATAAACATTATGCACGTGGAAAATAAGATTTTTTTGTGAATTGCTACCTGGCATAAAAATCCTTGTCATCTTCTTCCTCCTTTGCATCCAGTGTGTTGGATAAATGCACAGACTTGGGTGATGGACTGACTTGCTTTTCCACATACCAGCTATGTAACCTCAGATAAGATTTTAAATCTCCTTTTATCTATTAATAAAAAAGGGGAAAGTAGCAGCATCCAGTACACAGAGCTGTTGCAAAGACCGAATGGACTAATACACAACATATGATTGGGACGGCATTTCCCCTACCGTCATTATTCTAGAGACCAGATGCCCAACATGAGCCACTTTTGAGCACTGGACTTGTGGCTCTCGTTAACGGAGAGGTACTGTAAGGATACGTACATCAGATCTCAAAGGTTAGTATGAAAAAGAACGTAAAGTATTTCGTTAATATTTGTTTATATTGGTTATACTGTTGAAATCACAGTTTAGATACATTAGGCTAAACAAAATACATTATTAAAATTAATTTTACCTGTTTCCTTTTACGTTCTACGGTGTGGCTACTAGAAAAGCTGAAAGGACGTGTGTGGTTAGCATATTTCTCTGGCTGCTGCTGTTGCAGGCGGTGGGCTGGACGCAACACACCCAACAGGGACAAGGCTTGATCCAAACACACAGGCGGCTCATAAGGAAGTTCTGATCTCAGGGAAAAGGACTAGTGAGTTGTGAGAGGTGGGGCAGAAAGGGCCACCCCGATCGTCCTTGACTCTGGGAACCATCTTGGTCCCCCGTGTATTCAGTGGCCCTCACGATACTGGCTGTGACTTATGACTTGCTGATTTGCACACTTGATAAAGTGGAAACCCCAAGGAGCTGTCCTGCCATTCCCAGGGAGACGAATCCTTGGTGCACGTAAATCCCACTCTGACCCGTCATTGTGGGATGAGGGTGATCGCATGGAACTCACTGGCATGACACACAGCTGTGACACAGAGAGACTATAACTCAAATGAGACAAGCTCAGACTAAGGGGATGGACAGACTGCTCCGACAGCACGAGAAGGGAATGTCTCCCCTCCACCCATGACGCAGGAATGACTTCACTAAGGACAGTGGAAAGAAACCCTTCGAAAGGCTCAGGCCTTGCAAATGATCCTTTCCCCTCCCAATCTCAACAAAAGCCACGGCTTCTTCTTTCAGATAGATCTGGGATCCCGGCCGCTCTACCTCTGCTGCTTCCGTTCCGTGCCGGCCTGGCATCTCTCAGAGCCGTGGCCTCACCCTGGCTTCGCTGCTTCTCCCCCTGCCCTCCATGGCCGCTCCCAACGCAGCAGTCAAATGGTTCTGCCCACGGGAGTCAGGCATGAGCTCCTCTGCTGAAAAGTTTCCAAAGTGTTCTCATCTCACACGCAAAAACCAAAGATGTTTCCACACCTACAGAGTCCTACGCCATCTCCCCACGTCCCCTCCCATCTTTACCCCAGGCCTTGCGTTTGTCATCACATCTGGGAATCTCCTCTCCCTCCAGCCACTCTGGCCTCCTTCCTCTTCTTGGCACCTGGCAGCAGGATCTCTGTGCCACAGTGCCACTTGCTGTCCCGCTGCCTGACCCCCTCCCTTCCCTCCTGCAGGTCTACTGACTGTCAGCATCTTCAGGAAACCGCCCCTGACCGCTCTCTCCCAGCACTGCATAATTCCTTTTCCTGCTATATTTTTTCTTCATAGCACTTAGCATCTCTGCTCTGTACCCAATTATCATTTTTTTTTTTTTTTTTTAATTTAGAGTTTGCCTTTCCTCACCAGAACAGAAGCTCCACGGGGCCAGGATGGTTATATGTTTTTTTTTTCCCCCCAGCACCATTCCTAATACCTACAATTGTGCCAAGAATAGAGTAAATCCTTACTAAGCATTTGTCAAATAAATTAATTTTT
>NW_012148174.1:11001216-11003004 GCF_000956105.1 Propithecus coquereli
ATACCGCATTTCCCCCGCCCACAATCCTTCTTGATGCCATAGATCAACATCCCAGAGATTGTCTCTCATCTCCTGTGATTTTTCTTCTGGCTCCAGTTACTTTACCCAACAACTTTTTCATTTCCTTATTTTGGTATTTCAAACCTTCTGGATTCATTTGAAGATGAAAGTGGAATGCCTTTCCCCATATTGTTTGCAAATACTCACTTTCCACCAAGTTACCTCCCTCTGAATATTTCAATGTAAACTTGAACTTCATATACCTCAATTATATAGGTTGTGGGTAAGATAACCACATGCTCTACATAGCTAAATCTTCTTAACTCTTCACATGCAATGAGAGAGAATAACCTAAAACTAAAATCATTGTGGTAAATTAACAGTTGTGTTTCAATAATAATGGTGCGCTGTTTTTCTTGAAAGAAATACTAGCTTCAGTTAACAAACCTCTGGGATCCTCCCCAAAGACTATATGACTTTACAGTTTCTATGCATAACATTTTCAAAGCCCAAAGGCTTCTCTGTAATTGTAATGTAACTAAAGTCCTAATAAATCCAGCTAACACACTCAAATAATTAGAATTTTTTTTCACGGCATTACATAATCCTGAATAACAAAATGTTGAATTAAGAATCTGGGATTGTCATTTTAGGAATATTTATCGTGAAGTATCAGCGTTGTTTCAGAGATTCATTCTACCATGTGCCTCTTTGCATTGAGCAAGAGAGATTATCTGGACAGTATATGCAGGCAACTGCCAGCTCTCCTGGAGCTTGGGTGCACAGCTTTCAGAATGGGGTGTCCATTGAGAGAAACAGCAGAGCACCCAGAGGGAGTAGGAGAATTTGCTTTGGGTCAAGTATGGGCAAAGTAAGAATGATGAAATGTATTGCTTTGCACTACTTTATTTATTCATTCATTTGTTCTTTGAAAAAATATTTAATAAGAATCAGTTCTGTAAAAGATACTATACTAGACACTTGTGAAACTCCGATGGGTAAGACAGTCATTGTCCTCAACAAACATATTAGCGTGAAGAGGGCTCGTGTTAACAATGCGCTATACAACTTACTATTTACGTACAGGTGTGCTCAATGCTGCAAAGGACGTGTGTAGGGATGAGAGTGAATAACAAGGGAACCCAGTCTGGCATGAAGGATCCAATATGTACCAGCTTGGCCAAATTATATGCTGAGAAGGGCAGGACATATGGAAAGAAACAGGAAAGAGAATTTGCAGACTGAGAACCCAGGAGAAGACAACTGCGTACTAGAGAATAGTGGCATGAGATAAAGGGTCGAGTTTATACAGTCTAGTGGTTCTCAAAGGGTGGCCCCCAGAATAGCTTCATTAGTGGCACTTGGTACCTGTTGCAAATGCAAATTCCCAGGCCCCTCTCCGGGCTCAGTGAATAGGAAACTTTGGGAGAGGGGCCCAGCAATCTGTGTTTTAACAAGCCTGCCAAGTAATTCTGATGCATGCTAAGTTTGAGAACCACTCTTGTACATAATGTTTAAGATGTTCAATTTGTTCCTGAGAGCCATGGGTATCATTAAAGTGTTTTAGGCAAGTAGATGACATGATCAGATGACAATTAAATATACACATATTTTAAATATAAAAAAGCCGAGCTTGGTGGCTCATGCCTATCATCACAGTACTTAGGGAGGCTGAGGTGGGAGGATCGCTTGAGGCCAGGAGTTTGAAACCAGCCTGGGCAACATAGGAAGAGGCCATCTATACTAAAAATAACAAAAAAACCCCCACCAAACCAAACAAGGAAAGAT
>NW_012148174.1:11003561-11006671 GCF_000956105.1 Propithecus coquereli
CCTTCACCCTCTATGACAGGGAAATTGGTATATTATTTTAGCCAATGTCCAACTATTAATAATCCAACAATCTTCACAGCAAAAATCTCAAGCTATTGACAAATAACACTATTTTTATCCCTCCTTCCTGGTCCCTTCTTAGGCCTCTAATTCTCCTACCTTATTGTAATTTTTCTCATTATTCTATCTAGATATCACTAGATATCTAGAAATCTGTGGAAAGTTGGAGCAAAGCCTCCTCCCCCCCACCCCTATCTCCTTCTTTCTTTCCTCTTTTACCCTACTCTCCAGTGTTTAGTGTTTCTGCCTGTTTTACTTGTTTATACATTCCTTCTTCATGCAGAAATTCAGTTACTGGAAGCAAACCTCTCCTTTAAGGCCACTGCAGTAAACTCACAGCCACCAAAGGGCTGATAAACCTGCAGCGTGTATTTCCTTCGAACTATAATGGCTCTTTCTAAAATGCAGAGCAGCGAAAAATGGGCTCAGGATATTAAAACCACATACAAATATTTGGTGTCCCAAGATGATAACTTCAGGTTTCATTCCTTCCTTTTACTTAAAGCAATTACAGGAAACCTAATTAAATGTTAGGAGAACTTCACTAGGTCCACTGTTATCTTTTAGCCCAAATAGGCTCATGGATGTTTCTACTGACCACAAATCAGAAGCCTTTTAAGAAGCCACAGACCAACCCCTCCTGCTACAGGAGTTATTCATAGAACGAATGTTTTCAATTTGGTGGCCGTGTCTCCCTGTGGGCACTGGCGTCAAGCACACACTGATTTTTAGCTTCAGCTTCCCAGATGTGAAGGAGGAAGTGAGTTAATTATAGTCCTGTACAGTTGTGTATAGTTGTTCTGTCACATGGTGCAAAGTTTACATTCCAACTCTTGCTCAACAACACAAGAATAAGAACGAACTGAAGCATAAAATATCTAAACACTTCTGGCTTAGAATTTCCTAGAATCAGCTGCAATGTTTAGACCCTGAGCTACTTGGTTACATACCATCTTTTCATTACCATAGGTAACTTCATTACCTGTGACATTTTGTTCATCAAACCAGAGCCTGGTGGTTTGGGTGAAAGTAGGTTAATATCTTTACCCTTTGAAAGTAAAATTTTAAATCTGCTTGAAGTCTTGGGATGCAAAAACCAAGCTGCCTTGAAATTTGAAATGCCACCAGCGTTACTTCTAACGCAGGCTGCTTTGAAGAGCATTTGGGAACTTGAAATTGGTTTAAGGTTATTTAAGCGTTGGCGGGCGGGGGGGGGTAAATGCTTCGCTCTACAGGATTTACTCAAATACAAATGTGTAGTTTCCATCACGTCTGATAACATCAAAGATGTCCCATCACTGTGCTTCCTTTAATAGTGGCATCTCAAAGATGCATGCTGTTTGAAGTTTGCAGTGATTTGCTTTTATAATGGGATTCATTGTGGTTTGGGAGCCAGAGTGCAGGAGAGTAATTAGCATGTTATACCAAGAAGCCTTATAATGAGGAGGAGCATGCTCTTGTTTAAGAAGGAGGAGTTTCAAATGAATATAGAAATCCAGATTCAAATGCAGCCCTCTGATTGGATCTTTGTGAGGCCATACATGAATATGGCAGTAAGCTCTGATAAATGATGCTTATGACTTACCGTTAGCTTACGTTTAACTTCATCATAGTGGTTGGGCACCACAAACTGTTTTTCTAGGATATTATTATAAAGTGCTCACAAGCACATGCTTAATCCTATTGTATAATTATTTAAAATAACATATATATTCTCCCAGAAAAGTAATCTATAGTGCTATCCAACAAACACTTCTTCAAAATCCACTAATGTTAGCTATTATGTTAAGTTATAGAAATGTAAAGATGCAGCAAATATTATAACCAGCCTTAAGCTGTTCCTTTATGGTATAAGAGTATCTTGTTTATTAGATGATACGCAGAAAATCACACATCATCTTTAAACACTTTTTAAAATGTGGTCATCAATCTGCACCTTCTGATATCCCATGTACGTTTCACTGAAAGGCATCGTAACACAACATTAGACTGAGGTGTTATATACGCCTGAGTTGTGTTCCTCAGTCCTTCCAATCTTATCAGGTTGTGCAGGCCTGACAATTCGAGTTCCTCCAACAATCTCACTAATGGGAGAAGAGCTACAGAGCTCACTCCACCAAATCTCATTACGGTACATTCACAGTGAAGACATGGGCTGGCAGGAAATGTACAAAGCTATAGGTAGGGATGTTCTGGAATATATTACAATGTTTTATTGAATTAACGTGGTCTCTTTTTCATGCTTTCTCCCAGAGCCTAATCGTGTTAGTTTTAACTAATATGATCTAACATATGAAACATATCAGTTCTAGATGCCCTAATATAAATTAAGTCACAGAAAATACCTTGTCATTATGTAGAAGGATGTCATATCATAAAAACCTGATAATTATTTTAGCAACTTATAACTCTCACTAAAATTCTCAAAGTAAGATAACTTGCAAGGCAGAATTTCAGAATATCAACATACTATGTTATGCTACATGAAGTCATTTAGCAATCTTTAAACTACAGCAGGAAAAGACGACACTGAACACATAATTTATCAACTCTTCTCTGAAATGTTTACTTTGAATTTTTAATATAATGTTAACATATAAACAGGCTGTATAAGTAAACTAAGATTATTTTGTATAATCGAGAATTGCAGCTTACTGGTGTATTAGCTTTGTTATGACTATAATTTTGTTACAGTTATATTTACTGTTTTTGTGATCAAGATGAATGTAAGAAACATAAAACCTACAAACCCTGATTCCTGAAGAAATAGAAAATCTGAACAGACAATAACAAGACGACTGAATCAATAATAAAAAGTCTCCCATCAAATAAAGCCTGGGACCTGTGATTTTATTTAAAAAACAAAAAAACTAATAATAATCTTTCTCAAACATTTTTAAAAAATTAAAGAAGCGAGACTATTTCCAAATGAATTTTACAAGGCCAGTATTATCCTTATACCAAAACCAGACAAAGACACTACAAAAAAAGAAAAGCATAGCCTAATAACTCTGATAAACATGGATGCAAAATCCTCAACAAAATATTAG
>NW_012148174.1:11017871-11019796 GCF_000956105.1 Propithecus coquereli
GCATTCTACTAAGTGAGGTATCCCAAGAATGGAAAGACAAGCACCACATGTACTCACCATCAAATTGGTATTAAGGAAACTTTTGAAATCAAACTATAAATGTTTATATTTTAAAAAATTCAACTCACCCAGGACAATTATTATACAATTGGGGAACTGGGAAAAAAAAAAAGATTCATCTAACACCTAGCAATCTAGTGACTTATTTAGATAAGAAAATAAATTCCTGCTCTGCATTTAGTATTTTACTTTTGGCAAGTCTTAAATTTATCAAGCCTTTGTTTCCCAATTCGTATTAATAAAATGAGGCTAAAAATCTGTTTTTCTTGCTGGATTGCGAGAAAAGAAATGGAATAACGGTTACAAAATTACTTGAAATCTGTAAAATGCTTTTTAAATATACAGTATCATAGTTACTCTTTGGAGAATAAAGTTATAGTTTATTCACAAAATTATCATTTGGGGTATTGAATAGACATAGCTGAGGAGAGAAGCAAACCACTAACTGAAAATCAGACACACACTCAGATGGGAAAGATGGGGCTGGTTTTGGAAATTTCCAGTGGAGTTGGGCAGGTCAGGTCTGGGTAGGGACTTCAGTTGTTCAGGGCAAGGCAGATGAGGCTAGGAACTTCAGCAGTGCAGTCTGAACACTAGAAATGAGTTCAAGAGATTTGCCTTTAAGTTTCTTGCCCTTCAGCTAAACCACCTGGGATTTTACTAATCCCCCAGATCTACGCTGCACTGAAGTGTTGATACAGTAGAGCTACCCTGATATGGTAAACGGAAGTGTTTACGTTCTGCTTATTTGAGCAAGAAAATGCTTGCTCAGCTCCTCTATTAGACATTCCTTATGTCCCTATTTGATAATACAGGTGAGGCAGGGGCATTAGGCAATTAGAAATTACTAAGTAGGTTAGTTCTGACAATTTTGGACAGAAAACATCAATGTCCATATTTAAATGAAGATGTAAAATTGTTGAGTATCATCATGTCTTCTCTAGTCTTTCTTCACTTTCCAACTAGAATGTAAGCTCCACCCGGGAGCTCTCTAGCTGCTATTCAAGGCTCTCCACCAATCAGATGTCACTCTTCTGTCGTTCCAGGTTTAAGTTTTTCTATCTCTTGCAAAAACATCGATATATGTTTGTAAAGAAAATAATAATGGCATCAATTTGTTCAACATTTATGTTGGCAATTACATTTTGAAAACTATTTCAAACACAATTTTATAATTAACATTTTGTTACATAACAAGCCAATTCTTCCATCTTTTATAGCATTTAGGCATAACATGAAAATCAAACATTCGGATCTTTGAAAACCCTCAGAGTTAGAAATCATCCTCTGTTTATCGAACAAGATGTCAAATTAAAAACGTTTAAAAAATAATTTGGAGCTGACCATTGAAGCATGATCAAAAAGAACCAGAGTATAACATAATTTATGAGTATTTTCTTTATTCATTTACCCATAGGCATTTGTTAGAAACCTATTGTTTTCCAAGCATATTATGTTTCATATCATTTGTGTTATGTTAAACTGTTGTAAGATTCAGACACCCTCAGCCCCAAGCAGGAACGGCTCCAACATGATAGAATGGTACACCTGTTTATGTAACAGTCCCAGGAAGGTGACCTTGTTTAGGGTAGCTCTTCTTCCTTTAGTCAGGCGTGGACCCCAATTCTAAATATTGTTTGTAACTTGTACTGTCTTCACGCCCATTCCACACTAGCATCGCAAAGAAAAAGAAAGGAAGAAAAATGATTGTTTCCCACCATGAGCTTCAATTCCCTGAGATATTTATGTAACTGTATAATATTGACAACTGAACAAACAGCTTCAATCATATGTCTCTTCGTATCTCCAGGCGAAATTTTGTTCTCCTTGCTTTCTTTTACAAATGCATTGCTTCAAAGGATACA
>NW_012148174.1:11019846-11021618 GCF_000956105.1 Propithecus coquereli
TTATTCATCATGAGTTGATTTTTGTGAAAGGTGAGAGGTGTGGATCCTGTTTCAGTCTTCTACATGTGGCTATCCAATTTTCCCAGCACCATTTATTGAATAGGGATTCCTTCACCCAATGTATGCGTTTGTCTGCTTTGCCAAAGATTAGATGGCTATATGAGGATGGTTTTATATCTGGGTTCTCAGTTCTGTTCCATTGGACTATGTCTCTGTTCTTGTGCCAGTACCATGTTGTTTTGGTTACTATAGCTTGAAGTCTGGTAAATTAATGCCTTCCAATTTATTCTTTTTGCTTAAGGTTGCTTTAGCTATATGGGGTCTTTTATGGTTCCATATGAAGTGCAGAATAAGTTTTTCTAGTTCTTTGAAAAATGATGTTGGCATTTTAATAGGGAATGCATTGAATCTGTAGATCACTTTGGGTAGTATAGACATTTTAACAATGTTGATTCTGCCCACCCATGAGCATGGTATGGTTTTCCACCTGTTTACATCTTCTGCTATTTCCTTCCTGATTATTCCATAGTTCTCTCTGTAAAGGTCTTCTACCTCCTTAGTCAAATATATTCCTAAGTATTTTATTTTCTTTGTTGTTATTGTGAAAGGTATTGAGTCTTTGATCTGGTTCTCAGTTTGACTGTTGTTGGCATATAGGGATGCTACTGATTTGCATACATTGATTTTGTAATCTGAGACATTGCTGAACTTATTTATAAATTCCAGTAGCCTCTTGGGAGAATCTTTGGGGTTTTCTAGATATAAGATCATATCGTCAGCAAAGAGTGATAGTTTGACCTCTTCTGCCCCCACTTGGATGCCCTTGATTTCCTCTTCTTGTCCGATTTCTCTGGCTAGGACTTCCAGCATTATGTTGAATAGAAGCAGTGATAGAGGGCAAACTTGTCTGGTTCCAGTTCTAAGTGGGAATGCTTTCAATTTTTCCCTGTTCAGTATGATATTGGCTGTGGGTTCATCATATATGGATTTTATCATTTTGAGGTAAGTCCTATCTATGCCTATTTTGTTAAATGGTCTTATCATAAAAGGGTGCTGAATTTTGTTGAATGCTTTTTCTACGTCTATTGAGAGGATCATATGGTCTTTGTTTTCATTTCTGTTTATGTGGTGAACGACATTTATAGATTTGCATATGTTGAACCATCCCTGCATCTTTGGGAAGAAGCCCACTTGGTCGTGATGGATTTTTTTTTTCTTTTTTTTTTTGATGAGCAGCTAAATTCAATTTTCTAGGATTTTATTGAGAATTTTTGCATCTATATTCATAAGGGATATTCTGTGTATCTAGGTGGTGGTGATTTCTAGTGCTTCTAGAAAGCTCTATGACAACTATAGATCAATGCATAGTTTGCACAGTTTTCCTCCTTGAAACTTGAAATTTTAAGACAATATCATATACTGACAAATGATATTTACTCTGGAAATTATAACACTGTTTTGCCCTCTCCTTTGTGGGAGTGTCAGGTTTTGGGTTTACAGGAGAACCAGTCATCTTATTTTTTATCTTAATTTCCAAATACCTTCAAACTTAGAGCTGTAAGTCTGAAGGACACCTGGAGTGTTGGGTTGGTAAAATGTTTCTCTCTTACATTTAGAGTTGTAATGAGTTGATAGAAATTAATCTTACCAGCATTTGCTATAATTTAATTCCTATTTTTTGGTGATGAAAAATCTGTTGAATCTGAGCCAAGAAGTCTTTCTGAGACCAAAATGGGGATTAAAATGCTTTGTGTAATTAACCTCTGCCTTGT
>NW_012148174.1:11032923-11034270 GCF_000956105.1 Propithecus coquereli
GTTCCTTCCTATGAAAATAAAGAACAAGAGACTCTTCTTAAAACCCTTCACAGATTTTAGCCAAAGGTTAGATTAAAAACCACACTACAGCTTTAAACAGTTCTGCTATTCTCGCTTTGAAGTAGGTATATTAAAACTCTTAAGCCACAGCAGAAGCATGGTTGCTGGGTACGTGGCAAATTGCCATAGCAACACGAGCACTACTTTTGCTCCTGAAATTTCCTGTTTGAGTAGCATGTAGTCTAGATGAAGAATGGTCCTTGGACTCCTGCTTCTTGTTGTAGCCTGTGTGAGGGCCTGAGGGTAGGTAGGATTTGATTTTCCCTTTTCTGAATTTGGAAAACACACACACACACAAATACATATGTATGTACTTACGTATCTACTTATATGCATACTCTTGATTAAATTGTATTAATCACCGCTTTCATCCTAGCGATGGGAAAAAAAGAGGAGTAATATATTACAAGTAACCTTGCCCTGAGTGTTAACTGGCAGGGGAGAATTCCTTTGTGTTCGTTACATTAAAAACTCTCGCTGTATTTAATTTTAGAAAATTTCTAGTTTCTCTCTAATGAAATACAACTTCTAAGATTGCATTGAAAGGTGTAATGTTTTCACGCCTTTCTTTTGTGATTGTGTTCTTGGCCCTATCTGTTCAAAAAATACGTGCTATTAAAATTTTCTATACAGTATATAATTCAAACATTAAAAATGTTTCCCATGGGATATAATTACATTAAAATTACATAGTTCTGCAAATACGGGATAGTCGGTGTGTTTTGAAGCATGAACAGGGTCTACGATAATGACATTTGCAAATATTGGAATTACCAAAAATGAACAATAAAAACTTCATGATAACAATCGATTAGAAACAAAAAGAATCTAATGTGTAATATAAAATTTTTCAAATCCTCACTGGTGTTTGTAAATCAGGAAAAGAATGGAAACAAAAATCAGAGTTATACAGAGTAGGTGAGCCCAAATCACTAAGCTAGCAGTGATAGAATGACAGAATGTTTTTAAATAAAAACAGCAACTAAATGCAAGTTCTAGAACTCTGACTCAATCGTGTTTTTGTAATTACAGCTGAGATTATGTTGGCCACGTTAACCCACGTGTTTAAAGACTTAAAGTCAATGTGAAATAAGAATAAATCAGCTGCAAACACTAACAAGTGAAGAATAAGAAGAGTATATAATTCAGGATAATTGATATTCTTTTATGGCTAACTGGCAACTACTATCTCGTGAAGTGATCAGATTAGCTCAGTGAAAGAGTCTTCATGTACTACATGGATCCTTATGAATTTTCTATTTTTATTTACTCAGCCCTGGGGCCAGC
>NW_012148174.1:11035615-11037758 GCF_000956105.1 Propithecus coquereli
TATGACATAAGTAGGTCCATGAAGTTAAGATAACAGATAATTGGTTACATTCAATTTAATGAAAAGCATGCCAACAATTCATTAAGTTTAACTAAACGACTGCCATAGTTCTCCTAAAGTTTCTATGATTCTAAGGCACAAAAATGTAAGGAAAACAGTGTATGCATCGTTTTAAAAAATGTATGCAAATCCTCCATCATTTCCATTTGAAAATGTATGAGCAGCACTTCCTAAATCATTTCCTGGTGTGACAGTAAGGTCTCATGATATTTCAGTAAAGGTTCTGTGAAAAGTTCAGTTGCCAGACAGTAAAGAAGATTTTCCCCAGTACGGAACTTTCCTAAGACTGTCACGTGCTAATATACATTTATTATGGTCCGAATATTCATGTCCCCTCCAAATCCATATGCTGAGATCCTAACTCCCTAGGTGGGGCCTTTGGGAAGTGATTAGGTCATGGGGGAAGCCTGCACAAATGGGTTACTGCTTTTAAAAGAGAGTCAAGAGAGAGACCCCTAGCCACTTCCACCTCGTGAGGACACAGCGAGAAGGCACCGTCTAGGGGAAACAGGTCCTCATCAGACATTTTATCTGCCTGGCACCTAGATCTTGGATTGCTCAGAATCCACATCTGTGAGAAAGAAATCTCTGGTGCTTATCAGCTACCCAGTCTACGATATTTTCTTACAGCAGCCCAAATAGACTAAGATGACTTTATACTTTCCTCCAAAAGAGAAACGTAATTATTGCAGTATTTCTTAAATTATTTGAACACAAAACTTGCGTTTGCTTGTTTTACAAAATAACACCTATTAAAAATTTTCTGTGGTTTGCTGTATACAGTTAAAGAGGAAAAACCAAACTGGCCTATTATTTAGGGCATGCGGAAACTGTTAGAATAAGGCTAGAAAGTTTGATTAGCAATCAATTATACTGAAGACTTTGAAGATAAGATCGAGGAGGAAGTGCTTTATTCCAGCGACGAAGGGATGTCATTATATATATTTTAAGAAGTGGAATGACAGCCACTTAAACAACCCCCTGAACACTTGTGTTTTAGGCCTATACCTACCTGGAGAATGGACCTGCTGGGAGAAAGGCTCAAACCGAGAAGATGCAGGGAGCTACCCAGATAATGTAAGAGGTATATAATCAAGGCCCGTACTAGGGGAAGAGAGGCCAGAATTAAAAACAGAAGGATGATTTAAGAAGGAATTAGCAGAACTGGTGATCACTTTGGTTGTTGGAGTGAGAGAGGAAGCTGAGATCTCTATTTTTCTGCTGGGACGGAGAGGAGAGGTACCCACAATAGAAACACAAGAGGAGAAAGATTTTCCACTGTGCCACTTCTGAAAAAAAATGGGGACTTGAGTGAACACAGTATACCTACTAAAGCTCTGAGCTGAGGTTTCGAGTAGAAGCAATTCCCTGAAATTCATGCCTAATTGTAGCTTGTCTTCATCTTCTTTTTTCTTTTTTTCCCCATTTTAAGGCCCACCTTTTACTGATTGGTCAAATATTAAAGCCCTTCAAGAATTAAAAAAGTAAAATAAAATTCTAAACATTAGTTTAGGCTATTTCATTAAAGAATCGCAAAGGCCTACATGTGGAAAACCTACAGGGCAAGAAAAGCAAACAAAAGCATGATAGATACACATTTAGCTGACACGCTGAAGCAGGTTTTCTTTTCCTGAGAAAAGGAGTAATTGTATGGCATAGCTCTCCTTCAGACTAACTGGTCTGTGTCTATAGCTACCAGAAAATTTAGGGAGACGCTGGGCAGAGGGCCAAGAGCAAAGGTTTTGGAAGCACAGAGCTCTAGGTTCGTATCCAGGCTCTGTCGCACCTCCCCATGATGTGACTCGAAGCCAGTTAGTTTCTTTATCCTGCTAAGCCTCAGTTTCCCCATTTGCAAAAGGGGAATCTTACAAATTATCTTATAAGACTGTTATGATTAAAGACATAATGCATATAAGATGTTCAGTATAAGGCTTGGAGTTTTTTTTTTTTAATTGTTGTGTTGAACTTACTGACATTTTTTGCTAATCTGAGAATAATTAAAGATGAAAAAGGAAAATCTCGGGGATTATTAAAATTTCCAAACGGCCATGGTTTTCTAAACTCCTCTGCTTCTTCATGGAAG
>NW_012148174.1:11037808-11039724 GCF_000956105.1 Propithecus coquereli
CATGAGTGTTCCTATCTCTCCGCATCCACGCCAACATTTATTGTTTTGGGACTTTTTGATAAAGGCCATTCTCACTGGAGATAAGTGATATCTCATTGTGGTTTTGATTTGCATTTCCCTGATGACTAGAGATGTTGAGCATTTTTTCATATGTTTCAGTTGGCAAGAAAAGGTCCTTGCAGATGTCATTAGGGCTCTTCACATGAGGAGGACAGCGTGGATTATCCGGCTGAGCTTGTAAGAGACACACACGGAAGACGGATACAGAGGAGGACGTGATGGAAAGATGGAGGCCCAGACCGCAGCGATGGACCCACGAGCCCAGGAATGGGAGCTGAGGGAGACGAGGAACGATTTTCCTCTAGAGTCCCCTGACGGAGCGTAGCTGGATTGCAGATTTCTAGCCTCCAGAATTGTGAGAAGATAAATTTCTGTCGTTTTTTTAAGCCACCCAATGTGTGGTCATTTATTGCGAGCAGGCCTAGGAAACAAGCATGGGGACCAAAGGTATTCAACTGTCTCCACACTGAAGAATCGGACAGAGAAAAAGGTGAGAAAAAGCTGTCTGCCGTGCAGCGTTTTTCTGGTTTCTCAAATGCCCCCAGAATGGGGGCGTGAAGGTAGCCTTTGAGTCACCGGGGTCGCTTCATACAGAGGGCGTCATTGTCCAGGGTCATCCAGGCTGTAGCTATAAAAAGAGGCCCGTCCTTCATTCCCTGACATTCCTGGACTTGCCTCGTATGGAACATTCCCCTGGGTTTTTCCAGCTAAATCCGAATTCACTCAAGCCTGAGAATTCCCCCCACGTCCCCCAGGAGGCTGCTGTCCTTCAGCCTTGGCGGTGTCATAGGCAGAGACAGGGGCAAGGGTGTTGAAGAGAACAGGAACTCTGTCTACACCCTGTAACTCTACACAGCAGAACTACCCAGGGGGTTCAAGAATTTGTTCTCAGAATGAGAGGAAAACCCAAGCAAGGGATAAAGTATACCAGTTTCTCCTCTCTTTTGCCCACTCCAGACTGGGATCTCCTGAAGTGAAGAAATCAGCTCTTGGTTTTTTTCTCTACTTACAGGACCAAGTAAAGTATCTGGGTCATGGTTTTTGAACAGAACACGTACATATTCCATCTGTGCCGCGCTTCCACAATAAATAGTGCTTCTCTCATGCCCTGGTTTTCGAGCCTGGCTGTGCATTATCATCACTAGAGAGCTGAAAACAAACAAAGGAAAAGCAATGCCCAGGCCCAGAATTAAAATCATTACCTCTGTGGCTGCGGCCAGGACATAGGTGTTGTCAAAACTCCCCCCTGGTGATTGTCAAGCGTGGCTGGACCTGACAGTTTCAGCCCTAACAGCTCCTTGTTGCTCTTGCCTTCATGTTCTGGGAAATTTCTTCCAGAACACATTTTTATAATCAGGTTAAACCTTCGATGAAATTAGGAATGAATTCAAGGCTTCCCTAATCTGAATTGTTCTTCATTGCTGGGTATGATACTTCCCCTACATGCTGTGCTTACTTTTTTTTTTTTGCCAGATCCTGAGATTTGGCTAATTGTAGCTCTCTTGTTATACATGCTGGTTTTATATCTCCAGATGTGCTTTTCAGAGGATCTGTCAACAGTGGATACTCCAAGAGGCATCCGCGTGAGGGGTCTAAGAATCACCAGCTAAGGGCTGACTCCAGATCGATTGTGTGTAAGGAGGAAGACAAAGGAATCCAGAGCTAGTACGGTCCTCTCCCTTCGGATTTTAGCTAGCATTAGATTATTCATCAATTGTGGAATTTTTTAACTAAAAAATTCTCTGTTGTTTCTTTAAAGACGCCAAAAATGTTGGGAAGAGAGAAATAGTATCGGGATTTTGAGCACATTGTTGAAAGAATAATGGGCACTAAGATTTAGTGATACGGAAACTCAA
>NW_012148174.1:11043304-11043941 GCF_000956105.1 Propithecus coquereli
CTGACATTTTTTGCTAATCTGAGAATAATTAAAGATGAAAAAGGAAAATCTCGGGGATTATTAAAATTTCCAAACGGCCATGGTTTTCTAAACTCCTCTGCTTCTTCATGGAAGAAAAATATTTGCTTTTAGATGGTGGATCATAGGTACCATGGAAACAAGAGTTGAAAAGACTTCAAGTAAATAGAAATCAAACAGCCGAGCCTGAGTTTTTCTTAAAAATGTAACCATAAAATTTTGAGATCAATATTTCTATGGAATTTTGAAGGCAACATAGGTATGTATTATTATCTTACCCAATCAAGACCTTCTGAATATTGAAAATTTCTGAATCATCTAACATATGCTGCCTTCCACTTTTCTGTTTCTTACATCACATATATGCAAGAAATTCAAAGGTGGTTTCAATTATGGAAAGGCAAAGAGTAATGGTAACGAATGATCTTGAATGGGTACATTTTGTTATGATCAAACAAAATGGTACAGCCTATTTAATGGCTTTATAATTTAAAAGGAACAATTTTGTGAGTTGGAGAGAAGACCTACCTTTTTGTTCTTTTTTTCAGTTTTATTGTTTTGTAGTTTTTCAATGTAAAGGTGTCTTTGATAGAGATTTTATTAAATGCAGTTGATCTTT
>NW_012148174.1:11043991-11045442 GCF_000956105.1 Propithecus coquereli
CATACCTTATCAGTGTCAACCCATCCTCCCTCAAAGTTTCTTGCAATTCAGCAGGTTTTCAGGTTTGTTTTACAAATCTATCACGCGGGAGATCTCTCAGCAATGCTTTGAAATATCGTCCCTATTACATTAAAGAGGGATCTGGGGTCCTAAGAAGAAATACAATGACGGAGAATGGCTATCATTTCATATGTTCCCGACAGAAATCTCAGTGCTTAGAAAATAAAAAGAAAATAGAACACATATGCCAAAGGGAAAAAAAAAAGAAAGCAAGAAAGCAAAAGCAAAATTTAGAAGGTAAAAGGGACCACATAAAGTCTGGCCAAAGGTTCGTGTTTTACATAAAGCTGCAGTTGGGGCTTCGCAAAGGCAATCTCTGCACTTTTTATTTCTGGTTCAGAGGATTTACATGCTCTTTCTAATGATCTGGGCCTTCAGCACTGGGTAATGTCTCCCAGTCCCCAGCTTAGCACTCATGCAAAATTGAAGCACTTTGGAGGCAGTTTAGTAGCTGCAGATGAATCTCAATGTGCAGGAAAAGGCATAATGGCTGTTTAGCACTTGCTGGGGGAAGCTCAGCAAATCAGGGGGAAAAAAAATCTATTGAACTTAAGACATCTGGGAAGCCCAGTGTGAGCGGCTGCAGGAACGACGTGTTTACATTCCCATTGTGTTGCTAGACCAAGCAAAAAGAAGCGTGCGTGTGTGCATGTTGTGTGCGCATGTGTGTGTAGAGGAAATTATAAAGTGAGGCTCTTTTGATGGGTTATTTGGGGGGCGTTTGGCTCGGCAGCTGCGTGGGGAAGGAATGTGTGTGATTTGTATGAGAAACGTGGCCGGGTGGATGTTCAGGCGTCCGTGAGATGGGACGTCAGGGACAGGGCAGGGCTGGCGAGGATGCTGTGGGCACGAGGACAAGGGGCCGTGTGCGGAGCTGGCTGAGCTCTTCTCTTCCTGTCTCCGGCCCAGGGTACAGGGTGGCAGCTTGGGGGAGGCCCCAGGAAGCCGGGAAAGAACACTAAGGATCACTTCCATGGCCTGTTACACCTGCTGCTAACTTAGAAATACCGACCCAGTGAAGAAAGCAGCTGGGTGAGGGTCTTTCCTTCCCACCCTGCCCCCACTCCCTGTGTCCACCATGGTGTCCCTTTAACACTGTCCTATCAAGTGACTTTTTCTTGACAGATGCTCGGTGAATGTAACGGGCTAAATGAGGATCCGCCAAAAGATATATCCATGTCTGACCCCCTGGGACCTCTGAATGCTACCTTTTTTAAAAATTTTTTTCTTTTTTATTTCAGTTATGGGGGTACAAATGTTTAGGTTACGTATATTGCCCTTGCCCCATTCGAGTCAGAGCTTCAAGCGTGTCCATCCCCCAGACGGTGCGCATCGCACCCGTTAGGTGTGAATATGCCCATGCCCGCCTCCCCTCACCGCCTGCCTGACAC
>NW_012148174.1:11045492-11046694 GCF_000956105.1 Propithecus coquereli
TGAACAAACAGCTTCAATCATATGTCTCTTCGTATCTCCAGGCGAAATTTTGTTCTCCTTGCTTTCTTTTACAAATGCATTGCTTCAAAGGATACATACTCTAGTGGATAAACAATTTCCGGGGGGGAAAAAAAAAAAAAGAACCCGTGAAAGCTAGCTATCTGATATGTGCAGTTAGAGTCATGAGGTGTGGAATCACAGTAAATAATATTTTTGCAATGATAACTAACACTAATAAAGATGATGACATTTTCATGATTAGCGATGTTTTTAGTAAAGGGAAATTAATGGATAGGAATATTTGGCTCGAAGGATCCATACAGTATACTGACAAACAAAACTAGGTTTCAGCATAAAGTGGATATATTACATAGGGAATATACATATGCACCTAACATCTCTGTGTACATATGCACATTACTCATGCATATTACTCATCTAGTATTTTCTCTTTACCTACAAGTTGTAGTGCATTTACTTCAGATCTTATTAGAAGCCCATTTGGTTACATTTTCGTCAGATCCCACTTGCATAAGCACTGTTGAATAAATCAGTGGTTAATAAATGTCCTTGGAAATGTATTTAGGGATAATGAACTGCTGTATCTGATCATAAATGTACATCAAGCATACATTTTCACTCTCAGAATACTAAAAGAACAATAGCTTGACCCATTATATATATATGCATGGAAAAAAAAGAGAAATAATTGTAGAGCAATCACGCAAAAGGAGGCTGGTGTATTACTCCTGAACGGATACAAGATAGACCAAAATAAATGCCATCATAACTGTTCAAAAAATTCTACCTCAAAGGAAATGCCAAATGAGGATGGAGAGTGAATCCTTCCATCACGAGTGCTTTTTGTCACGACTCTGGGGACTTGGGTGGTGGGCACAGCCACACACAGCATGCAACACTGCAGGACTCCCAGGAGCCCACGCCTCCTGTGCCTGCCCTCTCTCAGGTGCTGCTGGAGCTGACCGCCGGCCTGATTTCATTCGCAGCAAGAGGGTCTGGTGAGTGGCCTGGGGGGACAGCCCAGATAAAAATACAGATCAAGGCCGGGCGCAGTGGCTCACGCCTGTAATCCTGGCACTCTGGGAGGCTGAGGCTGGAGGATCGTTTGAGGTCAGGAGTTTGAGACCAGCCTGAGCGAGAGTGAGACCCCCGTCTCTACTAAAAATAGAAAGAAATTAGCT
>NW_012148174.1:11050211-11050939 GCF_000956105.1 Propithecus coquereli
GTTGCCCTGAGCACATAGGTAGTGAACAGCAGAACTGAAGCTGGAATTCAAGTTTGTCTCAGTCAAAAACTGTGATTTTCCTAATGTATTACTACGCTTCCCATTCCACAATATTACTCTTAAGAGCAGAAAGAAGCAAAAGCAAATTCATTAGAAAAAGTTTCTTTGGAAAGCATAGTCTTATAGACAAACCTTTGCAAAGAGCTCAGTAGAAATATTAGAAATGTGAATTAAGGATCTTTAAGTTCAGATTCAAACCTATTGTTATTTTTAAAAGATACCACTGTGCAAAATATTCATTCATTCATTCATTCAGCCAAAAAAATATTTATTGAGCTCAGAATTATGCTAAGAACTGGAAATATAGATGATAATATCAAGTTGCTTAATAGTAGAGCCATAGTAGAGTCTTGAAATGCTATTTAGTCTTATTTTGAAACTATACCTCAAGTGTCATATGGTGTAATGTAACTAGTTAACACCTATTCTTCTTAGAATACTACTCAGTGGTATCACGAAGAGCAATAGTCTCATTTGGATAGAGCTAAATATTATCAAATATATTGCTCCCACCCTGATGTTACGATACCATTGAATGAACGAAACCTGAAAACCACTTGAGATGTTGCATGGACCTTGAGGTACATTTTTCACTTGGGATCGACACGATTCCAAAGAAAAAGTCAAAAATCATAAAAGTGCTTTTGTAAATAAAACCTACTATCATG
>NW_012148174.1:11050989-11051506 GCF_000956105.1 Propithecus coquereli
GTGTAGAAATATAGAAAATAAATATTTTGTAGAAAGGAATCTGTGTGTGTGTGTTACCAACAAAGCATAGCATGAAGTTGCTACAAACGGCTCAGTATCAGAGCAGTTTTGTTTTTATTCATAATCCTCCCATATAGGCACTTTCATTAGTTTGGGAAAGGCATATGTCGTAACTTTCATTTTAGCTTTTGCGATTTCTTTCTTTTCCCTCTTATCATTAAAAGCTGATGGGTTTGAAATCTGCACAAATAAATGAGCTGAAACAAATAAAACTCAATTCACTCGAGATTTCGAAGACATCTGGTAGAGCTATTTTCTGAGTAATTAGACCAAGAGGTGGGGCAGTTCCCTCAAGTGAGCGTCCCCACAATCGGAGACCCAGTTATTTCTGCAGGTATCAGCTTGAATTCAGCGAGCACACTGATTCACAAAATGACAAGCAATTATGTAGAGTCACCACCTGATTTTCTAAGACCATTTATGTTATAAAGTATATGCCCCACATGCTTTTATAAAA
>NW_012148174.1:11054446-11055990 GCF_000956105.1 Propithecus coquereli
CCTTGAGGTACATTTTTCACTTGGGATCGACACGATTCCAAAGAAAAAGTCAAAAATCATAAAAGTGCTTTTGTAAATAAAACCTACTATCATGTTTTACGAAAGTCAAGGTTAAAAAAAAGTCTTTCCAATACCCTATAAATAAGTTAAGTCAGATAGTTATCTTCCTATGAGGGACAGAGGAGAACAAAACTATTATTAAGTCCCCAAATTGGTTAAGTACCTTAGACTAATATGTAAGGTTACAAGTTCTTTAAAAGTGCACATATTCGTTAGCAAACATAGGATACGGCATTAGCAAAGACTGGTTGCTGAGATGTCACCTTGAAATTCATTCCATTATTTATTCAGTTGTTGCCCTGTTTAGGGAGATACCCACTGGTGAAGTGGACATCTGTCCACTAAGAAACCTGGCCTGGGACTTATTTCCTCTAAGTCATGCTGGGATAGCTGTCAAAAGTGATGACGTCTGGTCTCTGCCCATCTTTTTGCAGTAAAAATCGACTTTACTTGCATCACACCCAAAACTAGCTTTCGAAGCTGCCGCACAATGGTAAATTCCTGACACTGAAACGTAAATGATGTTTCCTGTAGCCAGCTTTCTTTCTCACTCTACTCCCTTAATATGCTTTCTTCTGGCAGGGCATCATTTCTAGTTTTTCCATTGTTGAGCACCAAGGACCCAAACTGTCAGCTTACTAAAGAATAACCTTGTTTCCATCAATTTCAGTTCCGTTAGTCAATATGCAAGAACTCTCAAGACTGCTTAAATCAACATAGCTCAGAAAGGCAAAGGCACGAGGAACTGAACTATTGACAAGTCCATCAGCATGAAACTGATGTCTTGAAAGCCTCATCCAATCTTTTTTTTCCTTTTGAAAGCACTTACTGTTACACGTTATGATGGACAGTGCAGGTAATCAATGAAGCGCCACAAAATATAAGACTTAAATCCTACAGATGGTTACCTGTTGTTTTTAATTATTATTATTATTCATGAAAGCAGATGGTCAACTGTATTTTTTTTTTCACTATGGGCATATGTTTGCACACACTAAAACATGTGAATGCATTTAATAACTATGTATTTATTTAAATATGCAAATTATAAAGAGCCATTCTTTCAGCCTTTGTTTTAAAAGGTGAAACTTGTTTCTTTAGAAGGAATGATTGCAAGGTATCAGATGGTTGTGTACTACCTTACTCTTTTCAAAAATGTAGCAAAGGTATTTATATATTAATGTACTACAGAAAAACTTAATAGAAAGGCACTAAAAATTGATTATCCTGTTTTGTCAAAGCATGTATCTCTTTCTTCTGATTTTTTATTGTAAACTATTGAAAAGACTAACAGAAGCTGAGAAAGTCATACATATGTTTTCAAGGCAAAAGCCATTCTGTTAAGTGCTGAGGGAAAAAAAGGAATGATTTAACAATATATTTAGAAAATGTATAAGCAAACTAACTTTGTATTTTCTTAATTTTGAATTTTAAGACAAGATGATCACTACAAGTAAAGAGAAATAAAGCTACTTTTTTTTTTT
>NW_012148174.1:11061334-11061762 GCF_000956105.1 Propithecus coquereli
GGATAGATTGTGTAGTGGTGAAGTCAGGGCTTTTAGAGTATCCATCACCTGACCCGAATTAAAGTATATTTTAAAAGATATGACCATTAAAAAATTCGAATCTGAGATTTCCCTTGCAAATTAGAAACTCTGTTTATTGACTTTGGAGTGTAGAAGTTATCCTTTTAATTTAGTGAAATGATTTATTATTATAATAACACACATGAAAAATACAGATGTCTCTAAGTCCATAATGAAGTTCATGAGGGTAGAAAACTTCAAAATCATGGAGTTGCCCCAAGCTACAAATCTAAGAATTGTCTTGGGCTCTTTCCTCTCTCTCATTTCCACCAGAAAACAATCAATGAGTCCCACTCCTTGTATGACCTACATATTTCTTGAATCTGTCTCTTTCTCTGTGTTTCAGATTCCACCATCACTTTTTGCCA
>NW_012148174.1:11061812-11063205 GCF_000956105.1 Propithecus coquereli
CTTTCATTCCACCTAATTCTTGACAAGAAAATATTATGCTCCGAACATCAATCTAGGAAGCTTTAGGTTGCTAGTTTTATTGCTATATTTCAAGCCTTAATTTTCATCAACTTAATACATAAGTTTCTATATTTCTGAATCATAAGACTTAAACTATTATTGCTTATATCATAAAATATAGGACCATTATCTCTTTGTTTGAGACCTGAAGCATATTCTTCTGAAATGGAATTTACTTCCAGATGATTCAAGAGCAATTTAAAATGAATGACTACAGAGCTAATTTTATCTGCATTTGGCTACCCATCCATCAGCGAGATAATTCATGATATATTACAACAAAAGGCAGCTGGAATTAACTATTTGAATGAGACTCCAGCTTATTTTTAATATTTTGATTAAAATATCCTTTGAAAGACAAAGACTCTGGTCTATATTTCAAGCAACGTATTAACGGATTCATCATTTAAATTCAAGTAGTTGAATACATAAAAGCTGTAAATGTATTGCACAATTTGGAAGTACTGAATGATTCCTAACTCCAAAAAAAAAAAATCTTTCTTTTCTTTTTGCTTTTAAAGAAGTACTTGCCAAATCATGCCCATACATTATTAATGGTGATATAAAGTTAACATGCTCTCTGACATGCACTTACTTCTGAAACAGAAGCACCTCCTTCTGCCCTGGTTAAGACTTCATGGTCTCTGAATTTTACCAACATAAAATCCTCCTGGGTATTCCCCTGCCTACTGTCTCTACCTCTACCATGTCGTCTATATTGTGCCCTTAGAAGAAATCTTCAAAAACACACGCCCTTCAAATAATTTAATAAATGCAATGTAACATAATGTTTTATTGCAAAAGAAACTCATCTTTGCTTATCAGATTAGCCAAAAAATTGAATGGTTGATGAAGGGTTGAGGAAGTATACACTTGCATATACTGGCTGGAGTGTAAATGGGTATCCCAGTAGAGACAATTTGACAATATAAATAAAAATTAAATCTCTGCATACCTCCAAACAGACTATCCTGCATCATGGAATCCACATTACAGATAGAACGACATCAAAATGTAAATACATATGTACTCCAAGATGTTCACTGCGATATTGTTCATTTTTTTTTAAAAAAAACCACATGATATGTTACAACAAAAGGCAGCTGGAATTAGCCATTTGAATGAAACTGAGAACACCTGACCATCAACTGAGGAATGATTAAACAATTTCTGGAACATCCAACAAAGAGAACCCTGGCCAGTAAAAATAAGAAGGCAGATTTGGAAGTGTTGACCTAGAAAGGCATCCATTATTTACTAAGCAAATAAAGCAAAATTTTGGCCAATTTGTATAGAATTGGAAAGAAAACACACACACACACACACACACACA
>NW_012148174.1:11072485-11074063 GCF_000956105.1 Propithecus coquereli
AAAACAATCAATGAGTCCCACTCCTTGTATGACCTACATATTTCTTGAATCTGTCTCTTTCTCTGTGTTTCAGATTCCACCATCACTTTTTGCCAGAACATTTTCAAAGCTTCATAAGTGATGTCCTCTGCCTCCTGTCTAAAGGCAAGATCTAAGTCACTCCTCTGCTTAAAATCCTGTAGCTCCTCACTTCCTGTAAGATAAATGTGAGCTTGTCCACACGGTACACAGGGCCCGCGGGATCTGAAGCTTGCCTACAATCCCACCTCCCGTCTCAGCACTCCCAGCCTTGGCATCTACATTCCAAAAACACACGTCCCATGCTATCCTCTGTACACAACAAGCATTTTCTACACCTTCGTCTTCACTGACCTTTCTCTCCTATTTTACCTAACTCCTCCTCATCCTCTAAGCTTCAGCTCAGGAATCATTTCTTTCCAAAACCTTTGTCTGACTCTCCTCCCCTCTGCCTGCCTAGAACCACCTCCCCTACCTCTCTCCCTACCCCTACCTTCAACTTTGCTGTGGGCTTATATATGTTTCTAATACTACCTTTTGTAATTAACTTTGTAGCTAACCAGCTGGCTCTTATGAATCTTTGTATACTTGGTGCTTGTTACAGTCATGGAGGTGAATATGTACTTTCTGAATAAACGATTGCAGAACTGTCCGTATCTAAGAAAAAATACGTAGACTTTGGGTTCTCGTAGACTATGAATTAGGTAATCGCTACAAAAGTAGGCTTTGGGATCCCGTAGACCAGGTTTGAATCTCATCCCTGCTCTTTACTATGTATGTGACTCTTGACATTTCACCTAATCTCACTTTCCGTGTCAATAAAATGGGCAGGTATAGCAATGTGATCAGAGTGTGTGGGTTGCAGGAAAATAAGGCAATATGAATGATTTCGCATAGAGATGATCGCAAGATCAGATCTCCATATATGACAATCGCCATACTTGCCTCATTTTCTTGTTGTATGGCTACGGTGGGTACCAAGCTTCTTTCTTTCCCTAAACACATTTGAGCTCTAGTATCCCCCTTTAAACCCTCTTCCTATAACATCCTTCTCTCCTGCACCTGGTGAGCTCCTACTCTTGAAAAGTTCACCTTAAACATCATCGCTTCTAGCAAGTCATTCTGTACCCTTCTGTTTCCCTCTCCCTGTGCTCACACTGCATCATGGCATCATTACACTGTTGTACGTACCACACAGCAATGTGTCATATTGACCTTTTCTGCCCACCCCCCCAACACAGAGAGCTCACTTGAACAAGTTCATGTACATTTCATATATGAATTTGCAGTACCCAGCCATGTTTGTACATAGCAGGACCAAAGATAAATAAAGACAAATTTGTTGAATGAATTGATGAATAGACACGAAAATTCCTAAAGCTGTGTTTCCCAATCTTTTTAAATATAAAAGTCAGTACTCTTGATTTTCCTACTTTGTCGTAAATGAGATATTAGCTTTTATGTCAGTGCCTTAAGATTCCTCAGTCTTTTCTATACACAATTGTTTTGTCTCTTAGTTCTCTTCCTTTTAAAATTTAGCATAAAAATTAAATCTAATTT
>NW_012148174.1:11074113-11075716 GCF_000956105.1 Propithecus coquereli
TGAGACTTTGGAAGAAACCCTTGTATAAAATACAACAGAAATATACGTATTTAAAAACAGTTCCTTTGGTATATATAAGTATGTATCCGGTTCCCATATTAAAAAAATAGAATGGATCTATCTTCTACGTAAATCTTAATGCCATCTGTCACCAGGGATGCATAGCCTTGGACTAAATGGATTCCCTCACTAAGTAATCAAAGTTGAATCCAAGACACGTTGTGAGTGGGCAATAAGATGATACCTTGATTACAGTGGCTCTGGAACTTTCTGGCTTCGTTTGACACTTGAATCCATTGCACTACTGTCTCCTTTTGGAAACCTTCTCCTCTCCTGGGGACTGTGCGTTAGCGCCATGTTGCTTCCCATCCTACCTCTGTGACCTTTCTCTTTCCTCTGTGCTGCCTGAAAACAGTCAGACACTTACCAGGGTTTCTCTTGTTCGTCTCTCCCCCAGGCATCTCATCCCGACAGTGGCTTCAATTATCAGATCATGTCACAAACACAAACGTCCACTCCACACCCCACCCCCCTGCTTCTTAGAACCCTTGGATGCCTTTGCACTGACCGGGAATGAAATCAGACTCTTTACCAAGGTAAAGGACTGATCTGATTACTGTCGGCCTCTGAGTCTCATTTTCAAGCCTCCTGATCTTCTGTCATCATGCTTGAGACAGAGAGACTGACACTTCTATCTCTGAATGCACCAAACTCATTCCCACCCTAGGGCATTTGCACCTGCCCTTCCCTTCTCTAGGAAGGATATTCCCTCTCTTTATTGCGATTTAGGTTTCAGCTCAAGACGTCTCCTGTCCAATCCTGGAGATTCAGGACCACCCCATCTCAAGTCTATTTCTCTTTCCAAGAATACACCATTCTATTTCATTTCTGCTTATCATCTAACACTGTCTCAAATTAGCATATTTACTGAGTTAGCTGTTTATTTTCTCTCCCCTCCCATAAAACTTGGAGCTTTTATGGGATCAGAAACTTTTACCATTTTGTTCAACACTCAACATAAGATGAACTTATCTTCCTTCTAAAACTAGCTTCTCCTTTTGACTCAGCTCCTTGTTTCCGACAAGATCATCCAAAAGCTTCGAACTCTGCCCCCAACCAGGTCCCATCCATTGACAAGTACGGTCAGTGCACGTGAGCTCTGCATTGTCTCACTCATCGTCAACTCCCCTTCCCCTTTTCATCTCCAGGACTCAAGGTGAGGCCCTTTTCATTTTTATTTTGATTATTGCAAGAGTCTGATACTCATTTGACTCACTCTAGAGACTTTCCTCCCTCAATTCCGTCTATACCATATCACTATATTAGCATTCTTACCTGAATGTGGAATCGTAATAATTTCTGCTAAAATCTTTCAGCATTCCACATAATATGGCCCAAAGTTTACTTAATTTCCAGTTTATTTAACACCACTCCACCAAAGCTAAATATGGTGATTCTGTATTCCATAAATGTAGCCTTTAAAATTTTTTCCACTTCTATATATTTACTTTGCACATAATATTTTATTCCCTATTGACTCTTCAATACCAATTCTCAAGTCCACTCAAAAATCTATTCTTAATCTTCCCTGATAAAATCAGTC
>NW_012148174.1:11088000-11089871 GCF_000956105.1 Propithecus coquereli
ATAGTATCTGTTTAGAAGAAGATAAAAGTGGAAATTGAAGGAAATAAGGAATTGAGTCTGGGAACATGGCGTTGCTTAAATGTTTTCTCTGCTGAGATAAAAACACTTGTCAGTTGCCAGTTACTTTAGACCGACTTCCGCATTGTACAAATAAACAGAAAATAATGTTTTTATTTACTAAAAATGTAAATATCAGCCATGGAACTTCTTTTGCTAGTCAAAGTTGTTCAGCTCTAGGGCAAAAAAAAAAAAAAAAAAAAACTGAATGAGATTTAATGATGGGCTCTATCACCACTTGTTTCTAGCCAGAGAAGTGCTTTCTCAGTTTAGTTACTGTTACCCATATTGTTTCTAAGAAGAGGTAAGGGAAGTTTTCTTTATGAAACCATTTATTTCTATATTATTTAATAATATTGCCTTCTCATTTTTTAGCTGCCTCATGGGATACAACTTTTTAAAGCTCCCTATGTTTTTCATAGATGAAAACTTGGGTTTTGAAAGTTTGAGTATTTATCCCAAGACTATCCATCTAGCTTTTTGTTTGTTTGTTTGTTTGTTCTATAGAGAAACAGTGGCCTGCTATGTTGCTCAAGCTGGTCTTGAACTTCTGGCCTCAAGTGATCCTCCTGCGTTGGCCTCCCAAAGTGCTAGGATTACAGCTATGAGGCACCCCACTTGGCCTCATCCATCTGTTTAATGCAAGAACTAGGAAAGGAATCTAGGTGCTTCTGGCTTTGCAAGCCTGACTGCTTTATACATGACACTGCCTCCCACAATGTGAAAACTTGTTTATGAAGACAATTCTCTTGCAATACAAAGGTTAGCAACAACATTGAAACAACAGAAAATTCCAGTTGGATAGGAGGAGTAAATTCTAGTGTTCTACACAACTGTAGGATAACTACAGCTAATGATAATATATAGTTTCAAATAACTAGAAGGAGGATATTGAGTGTTCTCAACACAAAGAAATGATAAAAGTTTGAGATGATGGATATGCTAATTACCCTGATCTGATCACTATACATTATATGTATGGAAACATCATGTGAGAGTTTTAAAATTTTATTTTTTTAATTGACAAATAATTGTACATATAAAAAAATAATACTTATGAAGCACTTACAAAAGGCCAGGCATCCCACCAAGAGTTTAGATATTTTCCCTCATTTAACTCTCACAATAGCACCATGGGTAATATAATTATTTTCATTACAAAGATGAAAAAACAGGCACAGAGAAGTCAATTAACTTGCCTGAGGTTTCACTAACACTAGAAATTTCCTCTGACTAACACTCATTACAAAAGCTAGTGTGTAAGTTAAACGAAACAGACTTAGCAAATACATTGTTCGCACTATGAAGAGGAACAATAAAACACAAGTGGCGCAGGACAGTTCAGACAACTGGAAAAGTGTTAACTGCTCCAGAGTCAGCGATTGGAAATGCTAAAATTATTGTCAAATAAATAAACTGAGAAAATGCAAAAAGAATAGAAGGAAAAGATTTCAAGTTAAGCAGTGCAACTCAACTGCGATAGTTAACTACCTTTCACTGTTACTCATGAGCCAGAAATCTTAACTTGCATTTTATCTGCCCATAGTGTGCTTTTTTAGAATATGTGTAACATAAAACAATAGTTAGGAACTAATGTAAACTGAAGCAGAGAAGGGTGGCTGGTGGCAAGACAGGGGGCACTAAGGGTCCAGTGTGGCTTCTTGTGTTACAGGAAGTAGATCTCTTTGAGCAGTTATCTGTTTCCTTTCTCCAAGAACTCTGTTTTAACAAATTTCCAAAAAAAGAAATAGGAATTGACCATCTTTGCAAATACAAAGGAGGCAAAGGATTGGTGGAAACACAAGAATAACAAA
>NW_012148174.1:11091298-11092066 GCF_000956105.1 Propithecus coquereli
AAAAAAATAATACTTATGAAGCACTTTCAAAAGGCCAGGCATCCCACCAAGAGTTTAGATATTTTCCCTCATTTAACTCTCACAATAGCACCATGGGTAATATCATCATTTACATTACAAAGATGAAAAAACAGGCACAGAGAAGTCAATTAAGTTGTGTGAGGTTTGACTAACACTAGAAATTTCCTCTGACTAACACTCATTACAAAAGCTAGTGTGTAAGTTAAACGAAACAGATTTAGCAAATACATTGTTCACACTATGAAGAGGAACAATAAAACACAAGTGGCGCAGAACAGTTCAGACAACTGGAAAAGTGTTAACTGCTCCAGAGTCAGTGATTGGAAATGCTAAAATTATTGTCAAATAAATAAACTGAAAAAATGCAAAAAGAATAGAAGGAAAAGATTTCAAGTTAAGCAGTGCAACTCAACTGTGATATTTAACTACCTTTCCCTGTTACTCATGAGCCAGAAATCTTAACTTGCATTTTATCTGCCCATAGTGTGCTTTTTTAGAGTATGTGTAACATAAAACAATAGTTAGGAACAAAACTGAAGCAGAGAAAGGTGGCTGGTGGCAAGACAGGGAGCACTAAGGGTCCGGTGTGGCTTCTTGTGTTACAGGAAGTAGATCTCTTTGAGCAGTATCTGTCCCCTTTCTTGAAGGTCTACTGTTTTAACAAATTTCCAAAAAAAGAAATAGGAATTGACCATCTTTGCAAATACAAAGGAGGCAAAGGATTGGTGGAAACACAAGAATAACAAA
>NW_012148174.1:11093446-11096334 GCF_000956105.1 Propithecus coquereli
GGTGGGGGGGCAAGGGCAACATACATAACCTAAACATCTGTACCCCCATAATATGCTGAAATAAAAAAAAAGAGAGAGAGAAAAAAAAAAGAAAAATCAAGCTGCCTTTTTTATAAATTAGGAAATCAAGTTGAATCCTACTAAACCAAAGACTCCAAAAATATTCCCACGATTCTTATTCTCAGTTTACCTATTCATTGCTTCTCGTTCTTCAGTGTTCTCAGAGCACGGTGCTACAAGTCTAAAAAAACAATCCTTATTGCTAGTTACCTACAAATCTAGAACTGCCTAGGAATGAATGAAAGATGCTGGAAGAAAATATACTGGACTCAGTGTCAGATGATCTACATTGTCAGGACACATAGCTTCTTGGAGCCTTAGTTTCACCATCTGCGAAATGGGAGATGATGTAGTGGACACAGGTTGTTTTTCTTTTCCCACCATCTATTTCTTCTTGTTTGGTAACAGAAAACTCTCCCACACCCTCAGGCCATGTGGTTCAGTTTCCCACTCACTTCCCCTCCAGTGCATCAGAGCATTCCAACCTCTGACCACAATTATTGGTTCAGGATGAGCACATGACCCAAGGCCGTGTAATTAAAGTGAAACCTGGGATTTTGCTGTGATGGAAAGAAAAGGATTGGTATGACGCCGTCAGTGGCCATCTTGATGTGGGGCAGCAAGAGCTTCCAGAAGCAACACAGAGGGCAGAGCTGAGAGGTGTAGCAGGAATGTGTTCAAGTCATTATTTAAGTCACTGGATCTGACCGAAGCCAGAAATTCTGGAATTTTCTGTTACACGAGCCAATAAATTCATTTTTTTTTTCTTTTGACTTAAACCTGCTTGATTTGGGCTTCTCTCATTTGCATCCCGAAAATTCCTAACTATGACAACGTGAGGGCTGAGCTGACCTAACAATATAAATAGTATTTTTGTAAAAAGTTCTCACTTGTTTAAACACAAAAGCTAACATCCTTGGCGTTACAAAATATATTTGCATTTTTATTTAATTCAATGAGCAAATTGAATAAACACTTTTTCTACGCCATAGGTACTCTACAGCTTGGGAATATGAACCTCAAGAAAATAAAACAAGTTCTTGTGGGGTTTATAGGCAAGTAGGGGTACAAACGTGTTAAACAATAATAGGATGCTGGGAAAAGGGTAAAAATGGTGGCCTATACGAAATGCAGAGATACCATATTTCCAAACTCTAGAGGGCGCTGTTCACACCACAGTTCGTGTGAATGTCACCCCTTGGAGTTACACACACATGGAAGCCCCAGCTCCACTACAGCTCTGCCAGCTGGTAGACTGGGCCAGGGAAAGACTTGCACAAGCAAGTGTTTTCAGTCACCATAATGGTTCTTCTTGGCCATTTCTTATTTTAGGGAACTGATCATTGCCCACTGTATTTGAGTTCGTAGGGAGAGATTCCAGCAGACAGCTGGCACCCACAGGCTTCACCATTACACAAACCAACCGCACAAATCTCACTGTCCTATCATTTGTTAGCACCGCCCAGCGACACTGGGACTGACCGAGGCACCACTACATCAAGTATCTGCAAACACAAAATGTCGCATCTTAAGATGACAGAGGTCTTGGGGCAGTGGGAGATTCATTGGACGCCAGATTAATGCTTTGGCAAAGCAAGTGGAGCTTTTATGACTCAAAGGTCGTTTACAACAACATACTTTCACATCGTCGCCTCGGCGATAATACTTCATTTTAAGTGGCAAAATCAAACTACACGTAAATTAGTATCCAAGTTAATCCGGCAGCTGTGTGTGTTGATAGTGATTAATATGCACTATATAAAAAAGGCTTTGCTTCTCTCTTGTTCTGAGTCACAAGAGAGAGAAAGAGAAAAAAAAAATTATTTGATATAATGCCCCTTCTGAAACGATGCCAAGGTAGTTCATTGTTTAGCTACAAAACATGCTCTGAGACTTTCAGGGAGATGCTACTCTTCCTCTCTGGGGGCATAACAGCCACCGCTCCCCTTGACAACTAAGGAAAGCTCACCTGAGACCTCCATCGAGGAGAAAATTAGACCCGATCCCAGGGTAAGTCAGCTCCAGCCCCACCGACTTGAGTTGACCGGCTTACCACGCACAGATGATGAATCTCACTCCTCTGGGGGAAGCTGTCGAAATCCAGCATTTGAAACATGCAGGGCAAACTCTTTGGGTAAATGTTGGGGTGACAGATCGGTGTACTGTCCCGTGCATTTACCAACCAGCATATTAAGATTGGCCACTTGACTGCACGTTCAAAATGACCCATCCCAACCATTCCTGGTCCAACTTTCTACTGCCACTGCTATCCAGGACGGGAGACTTTCTAGAGCACCCTCTGGCCTGCATGCCCCCCATGCCGAAGGTCTGGAGGCTGCAGGGTTTGGCTGTGGCTGAACTATTATTCTGCTAATAGCTACAGTATCCACGTTGTTCTGTCTAGAGATACTAAAGAGGAAAGCTCTTTGGGATCCACCAAAAGTGTACTCAAATGCTGGCGTTCAGAGGTATGAATACTTTCAAGAGCTACATCCCATTATTGATATCAGGACATAATTCCAAACACGGTCTGATTGATACCACAGTGAGGCAGTTCCAAGTACATCTATAAAGTAATCCACTTTATCCTCAGAATGATGGATATTTTTATCCTATTGACACTGTGATTGTGTTTGCAGCTTTGGTTCAGCTGCTAAACGTCTTAGACCAAATGTACGGCACCTTGTAAAATGTGTGTGTGTATTTGCACCTGCTGGGTTTACGAGAAGGCAGGGAGCTCCCCGACCAGGGCCCAGGCTCGAAGGCCACGTGGTAGATTTGCAACGTGGCTTCTGCCTTTTTAACTCTGTGCGCTGGGACACATACCT
>NW_012148174.1:11096384-11097577 GCF_000956105.1 Propithecus coquereli
CTGTTTTAACAAATTTCCAAAAAAAGAAATAGGAATTGACCATCTTTGCAAATACAAAGGAGGCAAAGGATTGGTGGAAACACAAGAATAACAAAGTTTTCTCTTGTTAAGGAGGCAGCATTTTATCAGAAATGCATCCATGTCTAGAAAATACAGGACTTTGAGCATACGTGGTTATTTTCAGGAAGGCGTGTATCCTTTTTGTCTTCCACTTGAGTAAACTTGGGGAGTGAAAACACATTCTGTGAATGCAGCTGGTTCATTGACATTTGCAGCGTATCATTTTCCCAAAGTTGGGGAGAGCAATGGATTGATTTCAGGGTTCACAGTGGGGCAGGGTAAGACAGCAAGGCTCACATGTCTTTCGGAAACAGCATAAATTCATAGAGCTGTTTCAAGGTTTCAGGAAGATGTGATCAACTACTGGATTTGGTTACACGTTTCCTCCTAGCAGGACTCCTGATTTGTTGTTTTCGTGCTCTGTTTTTCTTCAAGTCTACTCAAATAAGCAGGGCAGCTCCCCTAACTCCCACTTCCTCTGCATGGGTTCAATTCAAGTTCTTGTGAAATCATCATCCCTTTTGTACCTTCGCGATGGACTGCTCCAAAAGGTGAATTAAAAAGTAAACAAAGTTAAACCAAAATGTGGTCTTCAGGGATATGCTGCTCTGGGCAGATGTGGTGGCAGAATCATGCAGCATTTATGAAAATATCTCCTATGCAGTGCGGGCTGCCAGCAGATCAAACGCCTGTGACTTTCTGAAACACACAGTCCTCAGGCCCAAGTGCCACTGCACCCTCACCAAAAAGAAAACCACATCCAAATCAAAGCAAACAAAATCTTTCCAATAGTCAGGAGTGCAGAGAAACAAGCAGCTATTTGCATTTGATCCTTTCTGTTGAAATCACTGCCGGCACTTCAGGAAAAGCTTCTACTTGCATGACTGTCAGAAAAATCTTGAGATACCGTAAAGAGATACAATTAGAAGTACCATTCGATCCAGCAATCCCATTATTGGGCATCTACCCAAAAGACCAAACGATACTGTATAAGAAAGACACCTGCACCCGAATGTTTATAGCAGCACAATTCACAATTGCAAAGATGTGGAAACAACCCAAGTGTCCATCAATACATGAGTGGATTAATAAAATGTGGTATATGTATACCATGGAGTACTATTCAGCTTTAA
>NW_012148174.1:11098607-11101287 GCF_000956105.1 Propithecus coquereli
GCTGACCTAACAATATAAATAGTATTTTTGTAAAAAGTTCTCACTTGTTTAAACACAAAAGCTAACATCCTTGGCGTTACAAAATATATTTGCATTTTTATTTAATTCAATGAGCAAATTGAATAAACACTTTTTCTACGCCATAGGTACTCTACAGCTTGGGAATATGAAGCTCAAGAAAATAAAACAAATTCTTGTGGGGTTTATAGGCAAGTAGGGGTACAAACGTGTTAAATAATAATAGGATGCTGGGAAAAGGGTAAAAATGGTGGCCTATACAAAATGCAGAGATACCATATTTCCAAACTCTAGAGGGCGCTGTTCACACCACAGTTTGTGTGAATGTCACCCCTTGGAGTTACACACACATGGAAACTCCAGCTCCACTACAGCTCTGCCAACTGGTAGACTGGGCCAGGGAAAGACTTGCACAAGCAAGTGTTTTCAATCACCATAATGGTTCTTCTTGGCCATTTCTTATTTTAGGGAACTGATCATTGCCCACTGTATTTGAGTTCGTAGGGAGAGATTCCAGCAGACAGCTGGCACCCACAGGCTTCACCATTACACAAACCAACCGCACAAATCTCACTGTCCTATCATTTGTTAGCACCGCCCAGCGACACTGGGACTGACCGAGGCACCACTACATCAAGTATCTGCAAACACAAAATGTCGCATCTTAAGATGACAGAGGTCTTGGGGCAGTGGGAGATTCATTGGACGCCAGATTAATGCTTTGGCAAAGCAAGTGGAGCTTTTATGACTCAAAGGTCGTTTACAACAACATACTTTCACATCGTCGCCTCGGCGATAATACTTCATTTTAAGTGGCAAAATCAAACTACACGTAAATTAGTATCCAAGTTAATCCGGCAGCTGTGTGTGTTGATAGTGATTAATATGCACTATATAAAAAAGGCTTTGCTTCTCTCTTGTTCTGAGTCACAAGAGAGAGAAAGAGAAAAAAAAAATTATTTGATATAATGCCCCTTCTGAAACGATGCCAAGGTAGTTCATTGTTTAGCTACAAAACATGCTCTGAGACTTTCAGGGAGATGCTACTCTTCCTCTCTGGGGGCATAACAGCCACCGCTCCCCTTGACAACTAAGGAAAGCTCACCTGAGACCTCCATCGAGGAGAAAATTAGACCCGATCCCAGGGTAAGTCAGCTCCAGCCCCACCAACTTGAGTTGACCGGCTTACCACGCACAGATGATGAATCTCACTCCTCTGGGGGAAGCTGTCGAAATCCAGCATTTGAAACATGCAGGGCAAACTCTTTGGGTAAACGTTGGGGTGACAAATCGGTATACTGTCCCATGCATTTACCAACCAGCATATTAAGATTGGCCACTTGACTGCACGTTCAAAATGACCCATCCCAACCATTCCTGGTCCAACTTTCTACTGCCACTGTTATCCAGGACGGGAGACTTTCTAGAGCACCCTCTGGCCTGCATGCCCCCCACGCTGAAGGTCTGGAGGCTGCAGGGTTTGGCTGTGGCTGAACTATTATTCTGCTAATAGCTACAGTATCCACATTGTTCTGTCTAGAGATACTAAAGAGGAAAGCTCTTTGGGATCCACCAAAAATGTACTCAAATGCTGGCGTTCAGAGATATGAATACTTTCAAGAGCTACATCCCATTATTGATATCAGGACATAATTCCAAACACGGTCTGATTGATACCACAGTGAGGCAGTTCCAAGTACATCTATAAAGTAATCCACTTTATCCTCAGAATGATGGATATTTTTATCCTATTGACACTGTGATTGTGTTTGCAGCTTTGGTTCAGCTGCTAAACGTCTTAGACCAAATGTACGGCACCTTGTAAAATGTGTGTGTGTATTTGCACCTGCTGGGTTTACGAGAAGGCAGGGAGCTCCCCGACCAGGGCCCAGGCTCGAAGGCCACGTGGTAGATTTGCAACGTGGCTTCTGCCTTTTTAACTCTGTGCGCTGGGACACATACCTTAATGTCTTTTTCTTCCTCTGTATCTAAAGTTATTGTGAGGATCAAATGAGTTTCTACATGAAAAGCGTTTCCAACACTGTCTGGCATTGAGCACAAACTGAATAAACACTTGTGCATCATCGATTCCTTACCATGACTGGCTTGGTGATTTTCCTGCCCTACTAACTTTCCCAACCATTTATCTTATTCATCGTGGTTTATTTACTTTTCTAAGCATTGTTACATTCTTTACCAAAGTATGGTAACACACCAAACAGAACAATATAATGCATTTTTTATCTATTTTTCTAACAGAGTACCCCACTTGACTCTTATCACATCCTAGTTGAAAATTTTATGTTATAATGCTGTTTAAAGAGTTTATTTCATAATGCTATTTCTAATGGCTCATACCTATTTAAAAGTGTTCTTCTCAACACTCAAACGTGTGCTGAAATGTCAATTGATCTTTTTTTCTCTTTTCAAACACAGATGCATTTCCAATATACAGAGTTAAAACAAGACATGCCCTAAATATCAATGCATATGAAAAATTACTGAGAACAAACAACCCAAAAGGTAAGTACAATAACAAGACCCAGACTGTCTGGGATGACTGATGGTTTCTAGAGATCTGAGCTCAGGCACTTGTCTACCAGGCAATATTTTCTTAGTTATTCTGGGATTTAACTGCCGTGAACTAAGTAATTTCCCCCTA
>NW_012148174.1:11104207-11107262 GCF_000956105.1 Propithecus coquereli
TTACATATTCTTCTTTGTACCAAGTCTATGAAATCCAGTGTATATTTTATTTATATTTTCCATAATCTCAATTTAGGAGCTAAATTTTTACTGGAAATCTTTGATTTGAATTTGACTTTCATAAACTTTATAGTTCAAAAAGTTGATTCACCTATCCAAATGTTCCAAATGTACTTAAAAGTTTCTTGATAACTGAATCCAGTAGCAATTTTCATCTTAAATTAATGAAAATTAAATAAAATTAACAATTCCTCAGTCACACTAGCAATATTTTAAGTTCACAATGGTCCAATGTAGCTAGGGCTACCATATTGGACAGCACAGATCTAAACAAAATTGAACAACACAAAAAGTTTCAAATAGCTTAGTAGGTAAAATATGAGTAAATGAGAGGGATGGTATTTTAGAGGAAGAAAACGAGTTGAAATGGCAAATATTGATAAGGCTACTTTCTGTTAGCCTAAATTTTTTAAAACTATTCCCAAGATTATACTATCATTTTATGGTTTCCAGAATAATTTTGCCATCTGTTTATTCGCTGTCCACAAGAGTACACACAACATAGTTTTAGGGTGAGGAAGGAGCTTATGAACGTGCATTTCAAATCCTTTGTATCCATAAGGAAAGTTCGATCTAGAGCTGGACTCTCCAATACATTAGCCATTAGCCACATGTGGCTATTGGGCCTTGACACAGGGCCAGTCCAAACTGAGAAGTGGTATAAGTATAAAATACACATTAAATTTCAAGAACTTAGTACGTAAAAGAAGGTAAACTATCTCATTAATGTTTTAATATGGAATATTTGTTAAAATTATATTCTATTTCAGATACATTGGGTTATATATTAAGTCTATTACTACAGTTAATTTCATTTGTTTCTTTTTTTAATGCATTTACTAGAAAATTTAAAATTTCCTATGTGGTCCTATTATATTTCCGATAGATAGCACCCTTACAAGAGAAAGCTTGCATTTGCTTACATCACAGAGTTGACACGTGAGGCTGCTTTGCCCGGACCTATGATTTCTGATATTCACAGAACTCGTCATCACCAACATGCTACCAGGAAAAGGCCGCATACTCTTGGCTACAGTGAGGCCTTTTGACCATGTTTCCTGTTGCTGGTTTTTGCAAGCAAAGTTAGGGTGCACGCCAGGACACACATGAAAAGAAACGTTTATTTGTATTCATTTTCAGCCGATTGTTGTTTTATTTTGTTAACCTTCCTTTGCTCACTTACGTCTGGCAGCTTGATTTGTGCTTTTCATTCTTCTGAAGTTGCAAAAATGGCAAACTGCACCACCCATTGTGGGCGACTCCATGCAATTACTGCCTACAGATCTGTACTTTATCCCAGTAAGACAAAAGCATCATGAGAAAGGCACTATGTGAATGATTATGTGAATAAAATAATCACCAGGTTGTACAAAGGAGTATATAATTCAAAGGAATACACGGTTCAAAGTGGTCATTCATTTTCTTAATAGGTAAGCAGTCTGTAGAAGGAAAGCTATGGTTTTCTTTCAACCTCACTCTTTACGTTGTCTATCTGGTTATCACATGCACAGCACGGTCCTGAGGCTGTCGGGAAAGTATCAGGACTGCTCCTGCTGCCTGCTCTGCTAACCCCAGTCGGACAGGGAGGAGGAAAAGATAGCATCTACAGTGTTGAACCAAGATATGCTAAATGATTGCCCGAATCTGGATTGCATATGTTGGTTTTTTTTTTTCATCGTACAATATGTTGTATTCTTTCTTTCTTTTCTACTTTTTTTTTTTTCCAAAATTTGACGGGGGTACAAATGTTTAGGTTCCATATATTGCCTTTGCACTGCCCGAGTTCGAGGTACAACCATGCACACCACACCCACTGGGTGTACATTCACCTGTCTCCTCCTCCGCCATGTACACATATGGAAGTAACATGCATATGCTGTTTGTACACATACTAAACGACATCTGAAAACTTCACTATGAAGAACTCATAAAGCAGTAGTCCCCTGCATCAGGTTTCTGGGACTTTCTCTGCATAAATGACTCAATCGTATTTAGCCTCCCACTCTGTCTTACCGTGTGGCAATGTCACCGACTCCTTAGTGTGAGGTGGCAGGGAGGGTGCCAACACCACATCTGATGCCCGCCGCCCTCCCTAAAGTGCTCTGGCATCTGTCAGGGACACAGTTTGCTTCCACACCACAGACACTGTGTTTGGCTCTTGAAAGGAATTTTGCCTGTAGCTCTGGCAAAACGCAGCACACTCCTATGTGGCCCCGATAACGAGGAGCAGATTTCCACCCTGCCTTGTAACTCCATAGTAACGTGCCTCTAAGGACCCCACGAAAGAGTCCTTACAATATGAAATGGTGAAACCTCATTAAAAATACACCATTTTAATAACACCATTTACAGGTGCCGACTTTCAACAGGAAACATAAAAAGGACAGAGTTATTTAGAATGATCGCCTACTGGAGCTCCATCCACTCCAGTACTTTCTTTTAAAGGGTTGATAAGGTTGTCTGAAGGACTGAAAGGGAAAAACAGCTAATACAATTCACCTTTTCAAAGGTTAATCTTGGGGAAAGAGAAGAAATTGAATGGCAGTGTATGTAAACACTGACTTGAGCACCCCATGTGTGGATCTATGTGCATTTCAAAGGCATATAACACTGCACTCTAGTTTTAAGAAATAATTGCTTTTCTAATGCTAATTCAGGTGAATTTCTAAGAGAATCAAGCTGGGATATTAATTAGAGGATATCTGCATTTTTATTCAGAATTATTTACCTAAGTCTCAATTATAAATAGAAGAGGCATCTCCTTGGGAATAGAGTGTTCAAAGGCATGGGATTTGGAGACATTTGTTTTTCTAATAAAAATCTAACATGTGTTGGTAGAGATGGACAGGAAAAGAAGGAATACACTCAGGGGGTTATCCCTGACATTTGTCAATTAATTTATGGCTTAAATAATGTAGAGCTGACATCAGGAAATAGTTTGTCTGATATTCTTCCTTTGTTGTCATGGCCAAGATCCATCATCTTCCATTCCTGT
>NW_012148174.1:11107312-11110990 GCF_000956105.1 Propithecus coquereli
ACAATAATGAAGATGACACAATTAGAACCCCAGTCTGTTTCCTGGATGCTTCTATGTCTTGAGAAATTGCTTCATATTCCAAAATGTTCTATTTGAATAAAAAAATCAAATACCAACCCAGTCATGAAGTTCATTGTAAAATGGAACAAGCTATTATAGGTATGAATTTTGTCAACAAAGTTGCAAGTCCCAAACCCAAGTGCAAAATAATTTTCAGAGGCAGTAGCTCTTTCTAACAACTCTCAGAGGTCTGACAAGTCCAGTCAAACCTAATTTTGTGCTTTTAATTGGTAAGTTAATTTTTGTCACGTTAAAACAGGAGAGCTAAACGTTGAGGCTATTATTTTAAAATAAAAGTAACTTTTCTTTGTAAGAGAGTTTATGCCACCAAAACTTTTCTATTTGTGCCCAAGTATAATTTGCAATGACATCGTTCTAATGGAAGCTGAGGAGAGCGAGGGACATTATAAGCCTTCAAAGGAATTTAGGAAGTTAGATTTATAATAATGTCTTGCATTCAACTAGCCATTTGAAGTTCAGAAAAACCCTCCACGACCCTATCTCACTTCATCTTCACAAAGAGCCTGTAGATCAGGTGTTTTAAAAATGATTATGATTATTATATTTTTTTTCCTCTGTGGGATGCAAACAGATTTTAATAATCCCCATTTTACACATTAATATCAACGCTCTGATAGCTTAATAACGTATCCCCAAGTCATACCACTAGTCACTGGAAGGTCAGATCTAGAATCATCTTATTTCTTCTCCAGTCCTTTTTAACACTATGCTTTGTTGCCACTTTATTTGAATTTAGATGTTAGGTAATTTAAATATGCTACCTATTAAATATTCTGTACTTATCCTCTAAAAATGTGATCACCTCTCCTCTCAAATCTTATTGGTAACTCCTAAAAACTGGAATATAGTAAGATTAATTATGATTTTCTGATGATATCTGCACTTTTGAATATTATTATTTATCAGACTAATATTAAAATTACCTTTGTTCTGACATTTAAACTTGTCACATAAATTAATCTGGATGATTCATGTAAATTCAGTTGTTTCAAGGAAATTTATTACATTGCCAACCATGCTTAGCCCATAGTAGGTGCTGAAGAAATTCTTTTTGGATTGATCATCTATTAAAAAAGATTACAGATTGTGTTAGCAATGGAATACCAATAGTATAGTTGGAAAATTATGTTAAATTATCTTCTCTAGAAATGGCTGGCAAATTCATTCTGATGAAAGACAGATATGTTGCAATGAATAGATGCTTTCACAGAAACATTAAAGGCCATGAAAGTAACTCAGACACAGTTTAAATTAGCCTCTGGTGTGCTGACAGCCTGTTAGCATAGTGGATGAATACCCCTTTCATGATTTAAAAACATTTTGACTTCTAGAATAACATTAAGTCTAGTTATCTGCGATGTATGAAATTATAATATATCATAAATGAGTAGTTCAATTGAACACAGAGGTATTTAGAAAAGCCAATTCAATAAGCTAATAAGTCTATGTTCTTTGCCTCTGTCCACAGAATCCAAAGTAAAATAACTTGTGTTCTGATAACAGTTTTTTAAAAAACCACCAATTTCAAAGCACTTTATAAATTATAGGCTTACTACTGCATTTCAGGTCACATGATAGCATTGGTAAGAATTATTAATTCATTTAAAAATGTAAACATTAAAAAATACAAATAAGCCCCAAAACAAAAAAGGCAAAAACATTTCACAGAGCAGTATCTTGAAAGGTAGGCTGGCTCTGATAATGGCCAGTGTTTATTAGTGATGCACTTCATTAAACTCTGTGACTTTTTTAAGAGGTTACCTGTAAACCAGTTATGATTTATAGGTTTTAGGAATACATTCTACTCTTTGCCATTACTCTCCAAATTCAGTGTTTGAGACATTCCCCAAGCTCAAGTAAGTATAAGGACCTAAGCTAGCACTCAATATAAATATAATGCAAACTGCAAATGTAATTTAAAATTTTCATGTAATCCTAGCACTCTGGGAGGCTGAGGCGGGAGGATTGTTTGAGCTCAGGAGTTCGAGACCAGCCTGAACAAGAGCGAGACCCCGTCTCTACTAAAAATGGAAAGAAATTAATCGGACAACTAAAAATACATAGAAAAAATTAGGCAGGCATGGTGGCACATGCCTGTAGTCCCAGCTACTCGGGAGGCTGAGGCAGAAGGACCGCTTGAGCCCAGGAGTTGGAGGTTGCTGTGAGCTAGGATGACGCCACGGCACTCTAGCCCGGGCAACACAGTGAGACTCTGTCTCAAAAAAAAAAAAAAAAAAAAAGACAAATCTGGTCATTATATAAAGGCACAAGGAGCAATTCAACAAGAACACATGACAACCCAAATACATATGCACCTAACACAGGAGCTCCCAGTTTCATAAAGCAAATGCTTCTAGATCTAAGCAAAGACATAAGCAGTAGCATTTTAATTGCTATGGACTTCAACACTCCACTGACAGAATCATCAAAGCAGAAAATGAACAAAGAAACACTGGACATAAACAAGACTCTAGAACAAATGGACCTGATAGATATTTACAGAACTTTTTACCCCAAAACTACTGAATTTACATTCTTCTCATCAGCACATGGAACATTGTCATGATTGAGCATATTTTAGGACACAAAACAAGTCTAAGCAAATTCAAAAAAATCAAAATCATACCATTTATCTTCTCAGACCACAGGGGAATAAAACTAGAAATCAATTCCACGAGAAACACTCAAAAATAACACCATTTACAGGTGCCGACTTTCAACAGGAAACATAAAAAGGACAGAGTTATTTAGAATGATCGCCTACTGGAGCTCCATCCACTCCAGTACTTTCTTTTAAAGGGTTGATAAGGTTGTCTGAAGGACTGAAAGGGAAAAACAGCTAATACAATTCACCTTTTCAAAGGTTAATCTTGGGGAAAGAGAAGAAATTGAATGGCAGTGTATGTAAACACTGACTTGAGCACCCCATGTGTGGATCTATGTGCATTTCAAAGGCATATAACACTGCACTCTAGTTTTAAGAAATAATTGCTTTTCTAATGCTAATTCAGGTGAATTTCTAAGAGAATCAAGCTGGGATATTAATTAGAGGATATCTGCATTTTTATTCAGAATTATTTACCTAAGTCTCAATTATAAATAGAAGAGGCATCTCCTTGGGAATAGAGTGTTCAAAGGCATGGGATTTGGAGACATTTGTTTTTCTAATAAAAATCTAACATGTGTTGGTAGAGATGGACAGGAAAAGAAGGAATACACTCAGGGGGTTATCCCTGACATTTGTCAATTAATTTATGGCTTAAATAATGTAGAGCTGACATCAGGAAATAGTTTGTCTGATATTCTTCCTTTGTTGTCATGGCCAAGATCCATCATCTTCCATTCCTGTCATTGACAATCCTTTCTCAGAAAGAATTTATACATCTGTGGAGAGCCTACTATGTGCAGACACAGTATTTGGCACTCTTGTACACAGCCTTCTTAATCCTTACAACGAGCAGCTCAACTGTGGACCTCACGTGTAGATGAGGAAACCAAAGACAAGTGAGGGCAGTTTCCCCAACGTCAAATGACTTCTATGTAGCTGTACAGATAACCAAATGTCTGTCCTCACCATAGAGCTTTGGATTTTCCATT
>NW_012148174.1:11113185-11114470 GCF_000956105.1 Propithecus coquereli
ACAAGCCAACACAAACCAGCAGAAGAAATAACAAATCTCAGAGCAGAGCTAAATGAAACAGAAAGTGAAAAAGTAATACAAAGGATCAATAAAATGAAGAGTTGGTTCTTTGAAAAGATAAACAAAATCAATAGACCACTAGCAAGATTAACCAGAAATAGAAGAGATAGGACTCAAACACATCAACAAGAAATCAAAAAGGAGGTATTACAATCGATAACCACAGAAATATAAAATATCGTCCATGAAAACTACAAAAACTTCTAAACAAACAAACTAGAAAACCTAGAGGAAAGGGAATTCCTGGAAAAACACAACTTCCCAAGCCTGTATCACAAAGAAATAGAAATCCTGAACAGACCAATAATGAGCAGCAAGCTTGAAACAATAATAAAAAAGTCTCCCAACATAAACAAGCCCCAGACCAGATGAATTCACAGCCAAATTTACCAGACGTACAAGGAAGAACTGGTACCTATCCCACAGAAACTATTCCATAACATTAGGAAGGGGGAAATTCCCTAATTCATTCAATGAAGCCCATATCACCCTGTTACTAAAGCCAGGAAAGGACACAACAAAAACAAAAACAAAAAAACTACAGACCAATGTCCCTTATGAACACAGATGCAAAAATCCTCAACAAAATACTAGCCAACTGAATTCAACAACACATCAAAAAGATAATCCACCATGACCAAGTGGGTTTCATCCTGGTACACAAATGATGGTTTAACATATGCAAATAAAAAAAATGATTCACCACATAAACAAAAGCAAAAACAAATACCATCTCAATAGATGCAGAAATAGTATTAGATAAAATACAGCACCCTTTCATGACAAAAACCCTCAACAAACTAGGCATAGAAGAAACATACATGAAAATCATAGAAGCCATATACAACAAACCCATAGCGAACATCATACGGAATGGGGAAAAGTTGAAAGCATTCCCCCGAAGAACTAGAACAAGACAAAGGTGCACACAGTCACCATTTCTATTTAATATATTATTGGAAGTCCCAGCCAGAATAATCAGCAAAGAGAAAGAAATAAAGGCATCCAAATTGGGAAAGAAGAGGTCAAATTATCCCTATTTGCTGACAATTGATCTTTTATCTAGAAAACCCTAAGGACGCCACTAAAAGACTCCTGGAATTGATAAATAAATTCAGCAAAGTCTCAGGTTACAAAATCAATGCACAAAATTCAGTAGCATTTTGATATACTATTACCAGTCAAGCTGTGAATCAAATCAAGGAATCAATACCATTCACAATAG
>NW_012148174.1:11115350-11130292 GCF_000956105.1 Propithecus coquereli
CAGAATGAAACATGACCCCTATCTCTCACCACTCAAGATAATTAATTCAAGATGAATAAAAGACTTAAATGCAAGGCATGAAACCATAAAAATTCTAGAAGAAAATGTAGGAAAAACTGTTTTAGACATTGGCCAGAGGCAAATGTGGCAACAACAAAAATAAATTAATGGGACTTAAGTACATTAAGAAGCTTCTGCACAGCACAGGAAATAATCAACAGAGTGAATAGACAACCTACAGAATGGGAGAAAATATTTGCAAACTACACATCTGACAAAGGACTAACATTCAGAGTCTACAAATAACTCAAACAAATCGGCAAGAAGGAAACACACCACCCCATCAAAAAGTGGGTAAATGAGATGAACAGAAGTTTTTGAAAGAAGATAGACAAACGACCAACAAACATGAAAAAATACTCAGCATCACTAATCATCAGGGAAATACAAATTAAAACTACAGTGAGATACTACCTTGCCCCTATCGGAATGGCCATTATTCAAAACCAAAAAACAACATATGCTGATGTGAGTGCAGAAAGGAAGGAACACTTAATACACTGTTGATGGGACTGCAAATTTTCTCTGGAAAACAGGATGGAGATTTCTCAGAGAACTAAATGTAGACCTGCCATTCAATCCAGTAGTCCTGCTGCTGGGTATCTTCCCAAAGGAAATGAAGTCATTTCCTGCAACTGACACTGGGACTCAAATGTTTATCATGGCCCAACGCACAATTGCAAAGACGTGGAATCAACCTAAGTGCCCATCGATTCATGAGTGTATACAAAAATGCGGTGTGTATATACCTTGGAGTAGTACTGAGCCGTAAAAAAGAATAAAGAATGATGTTGTTTGCAGCAACTTGGATGGAACTGGAGACCATCATCGTAAATGAAGTATCTCAGGAATGGAAAACCAAACACCATATGTTCTCCCTGATAAGTTGGAGCTAAACTATGGATACGCCACAACATAAAACATTATAAAGAACATAAGAAACCAAGAAAGGGGGGAGTCTGTGTGGGATTAAAACTTATCTACTGTGTCCAGTGAAAACTATTCAGGCGATGGGCACAGCAAAAGCCCTAACTTAAGCACTATACGAGGTATCTGCGTAACAAAAACACTTGCAGCCCCGTTAATTAATATTTGGGGGAAAAAAAAGAGCAAGGATAAAGGCAGATAAGGTATAATTTCCTAAACCTGCACTGACTCTTCATGCAGAAAAGACTACGTAAGATTGAATGACCTCTATTTAAGCTAAAAATGGGAATTTTGGAGACTTATGATCATCTAATACTTTTAGGACAGATGACATTAACTTTGAATATACTTAAATGGACAGATGCCATCTTTGAAAGCATGACTTCTAGGGCATTAAAATAACCTCACAGTGTTTTTGCAACTCGCTTTTTCCAGCACAGCTTAGCCGAAGAGATCTAACAGAAACCACTGCAGTGGAATCTGCTTCGGGCCGCTTGTGAATTCTGTGTGTTCTAAGACACTACGTGCTATGTCAAACGTTAATTAGACAATGAAATAAACCAGAGTTGGCATTAGAAAATAGGCAAGCATTGATTTTATTTTCACTTTTTATTTATTAAAATGCTATCGAGGAAACAGATAAACTTTCTTGGCTCGATATTTATGACCCATTTCCTTCTCTGAGCTGGGAAAAAGAAGTGCCTATAATCGTGGATCGAAAAAGCCTGCCTGTTTTCAGTAACGCTTCAGCTAAAGCAGCTTCTCCCCAGTTGGGATGGGCTCCTCACCGTAATTCTGTTTGATAACTTTTTTCCATAGGTTACGTCTTGACAGAAATAGTATCAGGAAATAACTCAGCAATGTAAAAGATGGGAAAACCCATGAAGCTTTTGCAAATGTTACAAACCCTTCTTGCATAAAGCAGACCTGTCAATGTCGCTATGTTTCAACACTGGCTGAACCTACAGCTGTAATAAGAAATAAAAACACGAAGGTTTTTTGGTTTTTTGATTGGTGAAATCAAATGGAATTGAGATTAGAGTTGGAAAAGACCGAGGCCTTTGCTTACTCTAAAGGATAGGAAGATGCCGCATAATCGGATGGTTAAGATCCGTATCTGCACGTGTATACACTGCCTGAGTTTACTATTTAATACCTGTGGGAACTTGGACAAGTTACTTAACCTCTCTGTGCCTGTTTTTTTTTTTTTGTTTTTTTTTTTTTTTACTGGAAAAATGGGAATAATTTTATCACCAACTTCAAAGTGCTGTTATGTAGATTAAATGAGTTAATATGTGCAAAGCACAGGTAATACAAGGGCTATATAAGTGGCTGTTAGATACGTAGTTTTCACAGGATGACAAGCTCAAAATCTCACAGCGTACAACATAAAGAGCACTTGGAAACCGGTAAATCAAATGGGTATTTAATTCGAGTTTTCACCCAGCGAAACATCTGTTCTCATCCAAATCGTAACATTAAAATGCAATAACCCTTACTAACCTTTGGCAATTTATTTATAAAACCCATGTTCTGCATTTCTTAGTAAAGGTTTTCAAGCTATGTGTTTTTTGGTTTCCATATTATAATGCAACTAGCACCAGAACCAAGACAATTACACCGTTTCCTATCAATTGCCTCTTCAATGCAATCCCTCCTGAAACCACGTCCTGAAACATGTAACAATCCTATCACGCAATTGTGTAAAACCCAAGACACCCATGCCTGTTGTTTAATGCTAATTTCCTTGAGCTTCCTAAGAGGAATTGCTATTGACTTCTTTCATTAGGAAACTATTGACCCTTCTCCAGTGGAGCGTCCTGAGAAGAAATTCACTAAATATGCCCATATTTCATCCTTTGAATATCAAGGTGCAGGAGGCATGCTGCAGGATATGGTTTATTTAACCCCAAATTAAAATTTTATAGGCTACATTACCTAAAGTAAATGGCTTAATACATTTAGAAGAACAGCTGCTTTCTCTGTTTTTGGCATCCACATATTTGAGGCCTAAATTAGGTGAACCCACCAACGTGAGCACAGGCCTGATGGTATCCATGATATTTCAGATGCTGTATCCACTCCTCTCTCTCCCCTACCACATACAGAAAAGCAACTGCCAAGCAGGAAAGAGTTGCTCTGTTAGTCATCGATTCCAAAGAGATGTCTCATTCTTCATCATATTTTCTTAGTGCACAAAATGGAGAAATAGTCATACAATGTTTTTGCCATTCAACATCCTGATTTTCAGTTTCTTCAGCCTTGTTTGCAATGAAAAATTAGTATTCGTTCCACATTCAAAATTAGATGTGAGGCGTTTTACAAGAGAAAGAGACAAAATATACACGTAAGATAAAGCGGGAACTAATGTGCTGTTGGTGGTTTGTGAGCACAGGAGAGATTTTCTTGCTCTGCGTCTAAGCAAAGTACCCAGAAATTGTTCTGCACTGCTTAAAGGCTGCAGCTATAACGAAAGAGTTCAATCTGGAAAAGCTGGGTGTAAAAGGTAGCACTAGGCTCTATGCCCTGATCAGCAATAATCCTTAGCAGCTATACTATCACATGAGAGTAAAACAAAAATAATAATAAAATAAATTAAAAAATGGGCAGCAGAGTCTGCCAGCACACCTTGAAGGTTGAAGCTAGGATTAAATAAGAGGTGATTTCCGCGAGACCAAATTACCCCCGATTCAGTCATTTCTTACGAAGTCCTCTGTTGCCAACAGAGTCAAAGCCACCATGATCTCTTATCTTGTACTACAGTAATAGCCTCCTTGTAGGTTTCCCAGCTTTGACTTGAAACCCCTACACTCCACTATCCTCCAAGAGACAGAGTGATCTTTTTATTTTTCATCATTTCATTTATTTATTTATTTTAGATGGCGTGTCACTCGGTCACCCGCTCTACAGTACAGTGGCATGATCACAGCTCACCGCAACCTCGAACTCCTGGGCTCAAACAATCCTTCTGGCCCAGCCTCCTGAGTAGTTAGGACTATAGGTGCACTCCACTATGCCCAGCTAATGTTTGTTTTATATATATATAGACAGTAGAGACAGGGTCTCACTGTGTTGCCCAGGCTGAACTCGAACTCCTGGCCTCTAGTGATCCTCTAGCGTCGGCCTCCCAAATCCCTGGGATTACAGGCATGAGCCATCGCACCTGGCCAGAGTAATCTTTTTAAAACGTAAGCAACCACATATCCTAACACTCTTTCCCTGCTCCTGCTTCCTTTCATTATGGCCTAGAATGCCCCATGTCTACATGAGCTGACACTATCTTCCTACCCTATTTCTTACCATTTTCTCCCTCCCCAGCTTCGTTCCAGCCATCAGGCTTTCTTGGTGTTCCTCTAACACTGTCTATCTCCTTCCAGGCATCCACACGCTCTCCTCCCTCCACGTAGCCAGGAGCCCTCTCTCCTGTCACCCCCCAAAGAATCCTTCCCTGACTGTACTCTGTCTCTGTATTTACTACGTCATCCTTCTTCGCTTCTTATCTTTGCTTGATATTAGGACATATGTTGATTTGTTAGTATGATTTTTATCTGATTCCTCCACTCAAATGTCCTGAAAGTTTGTCTCACTGCTATATCCTCGGCACTAGCACAGCGACTTGTACAAGGTAGGCACTCAGTAAGTAGCTGCTGAATAAGTGGTTTATGGGACATAAACAGCTTAGCTGTTAGAATACGGGACTGAAAGACACCAATTTTTTTTCTTTTTTTAAGAGACAGTGTCTCACTCTGTCACCCAGACAGGAGTGCAGTGGCACAATCACAGCTCACTGTAACCTCAAACTCCTGGGCTCCAGGGATCCTCCTGCCTCAGCCTCCCAAAGTTCTGGGATTACAGGCATGAGCCACACCTCACCTGGCCGTCACTGATTCATTTTACAAATGTGGAAAGAGGGGGCATGCTTCCACTAACTCCCCTCTACTAAACTATGTCAAGGTTCAAAGTAAGAAGGCAAGAGTAAACGCGTTGTTTCAACTTAAGCTTACTGAGCAATTCTAAATAGAGTTGTGTTGATAACAATCTCTAGTAGAATCACTAGAGACGAGGCCTGATCTCCAGTTGGCTTCCAACTGTCACATTTCGATGACAGTTGAAGGATGGATCTCCAGAATAGATCTGAATTAGCCCCTCAGTTATATTATAAGCAAGTCTATGTCCCAACACAAAACTCAGGCAACCTGTGCTCTGATCTTAAGAAATCAGGAAGAGGATGTCAAAGCAGAATCCCCCAAGAACTGATCTTAATAAATTAGGTGAATAATTGAAGAAAACAAAGGAAACTGATATTTCATCACAGACCTGCCCCCGACATTTGTCATGCTCAGGACAAGCATGCAACTGGAGGTCTCCATGCGGCTTGTCTAAATACTGCAAGGTTATACCTTGCAGCATAACAAAGTCCCAAATCATCATTCTTTATGTGCTTTGAGTTCCATAGCGTGTGGGAAAAGCTGACACATTCTCTTTCTACCCCCAGATTCCTCAGTTGCTAGAACGGCCTGGCACCCAGCTATATGGCTGTGCCAGTCCATTGCATGAGCTCTGAACACACCCCATACGAGCAGTTGCTCCTTGCCTCCGCTCAGACCCGGGAATTTACACACACTGACAGCAAGGCTTAAGCTTGAGCACACAGACCCAGGGAAATGACTCATGCAGGCCCTGAAAGCCAGCAAGAGCCATCTGAGTAGAGAATCCTAGCATCCTGGTACCCACAGAATAATCCAGAAGAGGAGGTGGGTGAGGAGGGCATAGTTTGGGGATGGCCAAAATGGGGACGCTCTGGAGAGGGAGGCCCAGGGCAGCAGACCCCCCCTAACTCAGATCTGGGGGTGGAAGGGTCTGGTGCAGTCAGACTCCTTCACAAGAGGAAATGAAGTAGAAAAGCATGGAAATGAAATACAGTACATATGTCATGTAAAGTAAAAGCAGAGTTTAGAAAAAAAAAAAATCCCATTACTAATTCTCAGGAAGTTAAAAATGTCATGGTTGCTAAATTATAATAATGTAAATAGGTTGAATTATAATACTGAATATTTAAATCAGCATTTAAGCATCAAACAGTTGGATTGATGTAGGAAATAGCATAGACCGAACTGACACGTGCTAAAAACAGAGACACGGAAGTGGGTGTTTGATCGTATTTATCTTTCCTTCATCCACCCTGCCTAGTGACTTCCACATAACAGACTCTCAATAAACATGTGGGTAAGAAGTAGATGAACAAATAAAACTCTAAATTAAGAAATAACGAGAGACAGTGACAGACAGAGAGAATAAGTAATACGAGTTCTGAGTCACCAGAAAAATCAATTAGAATTGGTTATGAAGAGCATTTTAAAACTTAGGTAAAATTAACAAGAAGAAACCAACATCAAAACTCCTTCCTCTTAAAATTCTTTAATGTCACAGAAAATTATATTTGTCATACTTTCAAACAGGATGAAACAGATTATTTTAAAAGAAATCATTTTCAAGAAATATGTTAATAATACTCCTTCTACAGTGAAGAAGAAACAAATAGGAACACAAAGATGATTGTTACAAAGAAATATGCTACTATAACATGCTAATCTGAAAGATTACAGTGCCATACAATTAATTTGAGCCCCAAAGTATTTGATAATATTGACCACTCATTCTTAATAAAACCATTGAAAATAAGATTATTCTAATAGCAAAGTACCTGTATTAAAACGAAAAGAAAAATTCTTAATGACAAAATTCTTAGGGAAGTATCTTTAAATCTAGGAATAAACTAAGGGTGCTCACTATTTAATATTATTGTGGAAGTTATTTCTCATCCAAAAACTATTTTTAAAATATTGGGAATAAACAGAATAGATGTTGGATTCATTAATTCATTTTTAGCTCTTGCCCTTGGGGTAAGTATCTCTGTCTCTGTCTACATATAGACACACACATATCTGTCTTATAACTGTGTGTGTCTATGTGTGTATGTGTGTGTGTGTATGTACACACAAATATACATTTGTTTTCGATGAAGTATGTTTATTCTACATCCTACATTGCTGACTTATAAGATGATCTATAGTTTCTACTCTAAGAAGCAGGTTATCTGATATTTGAAACTAAAACAGATTCCTTTTAAATATTAAAATTGTTTTCATATTCTCTATGAACAAGTAGATCTATCAGTGCTATGCTGGTATATAATATGTTGGTTTAAAACAGGGTCAGCTTGAGAAGCTGCAATCAAACCTTCAGAAGTTTTTTTCTCAATGAAATAGGGTTTGTTTTAAGAAAAATTCCTCCCAATTTATAAGAGAACCTCTTGAAATGTTCACGTAATACTGTAAAATATTTTTATTATGATTATAATTGACTTATCAGAGTATTACTTTGAACCAAAATATAAGTCTTTGGACATGAGGTTAAACTTACTTGAAATAAGAATAGGCTGCAATTGTGTGGATTTTTTTCATGATTAAGTATTTTCAAAATTGCTTTCAGGACAAAGCACCATTATTGTCCACAATGCACTCTATATCCGGTCTATATTTCATTGTTAAAAATTCAAATTTGACCATTTAATATGCAAGTATTTTTCTTGAAAATATAGTTTCTTCTTACAAACGAAATAGAGACTCAGTAGAACCCGAGTCTGTCCAGTGGCCCTTGACAACAATTCTGGTGTCCACATTTTCCTGTTGTTTCAGAGCAATGAAGGCCTAACAGCACTCTGCACTCATAGTCCTCAACTCTGCAGAATTATTCAACACTAGACACAAGTGACCCAAGCAAATCACTATATATTCAGCGATATCAGGGAATATAATCAGTTGATTATATTTTGAAATGTGATAGCACTGGCGGGGGAAAAGAAAACCAAACAACGATAACAAAAAGAGCAGGAAAAGAAAGCTTTGTTTGGTGGGGGAGGTTGTATTTTATATTATTTTAAAATCACCCTTTCCAATTTTCTGCTTTATATAATGAACTACAGCCAATTACTTCCCATCAACACTGATAAAAAGGGCTGTCCAAGTGTTCAACATTTGCTTTACTAATTGAATGATCAATTATTCAAATAAATGATTCTCCCTGTATCAAGGTCCGGGAAAAACTTGGTCCCTGTTCCAGCCCCAGCTATCTTACAGAGTGGAGCAACAAAGAGACCAAATCCAGATAGATTTCTGAAATGTTAAAAGAAAATCCCTCTAATTGGGTGAAGATTTATGGCAACTGGAACTGCCTTGGCATCTCCCGGATTCTGATCTTTTCTGAGACTGCTAATCCCACCCTCCTCATAGTCTATTTTGCTGATTAATTCATTGGCAAGTATCACTGTGTTCTTAAGAACATGCACTTTGTTAGGTAATGGGTTTTAATGATTGGTCTAAATGCACTCCTTCCTTGCCAGCAAAGAAAGCCCTCTCCCTAAGTTATCTGAGTCCCAGGAGGACTTTGTGAGAAGTGGGTGGCGGGGGGTGGTCAGGGTGGTCTCAGAGGAATTCTCAGCTGACAGATGGCAGATGTGTTCTGCATTCACGTTCTGCATTTAGATGGATTAATAGTGGCTGAAGGTCATTCTGTGGATTTGGTCTTTTAAAGACAAAACTTTTAAAAGACTCGGACTGCATGTATAAGCAGATATTATCCAGAGTGATCACAGTAGTGAGAAGGATTCCTTCTCAACAAGCAACTTGCTTTCAATATATACGCATGCGTCCAAGAAGAAGAGCTCACACCAAAGGGAGACAGGTTCCCTCCCTGCCACCCCCTCGCCCCTTCTGATAATTATTTTCACACACAGAATCTGGACGGAAGTGCTTTGAATGATTTTCATTCATGTCTTACCTTAGATGGAAGTCTATGTTCTTTTTCTTTCACTACTTTTGCCTACGCCTAAAAGCCACCTACTTAGTAGAGACCCAAGATTCAGCAGTTCATATTAGAGAGTCACTGGCAGATTATGCTCTTCCCTAAAAGAATATGCTGGTGGGAATGAGGATTAATTAGTTTGCAACTGAATCATCCACATCAAAAGTATACAGTAAATACAAAGTGTAATAACTCACTTTCAGATAAGAACTACAAGTCAGTTTTTCAGAGAGAGATATAATCTATTATTAATGAAAACATTGACTAAACTAGACAGAATTTTAGCTCAAATCAGGCTAGATTAAAGTACTGAAGAAAGTCTATGTAACTGTAGCTGTTTTTATTATATCCTAAAGCTAGCAGGCTGATGATCATTTCAGAAGCAAAAAAAAAAAAAGTCAAACATTTGCATTTACAAACAAATATGGCTTATGCAAATTCCAATTAGTAATTGCTTCTCGTAGAGCTTATGACGGATCGCTGGAACATAAACATTATCAGTCAGGGACTTTGTCCCAACACCCACCAGAACCTGGAACACCATAGGTCTCCAATAGATATTTATTTAAGAAATGAATGAATAACTCCAAGTAGCTAAAAGTATTTCAAACTGCATTTAATTGTTCCTTCGTAGTTAAGCTGAGAGCAGAGCAAGCATGCGATTCTAAAATCTTTGTAAAATTAGATTAAAAACTACAATTTCTAGAATTTTCTACCAGTGACTTCCTGGAGATGCTAAGCACAATAATTCAGGGTTACTTAAGGTTTCTCAGAAGTGGTTGACTTGCTGACTTTGTGTTATGTGTCTAGAGAAAACACTAAGTCTTCTTTGCAAAGCTTAGAAACGTCAGCTAATATTTTATTAGTATTCTTGTTTTAAGACTATTTGATCGGCCACGTGATTATGTTCTTGGTTTGAGAACTTTTTACATTACTACTCGTTTTGAAAGTAGGAACTAAATAATCATACTGAGGATAGTTTATTGGTTCTGATAGACATAATTTAAAAACTATTGGTGCAGGGAAGGCTAACTGGGGCGAGGAGTGGAGAGACAATAAAGAAATAGTCTGATCAATAATAAATAGGATACTAAGAAACACCCCAGAGACTCCATGCCTCCAAGTTCGCTTAAGTCTTAACGTACTTTACATTTTGAATCATATCTCACAAAACAAGTGATAGGATTACACTGCTAAATCCATAAGCATTGATTTTTGTCTGAGTCACAGATGCATGCTGTGCGCTATTGGAAAATTTGCTAAAATAGGTTTATGCCATACGGCGACTACCGTGTAGCAAGCCCTCTTTCTATAAACTTGCTGAAGTCTTTAATAAGCAATTATCTCAGCTTTAGAAAACATAAACAACATTCAATTATATGCAGCCCTCTTGGAACATGCTCGCGAATCTTTCCAATTTCTACCATTTTTCATTGTTACCCAGGCCTCCCTGGTCCCCGAGCGGAGTATCCTGCTTTCTAAAAAAAAAAAAAAAAAAAAAATCACAGCACACATGTGTGAGCTTTCAAAGTGTTTTTAGGAAATATCCCCAGTGGACTCCGGAGAGCTTGCCTTCCGGTCAGAGCAAGAAGAAGCGCTCAAATGGGCTATTATTTTCACTGATAGGTTGACCCCATTCCTTGTGGAATTTTGGATTTAGTTTCACATGACTTAGTTTCACGGGGTGGTAGATCTGTGCTCACAGCCAGCAGAGCGACAAGGACTTGGCACTTCTTAAGCAAGATAAGGGGTCTCAGACAGCACAGGCACCTAGATACGGAGGTGACGAGGTAGGAGGTAGCCATGGTGCCTCATGGTTCTGTTAGTTCTCTCAACTGCTCCTAGCGATGGGTTGTCAGATTGGGCCTGGAGCTGTGATAAGAGCCATCAATAGTGGCCGGATGACATAAAATGATACTTATTATCATAGCATTCGTGTCATTGATCACTTTTGCTCCTATCCCATTAGATGCTTTCTGAAAACAGCCTCTTTTAAAGTTTCTGCTCTGAAAATTTCCTTTCTTCTTCATTTTCATGCGCTCTGTGTTGACTTAATTCTTCGCTTCTTTGCCCACTTTGATGGATAGCAATCGCATTGTTTTCCGTTTTTTCATGGTCTTATTTTTGTTTTAGCTATATTCTCATAACTAGTTCTTTCATGTACTTTAAATGTGTCTAAAATTATTTTGATTTTAATGTCTAAAATAATATGGAACTTTTAGATTTATTTAAATATAAAATCAAGGTTATCAACTTACACATGATGTCTCAAACGTGGTCAAATTTAGATAGAATGTAAATGATACATTATAAGGAACCCTTAGGATCACAATACAATTATTGATACAAATTGCTATTTTTTCTTATGTCTAATGAACTTTATGTTACGTAAGGGACCACTTTTAACATAACTTCTTAAAAACAGTCATTTACCAAAAAAAAAAAAAAGACAAATACCCTGCAAACTCAATCTCAGATTTTCTGTGATGCTATTTTTCTCACCTTTCTACATGTGAGAAACAACTCTCTTTTGTGAACATCCTGGAATAGAACCACACTATTTATTAAGCATTTGTTAAATGATCTCTAATTTCTATAATTAAGCATTCAGCTTCAGAATTTGCATATGGCTAATAGCACTGAGCTCCCTTTAATTAGCTTAACCTCATTAAAGAAAGGATCTCTCTCCCAGGGACCATGTGACAAGAGCAATGTGAAAGTTCCTATTTTGTTCAGTTTTACCATACCAATCTAAAACCTTCATGGTAATGAATATTGTGAAGTATGTCATTTATACTAAAAAAGGATTTTACTCAGTGCACAGGAAAAGAAAAGCTATTTGGGATCTAAATATTTTCTAATTCAAATACCTAAGACCATTACCATTACCGTATTTATAAGAATTTATAAATATATTCTTAATGAGTTTTTTATTTTAGAATCATTTACTTTTAAAAAACCAATACTTTAAAAAAAATGTACTGCACTATTGTCAAATTAAAACAAAACCTTAAATTCCTTATAGGTACAGAATGAGATGAGTGCTTTGCTTCTGAGTAAAACACTCATCATTACTGAGCATCCATAGTACATCGAAGAGAGCCACTTTGAAGAGCTCTATCACGGAGCTAGATGTGTAGATTGTGTATTTCTGCGAAATTATTTATGAACGTGCTGAATGGCTTGAAGTTTCACAGCACATCTGCTGCGAAAGGAAAATGTGTCTGTATGAGTGGGGGTGCCATGTTGCTAGAAGAAAACAAGACTGTAAGGAGCGACTATCCCTATTATTACGCCTTCTTATTTTATCTTTTCAAACATGCCTTTTCTAGCTTTTTACTACAAGGAAGAATCACTCATCTTTTACCACCACCACCAGATATCCCTGTCTGTGTGACAGTAACCTTGAATAGTATTAACTTAAACAAACAAAAAAAATCAATTTTGAAAAACATGTCTAAAGCTCAGATACCAGACTGTCCTAAATAGCACAGCTTAATTATTCGAGAATTTACTTCTAAATTTTGAATGCTTTACTCTCGAAGGAGACTTGGATGTATTGCATAAACTATTGCATACACATTTACCAACTACCTAAATGGCAACATGAGTTATTTTCTAGATATTAAGAAAAGACAACCCCTGCTAAAACAGTAAATCAGAAATGCAGATCCTCATGGCTATTGAAATACTGAGACGGCGCAGGACTTTCATACTGGCATGATAGTAGTTTAATAGTGATAAACTATTAAACCAGAGCCTGGAACGTAGGGATGAGTGTATGTGTGTGTATGGGGCAGCTGGTTGGTAACAGAGACTTTCTAGAAGAAAAGAGCAGAGCCCGACCTCCAGGGTCGCTAAAGCACACGCCCTCAAGCTCAGAAGCTCCAAAGTGAGAAGCTGGTCTCCAAGCTTCCCAGCTAATCTGCAGTGAGTACCCAACGGGTTTGTTTAGCTCAAGAGCGGTCAGTGTCATCTCCCTGGAAAATGCAAAGTCCTTTTCACCAGGATCATTATCTCTGACCTTCAGGAACACATTGAAGTTTCATGGGACCCAAAGCTTAAAAAATTCGAGAATCTTCGTTAAGAAGAAGAATCCAAACTCATGTATAAAAGAAACATGATATCTGTAAATTTACATACAAATATATTTTTTTCAAAATGAGAAAAGTAGTCATAAATTAAAAAAATCTATCACAAAATTCAGAAAAGTGACTTTTTTCTTAACTGCTTATCATATTTCTTTAGTATTCTTTTTTCTTGCGTTTGTTTTGTTGTGCTTTGATGGCCTTCCTATGTGACAAAGGTTTTACATTTACGGTAGCTCATGTTAATCTGATTTGTCTCACTTCCCGGAGTTATGACAATGTCCTGTAAGTGTAAGCTTTCAGTCCATTGTCATGTTGGTCTTTGAAACATTTTCAAGGCTGCTTTCTTTTAGTTTCTTACTCTTAGGCAGTGGTGCTTGCTTCTACTTTCGATGGCACGCCAACCTGGTGTGGTTAAGGACATCTGTCACAGCAGGTCACTTTTCTTGGTTATATTGCCTAGGATGGGCTTGTTTCATGACACCACTGGCTTGTCCTCACGGCAAGTTGGGGAGTGGAGTGAGGATGTTAAACCTGAAATCTTTTTTTCAGGCAGAAAAGAATAGGCAAAAAATCACTAGGGTGATTACTGAGGATTAAAAGTCCTTTTCAATGGTCCTTCCTGATCGTCCCATTGGCATAACTGTGGGGAAAGTCAAACAACTTTGTGTGCTTTGCTTAATATGAAAAAAAAAAACAAAAACAAAAACCAAAAGCTTCGAAACTCATTCAAAGAAATTCTCCACCAGTTTGGGAGCTGGAAGTATCTTTATTGCCTTAAATCCTTCGGCACCTTCTGATCCCCATTATATGAGGTAAACTTCCCTATGGAAACGTCATGTACATATTCTCCAAAGATTTTTTTTTCTATGAAGTGATGAACATCATTTTGCATATTTTGATTCCTTCTAATTTCTTTCATGAGTGACAACTTAGAACGAGCTTGTGTCGTTTTGCCTAAATCAATCTTTTGGGAATAGATAATAGCTTAGCTTTTAATCACGCTTATTAATGGATGAGCAAACTGGCACTGGAAAGGAACTGAGAAGGCAGAGGTGACCCATCCCTTGTTTTGGCTAAGGACACAAGATGGCGTCCTCAGGTGGAACAATCTACTCTCCGCCTGTGGCGATGGGATCAATAGCCTTGCCATCATTTGATTCTAAACCGGTTCTCTAACTTAGCCACCACTTTAGCAATGCTTGGCTAAACGTAAAGCCAGAAGTGAGAGACTTCCTCGGGGCTCACTGCTTTTGATGGGTTAGTTGTCACACACCCCATTGTCCAAATGACACTGCTACTATGCATTTCCCGCTAAGAAACAATTTGCGTTATCAGTCCTACCGGCCGTGTTAGTTCTGGGGTATCAAAATCTGAATAACTTACTACAGATACACAGAAGTTCCTACTGCAGCTGTCCCCAAATTCCATTTACTGTACTGCTAGCAGGACGTGATAACAGAGGCTGTGTATAGGAAGCATCCCTAGAATAAACAGTAAACAATGCCACCAAGCTTGATGCAATATCAAAGTCGAAGATAAGTGGGTAAGTAACAAAAAAGGCAGAAGAAGAAAAAGAAGAAGAAACTAAATCATCAACATTTTCTTATAGTTTTCCATTTTCATCAACGTATACATAAATTATCTGAAATGTGTGTATATGTGTGCGTATATATACATACCCATTTATTTATTTATTTTTAACCAGGCATCTTTTCCTAACCCATAAGCAGTTATAAATGAGTACTCCAAACTATATGTGCATAGGTTTTATTTATTGTCATTGTGAAACACATAAAAAATAGCGAGATGTAATTAATAAAAGCAAATCTCTTCTAGCGATTTAATGTTTTCTTCTTTTTGGAAACTATTCCCGTGACAGTTAGTCTCAAGACTTCTGTTTCGGTATGTGAAGACTCAATTATCACTTAACTGATTCAATACAACAACTTAATGATGTATCTGTTTATCTTTCTCGAACTGCTTATATATATAAATACCCAA
>NW_012148174.1:11130857-11135230 GCF_000956105.1 Propithecus coquereli
ACTATTCCAACATTAAGCCCATCTGTGCCTACATTCTTAACTCCACTTCACGTGAGAAACATTTATGGAATAACTATTATGTGCTAGGTTCTGTGCTTGGTCTTGCAAATGCAAAGTGTGTATGGCTAGTTTCTGTACTTAGGGAGCTCACAGTGTAATGGAGAGAGAGGTGGAAAAATGATTATAAATACAGGAATGATGGATATTAAGTACGAAGCAGAGGGAAAATAGATTGGGCATACATGGGAAGAGGTCAGAGGAGACAATGCTTTTGCAGAATCTTGGAAGACGACCTGGTTAGGCGGAAGTGTGCATAAAGGGCCCTATAAACTCTGGCCACTTACAGGGGTGCGAGGAGCATCAGAGCAGGTGTGAAGAGCCACAGGAAGTTTGGTGGAGGCTGACCACAGGCTGCACGTCCATGAGTATAGACAAAGGCTAGAGATTCGGTAAGGGACCAATGGGCCAAATCCAAAAACTTGAATGGCACCCTGGCAGGAAGCCATTAAAGAACATTTCAGGGGAAAATGGTATGTCTAGATTTCCATTTTAAAATGATTACACTGGTGGCTATGTGTTGGGAGCGGAAGCAGGCAGAAAAGGGGACCAGTAGGTAGAAGAATACTGCGAAGTTGCCGAAAGACTATGAGTGCCTCTATCAAATTAGTGGCTTTAAAGAAGATGGGGTCAATTCCTAAAGGCAGAATTGAGAAGATCTGATCTCTCACTGGATGTGGGTAGTGGAGAGGAAGGACAAGTTGAGAATGAAGTGTCTGGCTTGGCCGACTGGTGCTACCAATAAATTAGAGGGACAATGGAAGGACAGGACAGAGTTAAAAAGGGAAAGAGATATGAATTCCTTCTCATTGCATTTGTGCCCAGGGGGAAATCTGGGGCTGATTTGGAAGTGGCAGTGAGAGATCTTCCAGCGTGAGATGAAATGGTGAATGTCCTCAACCTCTGGAGCAATTATGGGTACCCTGTTTATATGATCCATTCACAGTGCTTTGTAGACTCGCAATAAAAGAAAAAAAAAATTCATGCTCGTAAAGACTTCATTTTATTTCAAACATGCTCTGAGAACACAACTGGGCTGTTTATGACTTTTTTTCCTATTGTGTAGATGTGTCGGATTGCTCATAAACTATAAAAAATGGTAGATTACTATTTGCAGAAATGCGGAAGAACATGAAGTATCATACTGCTTACTTTCATTTTGTTCTTATAAAACATTTATATTTTCATTCAGATTCCTTTTTTTCATCACTAAACAAGTAAGAACTAAAGCCAAATGGTTTTCAATGATGCTTCGTAGAACCATAGAAAGTAGAAAGAGGAATTTTAATAGCACAGTGTATTATTCCAAGACTCTACAATTAAAAGTGTCGCAAGTGTTCATGGCTATCAAGTAGATGGTTCTTACATTAGAAAGAGGAAACAAAAAAGTGTTTATAAACTTCCATGAAAGGACCCTTGCAAATCCTTCTCTTCTTACAACAAAATTACTATTTTTGCTGATAGCTATCCAAACTTTATCTCCAGCATTCTCCAGTGGCTGAAGCTGCAGTCTCACGACAACACTTCTGGTAAACCTAAATGTCCTCCCGTAACCTGTAAACATATTACACACGTTTAAGAAACACTTTCCCAGTGTTGTTTTTTATTTAATGTCTTTTTGAGTTCTACTATGTCCAGAATTCTTCTCTTTGGCCATCGTTTAGTAATGACCAGAGCAAAATCAAGCTCTGTCTTATAGCATGACAATCGTTTTTGTATAAACCAAAACCTAAATGTTTCTCAGGGGTTGAATCTGTTTTATACAAAGTTGAAACATCAAAAAGCCTCAGTTCTCCCCAAACAACAGCTCCTAACATTCTCTCTGCCCAAAGTGTCTGTTCATGGTACCACTATTACCGCTGGTACCTATTCTGAACTTGTCTTGACCCATTTCTGATCTCCCTTATAACTCTCTCATTCTCTGTGACTTTCTCGCTAACCAATTCAAACAAACTTCTGCAGAAGCAGTGACCTGCTAATCTCTCACAAGGGCAAGAATGTTGATACCAAGTAGACACCAATGGCCATGTCTCTACCTTTGCTGGGAAGGGTGGATGCTGGAGTTATTCTCACTTCCCACCAAAAAGCCCTTATCCTGTGCTCTTCTTATGCTTCCTTTAATATGGTGATGCTGAGATTATTTCTCTATGAGGATACTGTGGTGAACCTTCATGGCCATTCGTATGGGTTATAATACAAAATTGGAAACCTATACAAGATGCCAAGACCATACAGGATATACATCAAGACTTAGACACTTCCTGCAATGTTTAAATGACTCTAAACTCTGGTCTTATAGAGATATTATTCTTTACTCTGCATATAAATAAAGTGTGAGATTTAAAAAAATGAAAGAAAATATACATGTTCTACTCATAAAGAAAAAATATTCTAAAAACGCATGCATGTTTTATGTGACATGGTGCCCTATTTGTTTGAATTTACTATCTTTAAGAATGAACAGCCATATCTCAAAATTAAATACCTGATATTTCTAATTTTGTGCCACTTTCTGCCCTAGTCCCACTTTTAAAATGTAATAAGTGCTCTGAGATTCCATCCACATGCAGAGCTAATGACTCAATATTAGAGGTTTTAAAAATAATGCCTAATTCATTCTAAAACCCTGCGTTTCTGTCACTGCTGTCCTGTGAACTTCTGGAATCAACCCCGACAAAGAGCAAAGCAAGATTTAGTTGACTGTGATAATACATCTTAAACATCAGTTCGGTGTAAGTTTTCATGTTACCTGGCAGAAATCCCTTCCCTAAAATATTTTTACTTGTAATCACCTGATTATTTTAAGGAATTTGCCGTTCAGCGGAAACCATCTAAATGACTGAATGCTCCCCAAAACTATGAGAATGATTTCCAAGCTATGTTTTCAAGGCAGTTAGGCAGATAAGAAAAACCCATAAGAATTCTGGTCAAGAGATGGATAGTCCTACATTTGTTCCAGGGGGATATTTTTTGTATTCAATGAGTAAGCACATTTGCTTTAACATTGAAAACTACCTACCAGAGATGATCTATTTTTATGCAAACACTATAAACATTAAACATGCCACATTAATAATAATAATACAGAAAAGGGTTCTGAGAAATAGGAGTCCAGGAACATGAACGATGACGTAAATTAAAAAACAACCAACAACAACGATAACAAGACAGCAAAAAAGTAGTCATTTACCAATCTGGCACTCCATAAAACTAGCAAATGCGCTTCATGATGTTTATCTTTGCTATAATTTTCCGAACATAAAACCATACCTTGATTAAAAGTCTGATCTATTATTCACAGAATGGTTTTTAGAGAATTTGTTTATAAATTCTTGTTTCACAACAGATGCACGACTAGTCATCTTGGAACATGTAGAAAAAGCAAAAGTCACACAAACTGATGAACAATTCCTTTTGCTTCTTGACAAAAACACCTTACACACTAATTAAAAACAATAATAACAACAAACTAGAGTTGAGGCCTTTGATGCTCTGAAGGGTTTAAGCTCTTTGAATTTACATCACAGTGATCACCTATAGCACGTGCTTTTCCTTTTCTTAACCCTTGGAGGCGGGTTAGAAGCCTGATGATGCCTACAGTTCACACGGTCGTCTTGTAAAATAATAATTCACATTCTGAGCACTTACTCTGTGCTGGGCATAGGGCCAAGGGAACATTTTCATTTAATTCTCCAACGACCCTATTAAATAGGTCCTATTCTTATCTCCATCGAGGAACAAAGAAACTAAGGCTTGGAAAGATGAAGGAACTTTGAACAAATTTCATATAATTTCTAAATGGGGACATCATGATACAAACACAGTTTCAGTTTCTTTGCTACACTGTCTATCTACATGGCCCCAGAGCACTGATTTTTTAAAGCGTAATGGCAGTTAATGGTAGTTAATAAACCTATACATTGTATAGAGAGGTGTTTTCTAGAGTCTGCCAGTTAAGATCCCACTAGGTACTGTTCAACTTTTTATTTCAAAATTCTTTCCCAGGTACAGGAAGTGCTACATATTTCATGGATCTCCCAGTTGCCAAATTGATAGGCCTGTTGTTATTCAAAAACACTTGTCTTTAGCCATACTAGAGCCATGGAGTGAAACAAAGCAGGTGACACTGAAAGTATTTATAAAGCAGGGCACATGGTTATACAAACCTACAAAACATTCAAAGCCATTGGAAAGGAAACCTGGTCAATTCCAGTACTAACAATCACAGTTCAGGCAATTTCCCAAGGTTTATTTTCCCATCAGTTCTAATAATGTACGTTTTACTGTTCAGCATAAAAGGAAAATCTGAGCATTTA
>NW_012148174.1:11137000-11139073 GCF_000956105.1 Propithecus coquereli
TATGTAAACTCTTTAGTATTTACTTGTGTATTAAATGTAGATACAAATGATTTAGTAGACAGTGTCGTAACTATTTTAATGATAACAAATCCCTTATCTTTTTCAACTACCATGCTCTACAGAAGTGAGCCTTGTTCTTTTCATGAGAAAAAAAGGTATGGAACTACTAAAAGAAAACATTGGGGAAACTCTTGGGGACACTGCTCTGGGCAAGGATGTCTTACGTAATTCCCCAAAGCACAGGAACCAAAGGAAAATTGGACAAATGGGATCACATCAAGCTTCTGCATAACAAAGGAAACAATCAACCAAGTGAAAAGATAGCCCATAGAATGGAAGAAAATATTTGCAAATTACCCATCTGACAAAGGATTAATAACTAGAATACATAAAAAGTTCCAACAATTCAATAGGAAAAAATCAAATAATCCAATTGAAAATGGGCAAAGAAGCTGAATAGACATTTTTCAAAAGAAGACACACAGATGGGCAACAAGTATATGAAAAAATGCTCATCATTAGTCATCAGAGAAATGCAAATCAAAACTACAATGAGGTATCATCTCACCCCAGTTAAAAGGGCTTTTATCAAAAAGAGAGGTAGTAACGAACACTGGTGAGGATGTGGAGAAAGGAGAACCCTCGTACACTGTTGATGGGAATGTAAATTAGTTCAACCACTAATGGAAACAGTATGGAGGTTCCTCAAAAAACTAAAAATTGAACTACCATATGACCCAGCAATCCCACTATTGAGTCTATATTCACAGGAGGAGAATTCAGTACATTGAAAAGGTATCTACACTCCCATGTTTATTGTAGCACTATTCCAGTAGCCTAGATTTGGAATCAACCTAAGTGTCCATCAACAGATGAATGGATAAAGAATAGAATGTTATAGAGGCACAAAATGAATGAAATCCTGCCATTTGCAACAACATGGATGGAACTGGAAAACATTATGTTAAGTGAAATAAGCCAAGCACAGAGAGAGAAATCTCACATGTTCTCACTCACATGGAAGCTAAATATTAAAAACAATTGATCTCATGAAGACAAAGAGTAGAATGATGCTTCCCAGAGGATGGGAAAGGTTGCGGGGAGGGGAGGATGAAGCAGGGATGGTTAATGGGTACAAAAATATAGTTAGATAGAATAAACAGTATTTGACAGCACAACAAAGTGACTATAATCAACAATAAGTTAGGGTATACTTCACAATAGCTAAAAGAGTGGAAATGGACTATTGTTAACACAAAGAAATGATAAATGTCTTTGGTGATGGATATTCCAATTATTCTTATTTGATTAATTCACATTGTATGCCTATATCAAAACATCACATGTACCCTATAAAGATATACAACCATTATGTACCCATAATTTAAAATAAAAATAACTTTAAAAATCCTCTGTCAATCCAAGTCATCCCTTCTGGCACTTACTTATGCAATTCATTTTTTAACCCTAAATGGAAGTGTCTACATTTATCTGTATAGTTCTCAGTCCTTAAATACCACAGCCCTCCCAGGAATCACTTCGCAGAGTAGTGACCACAAGTAACGATCCCAGGCTGAAGTATTGAACCAGAGTCGCCCTTGCGACCTATTTAACTGCTCTCTCCCTGGCCTCATTGACCTGGCCAGCTGATGACTGGCTTGCAAACCTACTCGGGTTCCTTCTGCTGGTGCCTCCCTTCCCTTCGTAACTGTGGACTCTCCTCTCTTCCCAACCCTTTCTTTCTTTCTTTTTTTGGTATCTATATTAACAGTAAAAAATAACTCATAATAAACCTCAATCTGAATAACTACTACTGCCCTGGGAGGCACTTTTTTCCCTCTTTATAACAGCAAACTGGGAATGCACCTATTCCCCTAAATTCCATAGTATCAGTTTTGTAACATCTTTTATCCTGTTGGTTAAGATGTTTTTATAAATTTTAACTCCAATATCCAATATAGTCACAGTACTCTCCAGCTTTATGTCACCTGGAGATGTGATCCTTTGGCCCCCATATCTTCATCCAAGGCCTTGATAAAGATGACTGATGGAACGATGACAGAGTCCTTTGGC
>NW_012148174.1:11139913-11141926 GCF_000956105.1 Propithecus coquereli
GACCATTTGACCCAGCAATGCTATTACTGGGCATCTACCCAAAGGGAAAAAAGATATTCTATAATAAAGGCATCTGCACTAGAATGTTTATAGCAGCACAATTCACAATTGCAAAGATGTGGAAACAACTCAAGTGCCCATCGATACAGGAATGGATTAATAAAATGTGGTATGTGTATACCATGGAGTTCTACTCGGCAACAAAAAACCGGTGATCTAGCACCTCTTGTGTTATCCTGGATAGAGCTGGAGCCCATTCTACTAAGTGAAGTACGGCAAGAATGGAAAAACAAGCACCACATGTACTCATCATCAAATTGGTATTAACTGATCAACACTTAAGTGCACACATAGTAGTAACATTCATTAGGTGTCAGGCAGGTGGAACGGGGAGGAGGGCACGGGTATATACACACATAATGGGTGTGGTGCGCACTGTCTTGGGGATGGACACGCTTGAAGCTCTGACTCCGGCGGGGCAAAGGCAATATTTATATCTCCATAATATGCTGAAATAAAGAAAAAACTTCTTATAACACACATAGACTATGTGGGCTGAAGTGATAACTCCACAAGATGTTTACCATATTTTAAGGTTCCCCTGGAATATTTTCTCAGCCAGAGCAATTCCGATTGGCACTCTGGAGTCGATTAGGAACTTCCAGTCAGCACCATGAGCATTTCCAAACACTTAATTTTTTGTTGTTCTAAATATTGAATGAGGACATTATTTCTGTGGTCTAATCGCGCACCCCCTACCCCTGAATTATGGACATTATTCTGATTTCACCAGCTTTATGGGAAGAATATTTCGCACGCTGATACTTTCTTCCTGTGATCATTTATTCATTTGAAATTAAAACTTAAAGTAGACATTTTTCTGATGTTTATTATAGCCAGCTGTTCCAAAAATTGTGGAGTTGCTGTTTTTAAAAAATTGAATCCAAATATTAATTCCTATACAATCTGCTGGGTTTATTTTTAAAGAAAGATTACTAAACATTTGTCCTTTAGACATCAACTCTAGAGGACAGTTTTGAATTTAAGCAAGATTAAAGTTAAGATAATGGCGCTCAGTTTTGAGAACCTATTCTTTGATAGTTTTATTAAGAAGTGGAATAACGGGCTGGGCGCGGTGGCTCAGCACTTTGGGAGGCTGAGGCAGGCGATCGATCCTTCGAGGCCAGGAGTTCTAGACAAACCTGGGCAACACAGCAAAACTCTGTCTCTACAAAAAATAAAAAATATTAGCTGGGCACAGTGGCACATGCCTATAGTCCCAGCTGCTCGAGACACTGAAAAGGGAGGATCACTTGAGCCCAGGAGTTCAAGGCTGCAGTGAGTTACGATCGTGCCACCACACTAGCCTGAGTGACACAGTGAGACTCTGTCTCTAAAAAAAGAAAGTGGAACAAAAGAAACAGGAAAAACACATGAAGATGTATGCCTGGGTAGCTAAGGACATCTTATCTACAAATCTGTACTCAGTGTTGTTAATGGATTGCCTTTTGTTGTGTTTTTAATGTACTAAAGCTCACACTGATACAGTGAAATAAATCTCTTCTGTCGTATTGCTACTCCATTTATTTAAGAGTTAGCTAAACTTGATTTCTGTGTTCAGCTGCTTTCTACCTCACACTTCTGTCCACTTCTGAAGCTTATGAGTAACTTACAAAAGTCCTTCCAAGGCCACTAAACCAAGTTTTGAAAAGGAGGCGACGAAATCTCACGAATCAGGGGTTGCCAACTGTGTAGTAGGCTCTCCTTACTCCACAAATAAAGTGTTTCTAATAGGAAAACTCCGCTTGGGAGAACAAAGATTGACCTTTACCTACCCTTACTGCCAAAAGATGAAAACTAGAGTAAACAGAGTTCACTTTAACAGCAAAAACATAAAGTAATACTTTTATATTGATTTCAAGAGACAGGCTTCAAGAGTTGGGCAAGGAAAGTTCCATGGTGGGACAAGGATGTCCCAACAGATATTGTTACATAAATTGGAAGCGATGACAA
>NW_012148174.1:11141976-11142899 GCF_000956105.1 Propithecus coquereli
TTACAGAAATATATCTTTGAGGGCTCGAAAACTAATGTAGTTTTAAAAATTATTGAATTTTCAACCAAGGTCACGTCACCCCCTTCCCTTCTGAGAAACCTGGTTCATTATTGAATAATTATATAGTTATTTCTAGCATCTTCTATGAGTCAATAGAAAATAATTTGATAATTGATATCCAGTTAAAATGATTAATCATTAGCTTTAAAATGTTATAATTTTTTGGCATAATTAAAGCACTTGGCAGAAAAATTTTTAAGAGAATTTGAATCATCAAAATACTTTTTCAACAGACTATTCTACTATAGAAATTGTATCACTCCAAAGTGCTAAAAAGCATCTCAACAAAGAAATTCAGAGAATTTTAATTTATCAGATATTTCATAAGCCAGTTCAGTAAATACATATTATTGGCTTGGAAGGACTGAAGCCATATTGATTTGCCTGAGACTATCTAAAAGTAAAGATCTCCCATGAGACTATAAATAAGAGATATACATCTCACATTCCCCCAGGGAAATTCCTTCAAAATCAGCATGCATGGTATTAGATGTCCACAAATGTACCCTTTAACCTGGAAAAAAAGAGAAAAGAAACAGAAGGGATTTCCACCCTTGGGGAAACATAATATGTCATGGGCTTAGATTTATTACACTGCTCTTCTATGATGTGTCACTTCATGATAAAAAGCAAGGTGGGAGGAGAACAGATGGCGGAGCTAGGAGGTTCCGAAGGAATCTAAAAGTCATGCCAGTTGACTGCCATGGTACTCCCCCTCAATGTATCAGGAGTTATTATTTTAAAGCCAAAGGACAAAACATTAAATGTGGAATAAAGTAATTTGAGTTTCCCAAGATGAAACTTTCATGACCTCAGCACAATACCTGTTGGAAGAGTGCTTTTAAGGGAATCAAGGGGGGGAA
>NW_012148174.1:11143751-11145631 GCF_000956105.1 Propithecus coquereli
TGAGGTTGCTGTGAGCTAGGCTGACGCCACGGCACTCTAGTCGGGCAACACAGTGAGACTCTGTCTCAAAAAAAAAAACAACAAAAAAAAATGAAGAATTTGAAGACAGCCACAGCAGAGCATTAAACCAAGCATTGGGCCCTCGTAAGTTCTAGGGTCCTTCAAGTCACAAGCCCAGCCCATGTGCCAATCAGCCTGTCTCTGGGTCTCCCAGAGCTGCAACGAGCAGGTGAACGGCAGTTTCTCTGGCTTCCTCATAAGGCAACTTCTGCATTTCTCTGAATCTGCCATTGTGGTAAGAGCCCTAGGAAACAACCTGCCGGCGATTAGAAACGCATTACGGATAACTAAGGCAAGGGTTTCCACTTAGAATAAACCCACAGGATATTACTCTGAGGGCTTGTATTTGCAGCAACTTGGGAAGCTACAGAGGAAGGGAGAGATTCCGCAGTGCAGAAAACATCCGCTGACCCCACAGATATCAGAACACTTGGATCCAGGCTCCGTTGCTCACTAACCGGTTCTCTGATACGCCATCTCCCTGCATCTCCCTGTTACTCACTTTAAACTAAAGGTGTTGGATCCATGATTCAAGTGTTCTTGGAATATTTACTGTCCATGAGATGAGAAAAAAGAGAAACGACCTGCATTTTCTTTTCTCAAAGAGGGAAACATCTCTACTTTTAAAGGGCATTTAATTTTATGGAAGGGCAATAGTAACGAGGACAATGATCATGCTACGTGCCAAGCACTGTTTAAATGCTTTACGCGTTACAACGAACTAATTCAGTTTACAGTTGCTCATTTAATCTTCATGAGTACTTTCTGAAATAGGTACTATCCTTAAACCTATTTTACAGGTAGGGGAATGGGAGCCCACAAAGCTTAAGAATATTTGCTAAGCCCGCGAGGCTGTATGGAAAAGTCCTGGGTTCAATGCACTCAGGGTCCGGGAGGCCAGAGGCCAAGCGCCAGAGAAGGGCCAGGTGTAGGAGGACAGGAGCACAGTCTCGAGTGTGTTGTCTAAGTACCCAAGGAGGCGGCTATAGATGGAAAAAGCAGCTTTTAGGCGAGGGGGAAGTAAGAAGAATTTTCTTAAAGACGTAAGAGAGGTTCCACTCATGATTCTGAGAAACACAAGTAGGCAAAGCAAGAAAGTCTAGCAAATTCCACAATTTATAAATTGGTGCATTTACATCCTCATCAACCTGTTATATTTCCAATTAAACAAGTACGGCTATGGGAATGCACATTTGATATTTGGCTACTCTCACCCCACCAATGAGTTTTAAATAGTAACATTAGAGACAAGTTAGTAAGAAAACACTCAGGCACCTAAAGGATTTAGCTAATTATGCCTTACGCAAAGTTTGCGAGAAAGTACGTTCTGCTACAAGATGCTGCTTTAAGGCAATTCAGCAGCACGAACAGCGCAAGATGGATAGATGAAAAAATGGAATAAGAATAAAATACACAACCTCACACTCCTCTATTCTGACACGGAAAACAACAGGCTGTGAAAATGGTTTCATTAAAAAATAACAAGCTGATGCTCACCAGGGGATAGATCAGGGCAAACTGAATCAAAAATTCCTCAATCATTGCCCAAGTAGGTCAACTAGAATTAATTCAAAGGGCAAAGATTCAGAGTGAGCTGCTCATTTCTCCCCAGTCTGCTTCTGCAGCCCTCTCTGCCCAGGAGAGAGTGGTTTGGTGGAGCCCTCCAGGGTGGGCGGGTCACTTGGCCAAAACTCTCTCTGCACCGGTGGAAAGGTCCATGTCCTGGGATTAGTGTGAGCTCTGCCAGTTGTCTAGACTGAAATGCTAAGAGGCTGCTATGTGGGTCCAAAGTTACTTGTGTTTTAGGAATACACTTCTGT
>NW_012148174.1:11146371-11162909 GCF_000956105.1 Propithecus coquereli
ACATCCTTGCTGCCAAAGGGTAGCAAGAAAATTTATGTTACTAAATATATTAAATTAAAACAAAGGATTCCATGCTTATAATCAAAGTCCTTTACCGGGGTCAGCAAAAGTACTTGGGTAGTTGAAGACACTATCTTCTCCAGAATGTTGTGGAAAGGCATCCTCTGCTTCTGAAAAATTCAATCTATTTTTCTTTTGACCAAAGTTGCAACCAAAAAACCATCATCCCTGATTGTGACCCTTGTCCTATCCAACTCTGGTCGCCAAATTCTACAAACTGTCTATCAAACTAGTAAGGTAATAACTGCGATGAACTAGTCTAAAATCATTTAATCACTCACTCATTCATTCATTTAACAATCAAGGGTCTGCTAAGCACAGGGTAATAAGGAACGTTCTACCATAGCAGAGAATTCTCTATATTGACTGTTTGTATCATTCTAGACCATTGTTGAGTTGCTAATACTGTCCATTTGAAAATAAAAACTTGAATATTAATTTCTAGTTTAGACAAAGCAATGCACACATAGTACTACCTCCTGTTTCTTGTTCTGTGGCAAATTATATATGTCTAGAAGACAACAGCACATTGATTTTCAAACACAAATAAACAAGGCATCTGGACTTTATCTTAATGAGTTAAAGTTTAGTCTGTGCTTTCTCAGTGTAATAGCTTTTGCCATTTAATTGGTAGCAAAAAACTTTGACAGTGTCCTTTTTCCGCTGACAGTGAATTCTATGTGTGAATGAGGTTGCTGCAAAGGGCTTTCAGATATAAATGCTGCTTTAGAACTAATTAGATAAAAATCTAATTGGAAAAAAATATTGTTTCTTACTTGAGAGAAAACTTAAAAACTTTTTTTTTTTTTTTTTTACTCCATGAGTTCCCAGAATAATATTGGAAAAATATAGAATTTAGACTCTGTATTTCTCCACTGAAATCTTCCAAAATCAGGTCAACTTGCTTTAAACATGCTATTTATATCACAGAGTTCTTTCTAATACCTTAGACAAAATTAGGATAACAAATATGAACATCAGTATGTCACCTACAATGTTTATGTCTCTAAAATAAAAATACAACCAGTATAACATAAGAAAAAAAAATGACATAGGAAGTATTATGCTAAAAGCAGTATTCTAAAACCGTTAATTGAGACATGATTAAGTGCCAATTACTTTAATTTAAGCAGGGCCTTCCCCAGAGACTACCAGAAACCTTGTCAACATGTCACAAAAAAGCATCCCACTACATACAACAAACAGGCAAGAACCCCTTTTCAAATTAATGAGGATTTTTTAAATTGCAAAATATTTTTTTCTCCTTTAGTGTTTTCGAATTGGATCATGGTACCATCTTGCTGAAAACCCTTCAATGGACGCCCAGGCGCTTAGGATACATGTATTAATAAAATCCTCATCATGGCCTGAAGCACCTTCTACCTCTCCATCTTCATCTATCCACAGTGCATTTCCTCCAGCTACATTGGTCCTCTTCCAGTCTCTAAGAAGGACTTAGTCATTCCTGGCTCAGATCTTTGCATTTCTGTTCCTGCTCCATAAAGACTTCTTTCCTTCCTCTTGCATGAATTCTAGGCCTTCTTTAGGTGGTCAAAGGACATTTCCTTAGGGAAGCCTGCTCTTCTCACCAAATCCAAAGTACTTTTTATCATCATTCTCTCTTACAGCACCCAAGTGGATTTTCCTTGTTAATCTTTTTCTTAAAGCCTGGCATTCACTACTTATTAGAAGCTAATTATGTCTGGGAATAGAGTTTTCGTTTGTTTGTCTTTAATGTTAGTCTTCCCCATTAGATTGTATGTTCCACAACTATAGGGACTGCCTCCATTGTTTCCCCTTAACTGAGCGTAATGCCTACATATATTCACATGTATATTTCCTGAAATAATGGTTAACTTCTCAATCATCGAGGCTGTATTGCAGCCTGGTGAGACCGTAAACAGAGAATCCAGGTAAATCCTGCCTCCTCACCTAATGCACAGAAATCGTGAAATAATAAATGGGTGTTGTTTCAAGCTGCTAATTTGGTGATAATTGTTATGAGGCGGTAGGAAATGCAGCTGCCAAATGGGATCCCATCCAGTGCCAAATGGCCATTAAATGCCTTCCTTCTTTTATATTCTCATTTTCTTTCCTGTTATTTTAACCACTGAGTTTTGGGATGATACGCTGTTTTCCTCTTTTTTTTTTTTTTTTCCCCCCGAGATGATTTAATCACTGAAAGAAATATTTTTTTTTTTCTTGAGACATAATATGAGAGGTATTTTTTTCAATATATTTTCTAATTTGGGGGCTTCAATTCTTTCTTAACAGAGTGCCTACCATGTGTGCTATAGGACGCGTAAGTTACAACGCGCTTTGGGGGTATTGAATCTACTGAGCAAAACATAGTCCAATAATACAATACAGAGTGGCTAATAATACAAAAAACTCAGCATATCTGTTTGGTGCCTCTTTGTGATGTTTTTACTCTAGACCTCATCCCTGAGAGGCTGAGGCGAGGCAGAGCCCTGCCGAGGTCTGGGGCAGAACAGGCGGCCCATGGCCCGAAGAAGTTGAAGCTCAGTGGATCTGAGCAGAGAGTTGAGTGCTACACTCCTCTCTTGTAAGACGCCAGGAACAATATTGCATTCACTCACCTCTGTATTCCCCAGATGCATAGTTGGCAATTAAAAAATTCTGATTTTTAATTGAAAGCTTGAGAGTTATCAGAGTACAACGGACTGCGTCAAGAATACCCCCTTGAACTGCGTCTCATGTGGTTCTTGAAGACGCTGTCTGTGGTTATTGCTAGAGAGAATGGAAAAATGCTGTTTCTCCCGTCTTTGTGTCATTTCGCATACCAATTATCTAGTTTTTTCCTAAAAGGCTGTTTCTAAAGATGTAGCATTTGTAGTTTTATTCACTGTGTGAAACGCGATGCTACTAATACAACTTCTTCACTTAATTTCGCTTCTACCCACTTGTAATTTTTTTCAGACGTGACTTCTAATCAATGCTATTATACAACTTAAAGACACCATCCATGTTTCACTCTGATGGCTCCAACGCTTAAATAGTTACTACCCCGTGAACAACATCCATCAGATGTGGGTTTGCAGGTTTCTCTCTTCTGCCTGAGCCTGTTTGTCCTGGCAAGCTGGAAGCTCTGGACATGCACAAAGAAGCCCCATGTTTAAGTCTGGGCTCTGTGATCAAGCACGCTTTTCTCAGGGACTTATTTTGTATAATCGGCATAATCGTTCTCCATTTGTTTATTTCTTAAAGAACTGCTTAGCCTGGAGGGGGATAAAACCGCATAATCATGGTTCTCCCTGCTTCTGATCACACAGGCAAAGAGGGGAGAAGAATAAACAGATAATCCCCAGAAGGCCATAAAAGATTATGGTCCCTAAGTGTTACAGGGTAGTGTTTGAGGATGGATATAATAGCAGCAAAAATAGTTTGCAAGCTATACCAACCCTCTATCGCTATATAAATCTGCTATAACAAGCACTTAACCATCTATCCCTTGATTGTATCTTATACTTTCTTCTCTCCAGTTTAGTTCATGCCATTCCCCAGATGATGATCTCCATGTAGCTAACACTTTCTAAACCTATTTGAAATACTGGTTCCCCGGCAGCAATTTCTTCAGAGTCCCTTAGTCTAAAAATATGGCTCCCTTTTTTCTAAATGAAGAAACGAATCCAAAGTCACCTTGAGACATTGCTTCTGTGATCCCAACAGTGATCTGCATTTTCAGTAATTTACCAGTTCTTTAAAATGCACTGTAAGGTATTTAAGATATCTTTTCAATTTGATGAGTATACATTCTTGCTATGTTCTGGAAGATGTCAAGAACTTCCCAGTCTTGGGGGAAGAAAGAGAAAAAATTAGACACGTATGCTAATAATTACTGAATGGAATACAGGACTAAGTGTGGTAGTCATTAAAAATTCAAAAAAGAAGAAGAAGCAAAAGACTGTCTGCTTGAGAGAATCAGGTAAGTCTTCTCAGAGAAAGGCCTTGAAATAAGCCTGTGAGTATTAATGAAATTATAAATTTCAGAGGCAGAAACTGGGAGTCTGCTGGGAGAAGAACGTTTGAGGAAACGGCCCGAGCAAAAACGTGTTGGAAGAGCAATTTTGAACATGTTCTCGAACAAGTCAGGTTAGCTCGAACCTCGCTGCCATTCCGGGCCTGGGACTTACGTTTGGGAACCAGCTCAGAGTAGAGTTGAACAGAAGGCATTTAATCTGACAGACAGCAGGAAGCCACTGAAAATTTCTGTGCCGGGGAAGTCAACAGCGCTCAAGAAATATTTGCTAATGTTTTTATTTTATTTCTACTACTTTTCAAACTCTTGTTCCCCTTTGGGAGCCATTGTAAATATTTTACAGACAATACCTTTATTATAGCAATGACATAAATATACATTTTCCACATTCATAATCAGCAGTAGATAGATGATTGTTTTCAAAGTACATCTCTTCTGGTCGACGACCACCTCCTTCCAGCTCACCCATCCACTGCACTGTTTTTTGGTGCTGTATGGATCTTTTTCAAACCCTTGTTTCAAGGATTTGCTTTAGGTCATAATTACAGAAACACTGGTATGTTTCCTCAGTAGTGTTTCTTGAATAATCTGTTAAAGTTCTTTCTTGCAGAGTAATCAATAGGAGGCTATTTCCAAAGAGGCCAGTGTGGCTCACAGATGGATCGCTTTCCAGCCATAGAAAGCTACCTTGGGGGAAGGAAACTACTTAGCCTCCTGTGTGGCGAGTACATTAGACATACAATAACACAATAATTAAATTGATGAAGAGTCGATAGGATCTGAAGGACTGGGAGGAAAAAACCAAAAAGCACATAAAAAAAAATGGAGGAGGAGAATGTTTAAGAATCGCTTTCATTTTATATCATCAATGAGAAAAAAAAAAAAAGTAAGAATGCAGCTGTGTACAATTCTGAACTCATTTACAATGTCTGCAAATCTTCACAGTGTTCTCTGGGAGGGGTCCAGTTACACCCCATATTTCCATGAGACCTAACCATCAAAGGAAAATAGAATATTTTTGTACAAAACTACCCAAAGTATATCGGAAAAAGATAGTAGTCTTGAGTTAGGTTTATTAGCAGCTGGTACTTGATCAAACTAGGTATGTGATTGTTCATGTGCCCGCTGGCCTGAGTCTTATTTCCAAATGTGCCGGATGTAGAAAAAAAACGCAGCATCCAGATATGAAACCCCACTTCTTCTTAAAAGCATAATACGGTCAGGAAAATCATATCACAAGACCATAATATGCTACAGTAAAGAGGACCAAAGTGGACCCAGGGTTCTAGGCCAAGGTCCAAGGATATAAGCAGTTCTGTGCCTTTAACTATTCACCTGTAAGATATAAATTTTCTGGGACACTTTCGTTTTCTCATTTACTAGATGAGTGTTGGCAAGGGAGTTTAAGTCTTAATGATCTGAGGGTGAACCAGCTCTAAATCTCTAAGAAACAAGGTTAGTCTATTCTGTCATCCCTATGTTCCTCGGTGGGATGCTACGGATGGTCATCACCAGCTGCTTCGAATCTTTTCCACCTCCCAAATTGCATCAAACCAAAAACAAACCCCATATTAAGTGCAAAAAAAAAAAAATCCTTTGATATCACAAAATTTAAGAAATCTAAGTGGGATTTATTAAGGAATTTGGTCCAACCCCTCATTTTAAATGAGGGAATAGAAGCATGGAGAAGTTAAATGAACTGTCCAAGTCATAGATTTGCCATGGATAGAACCAAAGTCCTGGCCTCCTGTCTTCTTGCCTCGTGGCTGTGTTTCCCAAACCTCAGCTGTGTGGGCACCACCTCCACAATTTCTGATACATTTGCTCACCACCTTTAATATTATTTGTGAATATTTTTATTGAGATCAGTTGTTTTACTAAACGACATTTATTACAAGAGAAAACCGTATGTCACAATAAACGGAAGTCAGTATCAACTGCCATCAGGAGGTTACCATAACATATAAAATGGACACAACACAAATGTTTCATCATTTACTTTGATTCTTTTGCTTGCCAGAGGCCTGCGGTCTAAGGCTGACTCTCTTTGTTAAAAATAAAGATTCGTGAATGTTAGGAGTTGTCAGAGGCATTAGCAAAAATTGACGATCATTGCTTTAATTTAATGAGCACTGAAAAAAACAGAAACAACTTTCATGTTGTTAATAGATCAAGATATGATTCCAATGTTTCTTGACTCCCCAATATCTTGACTTCTAACTCCGCCCCCACATGAAAAACAATTTTCTATTCCTGTTTCCCATTTTCCTGCTTTCTGATGCTCTGCTTTCCCATCTGTAGGAGTACTTCATTTGCACTAATGTTAGGTTGGCTGAGAAGTTCTTTCCGCTCTAGTTAATGTGCAGCATTATGTAACCTGGGCTTCTTGGAGAGGATTCCATGATCTACAGGTACTATGGCAGGAATTTCAAAGACGCTGACATCATATGAAAAGTTATTGTTTGATTCCATTAGGGCCATTTGTGATCTCATTTCTCTAAAATGAAACCTGACAACTCTAGGTTAGGTATGGCTTACATGTGATCCAACTAGGGCAAACTTGATTCATAGTCCAAATTTATCAGAACGTGGCAAAAAAAAAATAAGTTATATAACAAAAAAATAGGTCATAACCCCTGATTTTTTTCACTGTCAGTTCCTTAAGCCACCCTACTTCATTAACAACATTTATTCATTTCGATTTCCATGTTTAAGTTGCTGAGTATAATTTAAAAGCAACTCAAACACTGAGAAATAAAGTACATTATATGCTCCTGGAGAATTAAAGTAAAATTAAAATCTTAAGCTTTCATAACGTTAAAGCAATTTATATATTTTTCAAAAGCTGGTTCAGTCTGAACTCTGTTTTCCACAATTTCATTATTTAAAAATATGCCCATTCAAAAATGCAAACATTTGTCTTTAAAATCAAAATAATTCACTGGATATCCAAATTTATCAGACATAATGTTAAATGGGCATATTTCAGGGGTTTCATGAAGGAGGCATAACTTATTAATTATACAGAAATGATTGCACCTTGTTCTTGAAACCCCTAATTCCACTGAAGAAATAAAAAAGCTATAAACACACTAGAACCAAGAGAATGGGAAAGCAGACAATAGCAAATGAAGATTGTCAGAAATGCTATTTATAGAAATAAGATGAATTATTAAAAGCTAAAATTGTAGATAATAAAGTTATCTAGAGTTTTATATGCAGCAGTATCAATTGACTATATATAAAGAATAAAGATTTTCTGATATGCAAGGGCACTCAAGTTTTACCGTCCTCACTTATCCATTCTGAGAAACATGCTTAAGGGTGTGTTTCACCAACACCGTGGAGTAAAACATACAAGGGACCATGAGGAATTTCAAGAGGCAGAATGTCCAGCAAAAGCAAGAGGGTAGGAGGGCCAGGGCAGTGGGCACAGAAATCTTCAGCAGATACTTCATCTGTGTTCCAGCTTGGAGGGGAACCAATAATGGTGGAGCTGAGATGGAGAACAGAGGTCTCCAAGAGGACTGGATCCAAACGGTAACAGATCAATTACATGATGTGTTTAGCTTTTCTGGGAGAAGTTTTAGAATTTTGTGGAAGCATTTGGGAATATATTCATGTGAGTACTTAGAAATCTGGTGGAGGGGAGGTGCAGAGAAGCAAATTATTAACTGTCAATAAAAATAAAACAAAAAATGGTACAAGAAAGTAAATTCATACAATATTCATACATTTGAATAATATTTGCACAATCAAAAGGATGTAAACACTTAATACTAATGTAATCGGCATTACTATATTACTTTTATATAGTGGGGAAGTGGTGAGGGGAACCTATGGGGTAGAGAAGGTGGCTGTAACAGAGCTAAACTGCAATTTGCAATACCAATGGCTAAAAATGTTTATAATAAAATGAACAGTTTATTTAAGAATAAATAGGTAAAAACCAGAAGAAATGATGAGAGATAAAAGTCAATGGTTTGCTTAGGGGCTAGACAGGGATTAGTAAGAAATTATTTGACTATTTTTAGATGTCACATTTTACTATTATGGTTAAAATGTATTACACACTTAATCTGTAAATTAAATGGTTTGCCATTCTTAATGTATTGTTAAATGCATTTATTTTAAATTGTTAAACAATTCCGTAAAGACCTCAAAGCAGATTTTTTCTTTTTACACTGAATATGAAATATAGCAAGAATATTTCAGTGTCATAGATGTGTTTTAAATGGTTGGAAGTGTTTTTGCAATTTCCGTAGAATGAAAATGTTTCTGGTTGTCTGGGATTTTCACCTGCAACCTTCCTTTTCTGTTCTTTATCATATAAATGCATTCAGTCTGTTTTAATTAATGCTTTTGCCTCTGGTATGGCTCACTTTCAATGAAAATATTAAAAGATATGATAAATGTGGAAGCTTTTATGAATTGCTGATCTTCTGTATGCTGAATTTCTAAAGAAAATCTTGCCTCAATAGCAAAGCATTTGTTACCAAATGTAAACAGCAACAGAGTCAATATTATTTGAAATATACTAACTGAACACTGAACTGTTTAATAAGAAGGGGAATCAGGTTTGGCTATTTAACACAGTGAAAAATTAGTGCTTAAGGCACAAAAGTATTTCTTTTTTTTTTTTTTTTTTCAGACAGAGTCTCACTGTGTTGCCTGGGCTAGAGTGCCATGGCATCAGCCTAGCTCACAGCAACCTCAAACTCCTGGGCTCAAGCGATCCTCCTGCCTCAGTCTCCCGAGTAGCTGGGACTACAGGCATGCGCCACCATGCCTGGCTAATTTTTTCTATATATTTTTAGTTGTCCAATTAATTTCTTTCTAATTTTAGTAGAGACGGGGTCTCGCTCTTGCTCAGGCTGGTCTCGAACTCCTGAGCTCAAACAATCCACCCACCTTGGCCTCCCAGAGAGCTAGGATTACAGGCGTGAGCCACCACACCCGGCCCACAAAAGTATTTCTAATATAAAAAATTGTGCAGAAATTTCTTTCTGAGATTAAATACAGGGAGCAGGAAACATACACATATACAAGAGAGATAGAAAGAGAAAGAGACATTCATAGCTACTTCAACTACAAGGAAAGGGTGATCTTCTATAGCAAGTAAGTATAACCTTAAGTATAATACGGTAAGACCTCCCTAAAGATTAGAGGGTTGAGGATAATACTCCCTTTTCACTTTTGGGCCTATCATCTGACTCACATTCACATTATTTAGAAAAGTGGACACAGGCTAAGGTAGTTGATGTCAGTAATTTCCCCAAATCCAAGAAGAGGCAAGTGAATTACACAGCTTGACAAATTAGGGATTTTAAACAATGGAATTGTATTCTAGATGATTACAATCCCTTATTTCAAGCCACTGTCAATACTTTGTCTTTCCATCATTCAAAACGTTTTGCAAGAACATTCCTATCAGATTAGTTCAACTTCACATAATCATTAGGAGGTTAGATAAAACATTACTACCCACATTCCAATAAGGGGGAAATAGACTCGAAAAAGTTAAGTGACTACTTTGCTCTCTGTTTAGTTTTTGTTTGTTTGTTTGTTTTGAGCCAGAGTCTTGCTCTGTTGCCCTGAGTAGAGTGCAGTGGCATCATCATAGCTCACTGCAACCTCCAACTCCTGGGCTAAAGCGATCCTCCTGTCTCAGCCTCCTGAGTAGCTGAGGCTATAGGCACGTGCCACAAGGCCCAGCTAAATTTTCTATTTTTAGTAGAGATGGGGTCTCACTCTTGCTCAGGTTGGTCTTGAACACCTGAGCTCAAGCAATCCTCCTGCCTCGGCCTCCCAGTGTGCTCAGATTACAGGTAGGAGCCATAGCCCTGCCCTACTTAGCTTTAAAAAAAAAAAAAAAGAAAGAAAAGAAAACAAGGCTCAAGACTCCTTATTTCCCCATCCAATTCTCTTTCCACTCTATCCGTGATTCCCAGCCTGCTGGCTTCAAACAACGCAGGGGACTCAGGATAATTATAAAATGCCCAAATTCTCAAGTTGAAATGCAAACTGGCATTATCTTCAGAAAGAATCGAGACTATATTCTACACATAGGTGTGATTCTGGTTTTCAAATCTGCATCCGGGTAACTCTGATGAATAATGCCTATATGTGTGTAAAAACTTTTTGTTGAATTTGCAAGCACCTTTTATATGTTTGCGTATTCTCAAGTCCATGGAAATTTAAAGCACAATTACTTAGTAGAGGTGGGCACAATTCTTGACATCAAATGTGATCCTACGAGAATCACTTTTGGGGATTTGACATCAGGCTCTCGGAGGGGGTCTTCTTCACCAACTTAACTAAATTAAGCTCTCACTCAGCCCACTAGTCTCCATCCCAGCCCCTTTTACTCTTCATCACACTCACAAATACAATATTCTATTTCTTGACTTGCTTGGGTGGCAGGTACAGTATGCTCCAGCCCTCATCTACCCCAAGAGGGTGTGGTTCATGAGCGCAGAGGCAGAGCTGCTCTTGTTCAGGGCTGTGTGCAGCTAGGATTGGCCTGACACCAAGGAGAGTCTTCCTGTTACAGCTCAGCTGACTTTATATCGAATGCATGTCTCCACTCCCAGTCTTCCAGCTGGTCTGTGGCTCTACCATCTTGGAGCAGATGATCATAGTGCAAATAGAAACACAACCATGGCAATGAAGACAGTGACTGCTAACGATCTTGACATAGCTCACCGTGCTAGTACCTTACATTCCTGCTGTGTTTGCATCCGGTCTGCAAGGTGGGTGTTACAGCCTCTAAGCAGACGACATAGCTGATTCTCAGAGGAGTCAGGCATCGCATTCTGGGCTGACGCACCTCTTAACTACATACATCTGCACGTTCCTCAAAACTGTCCTAATCTACTGAGTTATACTGTCCCTGTACCATTCCAAAGGCATGACATCTCCTACTAGGTCACAGTCCTGTTCATAAAAAAGAAAAAACCTGACAGATTACACCCAAGGGACTACCTGTCTTCTCTTCCTTTTGTACATTCATTAAAAACTCTACCCCTTCTTTAGAGTTCAACAGATGGTTCAGCATTAACTAAAATCCCCCATTAATTTTTCGGTGTGGCGGGGGCAGGGAGGAGTGGAGAGATGTCCACAAAGGACGTGTGTGATGCTGACTCAGCCTCAGAGCTGCTCCTGCCCAGAGTGAAAGAGCCACTTTGTCGCGCTGGAGGACGGTGTTAGCGGATGTGACATTTAACTAGAAGAAAGTCAAGCCTCAGGCAGAAATCAGGGCAATTGATGAAGGGATCTGGGGCGTCACATTCACTCTGAACACGAGAGATGATGGCCTTCTGCTCAGAGGCAAATGACAGCCTTCAAATGCGAAGCCCACCCCAATGCAGCCCCACCCCCTCTACCCAGCTTACAGAATCAAAGGGACTGGGTAGCCTGGGCCGGCTCTGCCTCCGGGTTGACAAATGTGAGCTCGGCCTCCCCTCCCCACCACCTGGTTCCCTCTGGACCTTCTAATGGTTCAGAGGGCGGAGGAATAACGCAATTTGTCAGGAACTGGACAAATGCCGCAATAACAATGCCCACCTAAGCCGAGCCAATGCTTGGTTTAATTGTCTCTATAAGTCGAGCTAGCGGGCGTTCGGCAGGGGAAGCTGATGATCCAAAAGAAATTATTTTCTTATCTTTTATTGAAAATTTCAAAGAAAACACATGCCCCAGTCCCTTGGGACAAACCAGAGCATCACCAGGACAGGGAAGATGGATGTCTTCCAATGTCTTGGCACATCTAACTTTAAGATATTGAGTAGACTATCATAACTTTCCGCCTTAAATGTCTTTATTAGAGAAACAAGATTTATGCTTTCGGTCCAGGGGGCAAAAGAAACTCGGATGTCCATAAAGAGTTTTCTGTAAGCCACTCGGCCTATCTGATTAGGGGCGCACAGGGCAGAATTTTAAAGAGAGAGTTATCTTCTTTTGGGTGGCCAGGTTTCCCTTCCTTGCAATTTCCTTCATTCCCTTGAGCTTTCTGGCACCTTCGATTACTTTTTTGGTTTCTTTCTAGAAGTCGCTGTAGGAAATAGTAACTCTCTAGTTTCCTGATTTTCAAAAATGAATGTACACATATGTTTAGCATCAGACTGTCTCGTATCCATCCATAAATCTGCACACTACAGGAAATGCGCATGTATTTTAAATAATTCACATATTGCAGTATGAACCTGTATATTGCACTGGAGGAAAGTAGGCAAATTCGAAATTCATAATTAAATTGGATCTCAATCTCTTCTTTATTTCTAAGCTTAAAATCCTCATAGCTGGCTCAGTGATGTCTGGGAGAATACAGCTAGTTACTAACACACCGAGCTTGTCTGATGGCTTTCAGCAGGGGTGATCGGGGATCCTAGACTAGTCATTACCTGTCCTCCAACCGGTCCCCACCTGCCTGCATCCACCGCTCCTGCTTCATTAAAGACCTTCCCGTTTCTTGTCTAACGACTGCAAGAGTCTCCTAACTAGCCTGCCCCAGGACTCTCGTCTTCATTCCCTCCCATCAGTTTGCCATAATTCTGTGGAATGTTATTTTTCTTAAAACACGATTCCGATCATGTCATTGCCCACTTCAAATCTTATCTATTTCTTCACAGTGCAAATGCCAACCTCGGAGACTGGCACAGGGCCCCGCGTGCGCTTCTCCGTTTCGTCACTTGTCATTACTCCTCTCTCCAACACCCACCCTGAAGTCCTGCCAGCTGACTTGGAACTCGTCGCGTGGAGCGTGCTGTTTTAAGCCTTTTTATGTTCACACATACTTCTCCCTCTTCTCCAAGCTGCCCTCTCTCAAACCTCTTGCCCAGGTTGGCATCGCTACACACAAATTCCGCTCCGATAGTCTCTCTTCCGCGAAGGCTTCCCCGAACACCTTCTGCGTGTCACGGCCCTCCCCAGCTCAGCGTGGGTTCCCGCTGGACCCGTTTCCTCTCCTCACACTTTATTGGAAATCTGTTAGCTTCCCACACCCCCTTTCTAGATTATAAGCTCCTTGAAGGAACTGACCTTTATCTTGTAGTTGTTTTTCAAGTATTGAGAGCTGTGCCTGGCACGGATTAGTAGACTCGTGATAAAGGTTTGTCGGATAAACGAAGAGTACACTGAGTTAGAAGTCACCATATTTGGTATCACATGGGACACGATGGAAAGGCAAGCGTCTTCCCCCCAAAATTTACTGATGCCTGAAAATCCACCATTTATGATGTATTCTGTAAATGATTTATTGCCTTATTCCTGGGAGACTATTAATATGTCAATACTCTTGTGAGAGTTAACACAACGAGTCACCAATTCCTGACCATGAATTCATTTTTACGGTCCCACTGTCACCAGAGAGAACAGTGAGAGCGTAAGATTGCGAGAGACAGGTGGTCAGGGAAAGGCCAGGTAGCCAAAGGGAGGGAGGCTGGAGCGTCCAGTGTGCATTTCTCAGCTTCTTAACTTTTTCTAACACCAGCTCTTACTTTCCACCTACACAGCCAGGATTCTCCCATTTCTTTCACTTCTGGGAATTGAACAAAAGTGTTTCGTTGCACAGATACAACAAATCTTGGTCGACAAAGAATGAGAGAATCCCACGTGACACTCTTGATAAACCCCCTCCCCTCTTCCTTACACTCAATGTCCCAAACTTATATGCAAATGCCCTCAGCACATTTCAACCTGCTGGTCTTACAGCTTCCTTGATTTTTTGGAGTCATTGCTTGTTTTAATAATCCTGAGGCATATCCCTGTTCAGTTTTCTGTAGTGGCCTCTCCTCTGCTCCCAGGATCTCTCAACAGCACTAATGCAACCCGGGAAGGCTTTTTCTTGCTCTCTGGAGATGCCCACAAGAGCGCTGACCTGTATTTCTCTGCTGCCTCCTCAGCCCTGCTTTCTCAGTGCCCACCCGTGGTGGCACGTGGCTGCCAACTTTCTCCCATAGACGGCCACACTCCTTTCCAGAATTACCATCCATCAGCCTCATCATTCAGATCTGATCTAACATCTAATTATTCTGATTATACCACATTTGCGTGGAGGGTCTTATTACCTTTGCACTTTATGGAAGATAATGAGATTCAGAATAATCAACTGAATTCATTCTCCCAGGAGTGGGAATGAAAGTTTGAGAGCAACACAGATTGGGGACAGCGTTTTCTAGCACTGTCCTATGCCTCGGTTTTGTGCCCTTTAGCATAATAACAACATTTTTCATTAAAAACATGTTTTTCCCAAAGAGTTGAAAACTTTTGCACGTAGCCTATTTGTGAGTCCATGCGACAGCCAAGGCAGCAGAAGATCATAAATATCCAGTAACAGCTACCTGAGTCATTAGGCTGCACAGCTCCCCACTGCAAACTCTGCAAATGTACAGGTGTTAAATTGGCTACAGGATGGCTCTCTGGTTGTCCTTTTAATACAAGAGACACGGCCTGCAAGCGGGAAGGATGAGTCTTTGCTTTCGCAGAAAAGCTGTTTCTTAATTTGCCCTCAGATCCAAATGCAGAGTCGAGTTTCTCTGTACCTTATTAAATAGTGGGGGCACAGAAGACAAATACTGATGGCTTTTTGGCCCGATCTATGCATTTCCCCACATAGCACACCAGGTTAAATTGATTGAACGGCTCAACTGGTTGGTAACAAATTCTGAAATTCAGGAGAAATTCTTTATCTGTTCTCCAGAATCCCCTCAAATTTCTCATAGTTTGGTTTCCTCCCTCTTTTTTCTCCCACAACACAGGCCTGGTAGAGAGGGAAAGTTACCAAAAAAGGGACAGAGAAAAGAAGATAGAGCATCATACTGACAAAGAAATTAGCCAAGCATCCAAAGGTGTCCCTGCTGACAAAGGTCTAAGCTGCCAACAGCCCCCACCCCCCTTACAAGCTGGGCACGGTGCAGTGATCTGAATTGTTAGGCAATGGGAAGTTTTAACTGAATTTATTCACGCATGATGTCAAAGGCCTAGCATGTTAAATACCGTTTTTGCATTTAACATCAATGTAGAGCTCACTACTATGTGACCACGTGGTCATGAACACAGTGACGTCAGCTTCCTCCAGCCCTCAGTCTCCATGCTAGTCTAATAAAATGCACACGTACGTTTAAACTCAATTCCCTTCTGTATGAGAATGTTAATGCCTGTGACCTTATCCGCACGATGTTAATGGCAGGCAGGAACCCGTAACCTAATATTTTGGCGTAACTTATTCAGGTTCAGTAAAATGCCTCTGAACTTAAACCCATTTTCTTCGAGGAGGTTATACAGTGCGGTGAAGGAGAGTAGATGATCGGGATAATTATGCTGAAAATATAAAGAAGAGAATTTTGGAGACGATTGTGACCTTTCTTTTACAAGTGGGAAATAAGATAAAGTCCAAATCTTCAGTACAATAATATTTACTCATCATATTAAATTCATATAACCATAAGCCTCTCCCTTGATTATAAATCCATCTGAGCCTGGGCCATCACAACCAAGATTTTTTTCTTTTCTTACCCTTTTGAAACTTTAGACTGAGCTGTCACAGACCTCTTTAACTCTTAAAGGGAGCATCAGAAACACGAATGCACCATAAAACAGCCAAGAAAAACAGTTTTCTAAAATACTAGATATGCAGAAGTTTCATTAGCCGTTAATATTTGTCTCCGCCTACTCTACATTTACTTGTACCCTACTTTCTTCTTCTGGTCGCAACTTTTTATTTCAAAACATCCCAAATACATTAGGGCAATGACGCTCAAATTACTTGGTACAAGGAATTATTGAAATTGTTAAAAACCCACAGTTTCCCAGCCCTAACTCGGAATCTCAGAGGAAGGGTTGGGAACAGAGATGATTCATAGAAAACACTTGGAGTTTCCCCAAAAACATAAGTTTCTAAGAAAAGCAACCAAAACCAACCAAAAAAAAGAAAAAAACCCAAGCAGATGAAAAACAAAATGAATATGCTAGACTAATCATTCATTGATTGAGTTGATATTAACTGAGGGACTTTTATGTACCAGTCACTTTCCTGGTCCCTGGGTACTATTTACACACTATTCATTAGGTCAACTGTCTGGTTTTTGTAAGTTCGAAGCCTCAATTTCATGAAGGCACTGATTTTTTAAAAGAGGGCATCAGGATTCATTTTCAAAACAACCCTGATGCTTAGCAACCTTCCTGGGTGTCTATGATGAATAATTAGAGAGTATGAATAAGTAGAGCGGATTTATCGCTTCAGGAATCGTAGGTGTTAACTGGCGACTCTTAAATGTGACCCTATCATTCTAAACAAAGACCCTTATTATACTTTGAGAGACCACTTTTCAAGCGCTTTGAAAATCACTTTTTATAATCGTTGCTTTTTCTTTACTCTGGCAATAATTAAAAGACAATAATGTCCTTTTTTCCCTGTCCCCAGCTTCAAACCTAATCGCGTCATATGAAAACATGGATGGAAATGGCCATGCTAAGATTA
>NW_012148174.1:11165919-11167847 GCF_000956105.1 Propithecus coquereli
AAAAGAAAACGTGCTAGCAATACCTTCATACGTTATATCGAGAAAGTAAAGCTTTCTGCGGTAATGAAGAGAAAATCTAACTTTCTTTGGAAACAACATCAACAGTTACAGAGCAGTCCCCGTTATTCATCACAACCAAAGCCAGCAGCAGTTTCTCATAGTGCACGTGCAGCCTAGAGACTCACTCCTTCCTCCTCCTCCTCCTCCTTCTCCATCCCACCCTCCTCCATCTCCTCCCTCCATGACTTCAGAACAGCTTTCTGCTGCTGTCTTCATCACTGCCTGTGGTTGCTTTTAGAGTATCCATGTCATTAAATGGCCACAATAATCTCTGATATTTTGGACATCTCTTATTTTTTCCCCATAAAGAAATATTTGGAACTGAGATTAACAAAACTATAGACTTCTTTTGATTAAAGTCAATATTTCCAATGACTGAAATACTGATACCAAATTTGTGATAAGTAATTGATGGAGAGGCAGAAAGTACATCCAGGCGGTTCTTTGGTTGGTTTCTAAGTATATCCTTGAGCTCACTCAGTTTTACACAAGGGAAATTAAGATGGCAAGGTAACCCTGCTAATATTATGTAAACATACATGGGAAAACTAATTCTTAATTTCTTAAGAAGATGAAAACCATTAAGAACTCAAATAATTGTCAGAAAACCTAGTATTTTACTCCATTTGCCTTTTGGCCCATAGGTTCTTTATGATACTATGAAATTGGTTTTCTCTTAACCCACTATAGTTGTATTTGGAAAGAAATCATAATCGATCTTATAGCTTCTCTGTTCTTTGAGCAAAGGTGGACACTGGAAAGATGTCATGTTCCCTCCAACTTCAGAGAGAATGTGCTACGGCTCTCATCACTGTAATGCAGCTGGCTGCCAGCAAAGGATTTCTGGTAAACGCTCTTTATGCCCAAAGTAAATAGATATTTACTGAGCGCCACTGAACATAAGACAGAAGAGTCACAGTAACGTACCAATACCGTCGCCACCTCGCCACCCTGCAGACTCTCGAACTTTTCTCGTTTCAGAGCTCCGTGCCCAGGGAATTCATTCCCAGAGTGGTGCTTTTCTGGTTCACGTTGAACATTTGTAAAATATTGCCTACTCTTAATGCTCTACTGGATACACTAGATCACAGAAAATACCCAAAACACAGGATCATTGCCCTCTAGAACTTAACTTCTAACTGTAAGCTCAGAAGTACGCAAATGTTCTTACAGAAATGGATATAGCATGTATCTTGTTTACAAGACCTTATATATAAAGAGAACTTGATATGAAACACAATGTTTCCATAATTTTGATAGTCTGCTTTTTTTTTTTTATGAAGAAAGGATGTTTTCAACATTTCCCCTTGAGAGGTCCTAAGTATAAAAACCAATAATAAGATGTGAAAACAAAGCATTAGTAAGCATTTAGTATTTGTTAATTTATTCTATACTTACTGTGTGTCTGAAAAAAGCCAGATACGGTTAAATAATGAGTATGACTGGAAAGTATTATAAACCTGTTCCCTCCAAAATATGATAACTCATCCGACGGGTAACAAGACAGTATCTTTAGGTTCTAATTCCTGTTATTTGTTGTTACATTCATTGGGGGTGGCTGATATGAAATCCAAGCAGGTTCAGCCCACTTTGTAAGCAATTTCATTGAGGATGTCAGATATATTTGGTCAACGAGACACATAAATAACAAAAAAAAAGATCAATATTTTCATAAGTCTCTAGATTCAACAAATCTAATTGGTTCTAGCTATTAGCATTTGCACATTTATTTTTAAAAAGGGGATTCATAAATATTTCCCAATAAAGCTATGTTTTATTGATGCATATGCTAAAATACATAAAACATTTTTTAGAGTTCTAAATTGGTCTAAACTCATTTATTTATTCATCCTGTTTTCCTTTCTTTT
>NW_012148174.1:11167947-11171000 GCF_000956105.1 Propithecus coquereli
ATATAAGGGAGTACCTTTAAGATCTTATTCTATGGAACGGACTGGCTTGTCAGCAGTGATCAGGGAAACCCTTGTCAGTGTTTCTGCGGGCAGCAGACGAGAGGTTTTGAAAGATGACAGCTAATACCAGTTTTTAAAATTAGGACGGTCTTGATGCTGTGATGTACATGGTAGCTTCCCTAATGAAACGAAGTTTGGCCTAAGAAAGGTTCACTCTTCTGTTCATCCTTGAACTGTGTTTGCTTCCAAGAACCAAGTGGAACAACAAGTAAGTAGCGACTATCTTGGGGAAGGTAGTGAACATGGTTAAGGTCTCTAAGAAGACAAGCAAGAGTTAGAAGAGTGTGGGTGTGATGCCAATTCTCCGCTGCCACGTATAAACGCTATCCAAATTTTCTAGCTAGGGCATAGAAAGAAAACGGATGTGTCAAAGTTAAAAACAGATATAATTTCATTCAGGATAAGTGCGAATTTTCTGACAATTAGAACAGTCAGGTCCAGTTCGCTCAAGTATGCTTTTATCAGGATTACAAAAAATATGCTTTCACTTTTAAAACTTCTAAGGTATCATTATCGAAATGTCCACATGCCACGTTCCAGTCACAGAGCCACAGAACAAAATGCCTGACATAATTCAGTAGCTTGTACTTCTTGGAAAAAATAAGCATGTAATAGTATGAGAAATGGAAAAGTTGTTTGAAAGAAGCCCTCACCTAGCAGATGCTCAATCTGCCACGAGGTAAATACTCAATAAAGAATTATCGAATGCATATATTAGAGCTAGAGGAATGCTTGTTACAGCTCATACTTCTGTTCCAGAAATTTAAAGGAGGGTAAATCTACTGTCTCATTTATTTCTTAGCATAGCTTTAGGAGGTGGATTCTAGACACTTCTCTTACTGGTGAGAAACTGAGGCCAAGGAACTTGCCCAAGGTAAGTTAAGTGCTAGAAACAAGATTTAACCTAAAACTGGGATGACCAACCTCCAGACAGTGCTCTCGCTCCAGCACATTCTTTTGTGCATTTCAGATGAACACCTTTGGGCCCTCTGCACTATGAAAAGCTAGAGCTCCGTGGCATGCAGAAAAATGAATTGCACATGGAAATGACTTTTGCCAGGTGGAGATTTAATAAATCCTTTTACATAAACTAGCACGCTAAGTTCTGAATGTGCATTAAGTTTAATCACTGTCTTAAATGTGTCTCCCCACACACGAAGCTCTTTGACCTCCCTCCTGTTATTTTCATTATTCATAAACTCCCGATGTTTGACATCATGCACTTGTTGCATCGTGATTTTCACATTTAGCAAGCAGGGGGGAAAAAAAAAAATCATTCTCTTGATGACCATTTTGTAATTCTCCTCCAAAACGTTTCCTTGGGATGTTGTTCAGATTGATGAAAACTAATTCAGAGAAAAAAGGAGGTGAGTGTCCTCCGTTCCCAAGCTAATTAGCATCGATGAAGTCTCTGTAATTAACATAACATTTTGTAGTTGTGTTTCCTCCTTCATATGGTTATTCATGAAGTGGAGCGGAGGCAGGACGGAACGGAGGCAGGCACAAAGGGAACGGGTAGGTGATAGTGTACACATAGACACACAGAGCTCAGCGCACGCTTCTGGCATTATACCAGTCCAAGTAAAAATGTGGTCGCTACCTGTTGCTTTGTCGTGAGCACACCAATTCTTTCCTCTCCCCTGATCTGTTATCAAACATAATTAAAACAACTATATATAGACACAGAAAATACAAAGTAAATGTTGGGGAGAACGGGAGGGAGGAGGCGGAGAGAGAGAGAGAGACAGACAGACACAGAGACAGAGAGAGAGAATTCTGTATGTAAAGAATTCTGTATATAAAGATTTCTGTATCCAATTGGCACTTTGAGATAAGCAGTACCTTCTCTTCTCTCCCGTAACACCAACTGCAAAAGATTAGGGACATACACATGAATGTACCCTAAATAAACCATAATTATTTAATTACGGTTCATTCATGAATTTAGCCAAATGCTGCATGACTGTTTACATTTTTAGCTTTATCTCCTCAAGACATTTATAATCTTCTGTTTAACCCAGGATTTCACTTTATTTGACTTCAGTGCATCTCCTTCATGCTTCTCAGAGTGTTTGGGAAATTCTGGGATTTGGCGAAATGGATTGATTTGCTCACTAAGGGGTCAGCTTTTGGAGACAGTTTAAGCAGCTGGAATCTGTCTTCCTGCTGCTTCCTTTTCTGAACTCTACTCTTGTCAGTCCAAACATCAGGCGGTCTCTTGCTGCTTTTTGTCCCAAAGAAAATGACTTACTGATAAATTAAGGCAATTAATGGTCACATGAAGTGATCAGAAACTTTATTGCCCCTTTTTTAGTATGGAGGGGTTGTAGCCTAGAATGAGCAAAAGAGTCAATGGAGAACTGTTTCTAGAATGGGCTGTTTCTTCCCAACTCGTCTTACGTACAATTCTGACCCACCCCACTTGCCCGTGACCTTACACTCTGATAGCTTCATAGTCTTGGTCTTGCCTTAGTGAATAATTTACTTTCCAAAAAGCAGTTGTATCCTTTAAAATATCAGTCTGTGCTTACTGTTCTCTTTCAGTATTTGATTCTAAAATTACACAAGTTTAATTGGAAATGTCACGACAAGAGGTTTTTCACTTTGATTTGTTGACAGTTTTTGGAAACCAGGAGACGTTTTATGCTATCTTTTAAACAATTTGGGGGAATAAACTTGGTTAGGAATTTTAAGGACCAGAAAATTAAGAAAGACACGAGGAAAGGAAAATGCATTACGAGCAATCATGCTGCCATCCAAAATGTGTATTTCAATAGCGATACCACGCTGGTGGATGAGAAGTATTTATAGTAACCTGAGGCCTGTCTTTTCCTATAATAAATGAATATCATTTGCTGAATAAGCACTAGCTGCCCATGACTCTTGACCATTTATATAAAAAGAAAACGTGCTAGCAATACCTTCATACGTTATATCGAGAAAGTAAAGCTTTCTGCGGTAATGAAGAGAAAATCTAACTTTCTTTGGAAACA
>NW_012148174.1:11173620-11174782 GCF_000956105.1 Propithecus coquereli
GCCTCTGTTTTCCTTTCTTTTAAATGGGATTCCCTTTTAGATTCCACTGGAATGAGCTGTAATAGTAAATAAATTCGCCAAAACGTTGGCTTCAAACACAAAGGTAGAAAACATTATCTTATGTTTCATGGGAGGCAGCTGTGGTCGAACACATTGTTGTTGCAGGTGACATAGAAAAGGCAGGGCCAGAACAGTGGAATGCTGAGTAGAACTCCATGGTACACACGTAACACAATTTATTAATCCACTCATGCACCGATGGGCACTTGGGTTGTTTCCACATCTTTGCAATTGTGAGTGGTGCTGCTATAAACATTCGAGTGCAGATGTTTTTTTTATAAGAATGTCTTTTGTTCTTTTGGGTAGATGCCCAGTAATGGGATTGCTGGATCGAATGGGAGTTCTACTTGTAGCTCTTTGAGGTATCTCCATATTGCTTTCCACAGAGGTTGCGCTAGTTTGCATTCTACTAAGTGAAGTATCCCAAGAATGGAAAAACAAGCACCACATGTACTTACCATCAAATTGGTATTAACTGATCAATAGTTAGTTAAGTGCACATATAGTAATAACATTCATCGGGTGTCGCGCAAATGGGAGTGGGGAGGAGGGGATGGGTATATTCACACCTAACGGGTGCGGTGTGCACCATCTGGGGGATGGACACGCTTGGAGCTCTGACTCGGGTGGGGCAAAGGCAATATATGTAACCTAAACATTTGTACCCCTGTAATATGCTGGGAAAAAAAAACAAAAACAAACAAAAAAAAGAAAAGTGGAATGCAATAATCTGGGTTACATTTTTAAAAGAGCTTCAGTTTAAAATGAGGAAAATTTTCTAGTATAGGACAAAAGCTGCTTTGATCAAATTCTATAAAATTATGTGTTTAGTACTTGAGATTAGGAAGTTTAAAACCAAGGGTGTCCTGGAATTTAATTCCAGATCAGCCATCTATTAGGTGTCAAGGTTTGGAGCCTGTTCTCCGAGAGATCTATCCTCTCTGATATTCAAGCTCAGCTGTTTCACTCCATCTGGGCAAATAGAAGCAATACTCTCCCTTTCTCCATCGTTTAAGACGTGTATTTCCCACCTGAAATTCCCTCTCCACTAATGTCTGTCTAAACAAATCACTCTGCATCCTCCAAACTTTACATCGGAATC
>NW_012148174.1:11185712-11186361 GCF_000956105.1 Propithecus coquereli
CAACAGAAGTTAAATACAGGCCCCATTGTATTGTGCTTCCATTTATGGTGCTTTGCAGATATTGTATTTCTCACAAATTGAAGGTTTGTGGCAACTCTGTATTAAAAGTCTAACAATGCCTTTTCCAATAGCATGGACCCATTGCATAGCTCTATGTCACTTTTTTGTAATTCTTGCAACGTTTCAAACTTTTACATTGTTATTTTCTCTCTCATGGTGATCTGTGAGCAGTGATCTTTGATATTATTATTTGGATTGTGCTGGGGTACCACGAACAGCAGACTTAATCTATAAATGTTGAGTGTGTTCTAACCGCTCCACTGACCAGCTTTTCCCATCTCCCTCCCTCTCCTTGGGCCTCCCTATTTCGAAACACACAACAATACAAAAACACAACAATTGAAATGAGGCCAATTAATAACCCTACAATGGCCTCTGTGTGTTCAAGGGAAAGGAAGAGTCGCGTGTCTCACACTTTAACTCAAAAGCTAGAAATGATCAAGCTTAGTGAGGAAGACATGTAGAAATCCAAGATAGGCTTACATCTAGGCCTCTTGTGCTAAACAGTTAGCCAAGTTGTGAATGCAAAGAAAAAGTTTTTTTTTTAAATTGAGTTATAAGCAATTGAACACATCAAATTAAATATATG
>NW_012148174.1:11186411-11190405 GCF_000956105.1 Propithecus coquereli
GCATGGGGGCACCTGTAGTCCCTACCTACTCTGGAGGTTGAGGTGGGAAGATCACTTGAACCCAGGAATTTGAGGTTACAATGAGCTATGATTATGCCACTGCACTCCAGCCTGGGCAACAGAGGAAGACCCTACCCTGTCTCTTAAAAAAACAAACAAACAAAAAAGGACAATATCCGACTATGCAAAAAGAACAGCATAAGAGAGAACAGTAGAAACCCCAACAAGCCCATCATTCTCTGCCCCCCATCTCTACCCTCCTTCTCTGGAATATATCTATTTTTCCATAAGGTTAGAAAAGTAAATCAAATAAGATTTAGGCTGGGCCAGGAGTTCTAGGTTGCAGTTAGCTGTGATCATACCACTGCACTCCAGCCTAGGCGACAGACAGAGACCCTGTCTTTATAAAAAGATTTCCTTTGGTTTCTGTTCTTAAGTAGCGCATCTGTGATTTGATCTGAAACAAGAATCAGAAAGTTAAAACCAAACTGACATCCCACTCACTTCTACAACACGCTCTCTTTCTCATACACACAGAGTTAATTGTTAACACAATAGTTCTCGGCAGATTATGAAATATAATCGTGTTTGGCAGAAAATGATTATGAATAATTTAATGTAACTATTTCAGGCCCTCGAAGTAACGTTCTTTTTACTGTGTTTTCCGAAGCTCTTAGTAAGCCAATGAAGCTTTATGGAAAAGTCCCTATCTTATCTCCTATTACGGATTTTATGGTTCGTTTTACTGAAATACGTTTTCCCCTTTATTATCTAGGACTTGACCGTTTTTTTTTTTTCCCTGTAATACTTTACTACCAAGACAGGAAATCAAGTTGATAATGTCCTCCGGATTATAACAAGTTCAACTATTTGCACTAGGAAAAGATCTGTGGTCACAGCAAGGGCCAACCGAGCACAACATGTCAGATGTGCCGACTGGTCCCAGGACAGCAGGCGACGTGACACAGAAAAGAGAGGCTCACGACCTCTCTGACGACAACAAGCCGCAGCAACAGCTTCCCAGCTGAGTGACACCAAGCCCATAATGGAAACATCGCTCGTTTAGGTAGGCACACATGAAATATTAATTTCCTGGACTCTCTGCATTTGCATAGGAATAATAAGTTCATCTTCTTGGCTTGTTCTGGCCTCAATTAGCAACTTATTGTCATACCTGAGATTTGGGGACGGGAGGAAAAGAAGAGGCTGAAGAAAATTTCCCTATGGAAACAGCAACACTAATGGAGCTTATCACTCTCATCATTAATTTAATCAAAAACCTTGCGGCAGAGGGCTAGAGCAATCTGTTAAGAAAACATTTTCTAAAACGAGAATGCTTCCCATTTCAATTAGGGTCTTTTTGGTTTTTTTTTTCCCTTCTTTGAGACATTTTTTTCATCTGTGTTCTCTTCCTCACCTCCCATTCCCGCCACTGATTAGATCTGCGACCAAGGACTGTGTTTCCACTAAAGAATGTCTTCTTGCAAACTGACAATTTTGCAACATCCCTATTCCCTAACCTTCTTAACTGACTTTTTTTTTTTTATGACATCTCAATTAGTTCAGACCCACTGTGCCAAAGATAAAGTCCTTGTATTTCCATGAGAGAATATTCCATAGAGAACGGAGTTTGCTTTGCGGTGTGCATGTTAATACGCTCTTCTCTTTAATTAGTTTTGAGGACATGGCTGCCCATGGAAAATTCTGCTGCATTTCTATGTGTGTTTGCACACACACGTGTGGTTAGGTGTGTCCCCTCTTCCAGATGCAGAAAAAAACAAACCAAACAAAAAAGACGAGGACTACGAGGAAGGTCACTGAGAACAGAATTCTTAAAAATGTAACCCAGAGAGAACGATAGGTGTAATGCATATAATACAAAATAATCAGTTTGCAATTTCAGAATTTTAAATTTGTTGATTTTTGAAAGCTTAGGGACAGCATTATTATTAAATAGATATGAAGTGATGGTGGTCTTTGCTCGAAACCAACTCCTTCCTACCGTCCCAGGGAGTACGTTTATTAATGTGGACAGATTCCCTGACAAGCCCCATTGCAATAATGACGCTTTCTAGGTGAACGGATCGAGTCTTCTGCATGAGCCGAAAGCCATGTGAGTAGCCCGACAGCTGTTTCTCTTTGGGAGCTGGAGGAAACAAAACTGCATTTCAGACGCCCGTGACATGAAAGACAGCAGCACTTGGGCCACGCTGCCCAGAACGCGTGGCTACTACCCTCCACCAGTGTTTCCTGGCAGCTTTTCCCAGTGGATGTTTCTATCCGGAAGGAGGATGTGAGTTGCCTGCTCTCAGCTCACCGTTCCCAATGCAGTTACATTTTACAATTTTAAATAACTGTAAGTCACACCGTGGAATTACGAGGTCATGAAATTTGCATGCAGAAGATTCTACCCAAGGACCACTGCAACATCTGCACAAACTGGCACAATGAAACACATTCGCGAGGTAGAAAAAGGGTTCTTGTGTATTGTTCTTTACCATTCAAGTAAATACATTTTGAAATTTTTTTCTTTCGATATTTAAAATATATTCAGAAATTGGGAGAGATAAATCACGAACGGAAGATATTTTTAAAAGGATTTCGGTGAAATGTCCTTTAAAATCAAGTGTTAGACTTCCAAAGGCAGAAGTAATCTAAACTTTCTTCCCTAAAAATTGTAGGCTCTGTGCCTCTTCCTGGACACCCGAGAGAGGGGTTGTTGCCCATGTTAATATTTGGATTGCGGCGTTAAGGACCGAGCTCTAGTAGCACCGAAGTAAGTATTCTCTATCACCTCTTTCGTCTTCTAAACTTAAGGACACGAACACCAGCGAAGCAAGCGTTTTGGTATAGTTATTATTGTTTCTAGAATGAACAGAAATATGCTTATGGCCTGATCTAGAAGGTCTAAGCATGGATAACTTATCCAACAAAATGAATCCGTTTCCACAAGCATTAAAGACTAAATACAAAAGGCCAGCATTAATTCACAAGTCAAAAGCTGCCCCCTTTGAAATGGGGGAAAATCGTAAAAGGCTCTATTTTTTTCTCTCTCTGATTCATGAAACTTTCAGTAAATCACATTGACAGATGGCAAAGCTGGTGAGTGACTTCCGGAGGTACTAGTATTAAAATAAATAGATAAACTGGAATAGCCCTTGAACATCCGTCCTGAGCCCCCTATATAGAGATATCTCCACGAAAGCAAAATTGAAATATCAAAATTATCATACACACACACACACACATATATATAGAACACTGTATGAAGAGTAGGTAATACAGATTTATCACATATTTCAGGCATCATGCTGACTACTTTATAGGTATTAAAATGTCCAATCCTCTCAGCAACCTCACCAGGATGATAGCCTTTTTACAAATGATCTTTTTCTGTATAACAGGCTTTCAGATTTTTTTACAGATGAGGAAACTGAGTCACAGACACATCCAGAAACTAGAAGTGCTTGAACTGGAATTCAAACCTAGACACTTTTAACCACTGTCTTCTCTCTCTACAGGAAGACAAAGGACTGAATTAGGCTTCAGGGAATTGGAGTCGGCTGCATTCTTGCCCGTTAGAATGGTTCTCTAGACCTCCACTTCTTAATCTCGAGAATGTCTGAATAACGTGACCACTTGCTTGTCACTTTTCAACTCCAATCTGCATAATGTTTCAAATCGTAAATTGCCTTTCCCTCGCTAGAAGGTCAGTGTTGAAAGGCATGTGAAGATTACCAAAGCCAGGCATCCTCCTTCGAGTAAGGAAATCTATTCCATAATATCTCATTTACAGTGATTTTCTGCATGAATTTTTCCAATGAAGGGAAGAGCCCATAGGTCATGAGACATTGTTAGAAGTTTAATTGTTAGAAATATCTTCTTTGTGTTAACTTTAACTATACCTACCCGTAAAGTCTAAATAATCGACTCATTTTTTGTATCCATTAATTTATATAACTTCCTACAAACATAAAGAAAATAGGATCATTAT
>NW_012148174.1:11194499-11195463 GCF_000956105.1 Propithecus coquereli
CTTGCCCCAAAACCCGTTTAGCGTGGTAGCTGTTTCCTCAATCAGATATTCATTCCGATCAAGAAATCAAACACAAGGAAATAAAATCTAGTTGTTCTAAGCTGACAGCTATTTGGCAATCAAAAAAAAAAAATCAAATCTTCCCACTTTCAAAGTTAAATGGAGAAAAAGAAAAGGAAAGAAAAAAAGTTTCCTCCTGGCAAGCTGCAAGCTTTCCATTTAGAGGTGTTTACGTACCGACATGAATCAGAGAGGAGCCGAAGACGTCTCATTCGCAGCACTGCAGTAAACACATCAAATTTAAGCTCAAGTCAGCTGTTTTCTTGCATTTTGAACATTTCAGTGCATATTTTCTCGCCATTTCTTGACTGGCAATTCTCGACACACAAGCACATACTTAAATGCATCCACGCGTATGCTTAACCAGGAAGAGGAAACACGGATGGGTGACTCATTGAAAAGCTAACGGGCAAATGAACTATCAGGCCCCGTGAGCAGACACGGGGGAACCTCGGATGCATGTGGCTAAGTGAGCGAAGCCAGTGTGAAAAGGCTACATACTGGGTGATTCCGACTACAGGATACTCCGGAAAAGGCCAAGCTATGCAGACGGTGAAAAGATCAGTGGTTGTCAGGGGTGACAGGGGAGGGAGGGATGGACAGGAGCAGCACAGAGGATATTTAGGGCAGGGGAAATACACTGCATGACACTGTAACAGTGGATACATGTCATCATCCATTGTGCATGACACCAAGAACCAACCCTAATACATGCTATGGATTTTGGATGACGCATCAACGTAGGTTCATCGATTGAAACAAATGTACACTCTGGTGGAAGCCACTGGTAATCGAGGAAGCTATGCACGTGTGTGGCAGGGAGTACAGTGTATGAGCTATCTCTGTACCTTCCTCTCAATTTTGCTATGAACCTAAAGCTGCTCTTAAAAAAAAAAAAAAAAAA
>NW_012148174.1:11195513-11198440 GCF_000956105.1 Propithecus coquereli
TAAATTGAGTTATAAGCAATTGAACACATCAAATTAAATATATGCAACCCTATAACTTTTGGAATATGTATATATCCTTGAAACCATCACTTCTATCAAGACAACGAACATCTCTTTTACTTTCAAACTTTTGCCATGAAAAAATTACGGTAAGATAATAAAATCATTCCTAGGACCAGCACAAGGACAGGTTGGTGGCTAGAGCCCCTTACCACACAGTTCATGCTCTTTCTCTGCTATTACCTTTTTTTTTTGATAGTGGCTATTTTTTTTATTTCAGAATATTGCAGGGGTACGTTTTGGTTACATGAATTGCTTTCGTATAGTTTGAGTCAAAGTTATACAAGTTCTTGAAGGAAATTAAAAGTGCTACTCCAGTGATCACATGAATGATAAGAAAGTGAAACATTTTCTTACTGCTGAGCTGGAGAGAGTTGCAGTTGTCTGGAGAGAAGATCAGACCAGCCACAACAGGCCACTTAGGCGAAATCTAATCCAGAGAAAGGTGCTAACTCTCTTCAATTCTGTGAAGGCTGGGAGAGGTGAGGAAGTTGCAAAAGGAGAGTTGGAAGCCAGCGGAGGTTAGTTCATGAGGTTTAAGGAGGAAATAAACTGTCTCCATAACATAAAAGTATAAGGTGAAGCAGCTTATCCAGCAGGTCTAGCTAAGGTCGCTGATGAAGACGGCTACACTAAACAACAGATTTTCAACGTGGACAAAAGAACCTTCTGTTGGAAGAAGATGTCATCTAGGACTTTCATAGCTAGAGGGGAGAAATCACCCTCAAGGATGACTCTGAGAGGTTCAATACTTCAGTGAAGGAAGTAACTGCAGAGCTGGTAGAAACAGAGAACTAGAATTAGAAATAGAGCCTGAAGACGTGACTAAATTGCTGCAATCTCATGATCAAACTTGAATGGATGAGGAATTACTTCTTATGTATAGCTAAGCAAAGAAAGTGGTTTCTTGAGATGCGATCTACCCCTGGTGAATATGCCATGAACATCGTTAAAAGGACAACAACAGATTTTGAATATTACATAAGCTTAGTTGATAAAGCAGTGGTGAGTTTGAGAGGATTGACTCCAATTTTGGAAGTTCTACTGTGGTAAAATGCTGTCAAACGTTATCTACAGAGCAATCTTTCACGAAAGGAAGAGTCGGTTGATGTGGCAAACTTCGTTGTTGTCTTATTTTAAGAACTAGCCACAGCCACTGCAATCTTCCACGACCACCAGCCTGATCAGTCAGCAGCCATCAATATCCAGGCAAGACCCTCCACCAGCAAAAAGAGTCTGACTCACCGAAGGCTCAGATGATCCTTAGCATTTTTTAGCGATAAAGTATTTTTAAGTTATGTACATTTTTTTTTCTTTTTTAGACATACTGCTATTGCACACTTAATAGACTACAGAATAGCATAAACATAACTTTTATATGCATTGGGAAACCACAAAATTTGTGTAATTCACTTTATTGTGACATTTGCTTTATTGCGGTGGTCTGGAACCAAACCCACACTATCTCTGAGGGATGTCTGTATTTGTTTCTATTTTCTTCTGCAATGTTTATGGTTTCTTCATATTTTCCCACATCTATCCGTTTAATCCATCTGTCATTTACTGTGCTATGTGGTTTGAGGAACTATAAAGTTTTCGAAACCGCGCACACGATATTTTCCTATATAATGGGCCTTCAGATATTTGAAATCTGTTATCATGACTATCATTTACTTTCCATCCAAATCACCGGCTTGTTCTTCTCTATGTTAACTATGAACACTTCCTTCAAAGGTTTTTTTTTTTTTTTTAAGGGGTTTGAAAAGTAGGCGCCCCTGTATGTTTTCAAATTTGCCGGTTTTATCCAAGAGTGTGCCCTTCGCAACTGGACAGGGTCTTTGAAATGCGCTATCAGCATCTACACCTCCTCGGGCAGGAAATTTTAATTCTAGAAACGCAACTAACGTTAACTCATGTTGTTTTGGCCACCACATCTCAACCTTGGCACATGTTCAACTTCCACTTGACTAAAATCTCCCAGATCTTTTTCACACGAACCACTACTGTTCAAGCCGTGCTTTCTGCAAACGCTGGCAATTCATCCGCAAGCCTTTCATCCGCATAGCAGTATATATATGCATGTGATAACGTTTCGTCTTCAAATGGTGATTGTATTTCTTATTTAAATAAGATTATGCAATTACCCAGTAACATAGAAAGGGGCTCAATAAATGCTTTTGACAGGAGTATAAGTGGAGGGTACAGATGCTTGAGTCCCTGTTCAGTAAGTCAGTCCTCTCCCGTAAACACTTGGTGTCACCGCCGTGCAGGACACGAGATGCAACATAGTGAGCAATGCCTTGATTTAAAACACATACCTATGGAATGATCATAGGGATTTCACAGAATCCCTTTAGGAACACCAAGAAACAAACTCCAAACTCCTCAGAATAAAAAAGAGAGTTTCAGGCACCAAAAGAATCGAGCAGACCACTTTTTTTGCAAAGCCCTTTGTGATCTTCTTAAGCCCATCTATTCAGAGGAAAGGTCAAGTGGGCAAACCCAGCAATTCTATTTTCCCACAAAGCTGCTACAGTTTTCTGTCTCCTGACAGCCCTGTAACTAGGACTCTATTATCTACCCTTCTGTTTCTAGCACCACCCAGATCCTTAACTGGAAACCCACTAAACAGTTCCTTTCTTTTCATGGGCTGACTTTCAGCTTCTTGTAAGCCTTCATGCTATACATCTAAAAGCTTTCTCCTCTTGCTCTGTTTGTTTAAGGAGGGCAATTTGAGCAAGCAGAACCCACCCTACACAAGCCTTTCACTGCTCGGTAGATCAAATGCAAGCAAAGTTGCTAATCAAGGCCTCTTCTAGTTCATTAGGTAGCACTTTAAAAGTAGCATTTAGATAACATGTCTGAAA
>NW_012148174.1:11200130-11207668 GCF_000956105.1 Propithecus coquereli
TCCAGGGCACCGAACCCAAATGGCAGAATTTTAAACCATTTTTTCCTTTTATCTTTGTCACATGACATTGTTTTACCACAGTGCTATTGTCCTCTTCCTCATATTTATGATTCAGAGTCAAGGAAGAGAGCAGTCTGAATTATTAGGTAGCAGTTATCTTCAGATAAAATATGGACGCAAAGCTGCTGCTCTCGCATGCTGCTTGGTGACCTGTTATTTCTGTAGGGTTTCATCCTTGGAGAGTGCAGTGGAAATGCAACTGCATTGCAAGCACTTTTCCTCTAATGATGACAGACCCAAGATGACATGGAGCCTCGGAACACGGAAGAGCCCAGGAAGGGTGGCGGTGAGCACAGCTTGACGACGTTCTGGTGGCGGTTGGCAGAATGTTGCTCTAAACCCTTAACATGGCTACGAGGACTTCATAGACCTCAGTTTACTTGTCCGACCTCATCTTTACCTCCTCAGTCGCTCGCTCATCATTCTTCATCCAGACACGTCTATTTGTGGACCTTAGAAAGTACCATTTTTATTTCCTCTAGCTAGCCCCTGTGTCTTCGCACTTGAATTTACTTTTAAAACGGTCTCATCCTCTCATGCCCCCATGAACTCCCAACGGCCTTTGGGTATCCCCCACACAATCTCCAGCCCTCAGCTCGCATATCAGGGCCACCACCTTGACCTTGTAGGTTCCCCTCCTGTGCAGTTTCATAAAACCCTTACTCACCCCATGGCCCTTTACGTGGTGGCATAAGCAAAGTTTTAAAAAACGTGTCCAAGGACCACATGCAACAGAATCACTTCAAAGGCTTGGGTTTTTTTTGTTTTTTAGTTTCTTTTTAAATTTTTTTTTTTTATTTCAGCGTACTACGGGGGTACAAAGGCTTGTTAAAACTCAGATTTCTAGGTCCCGCCATGGTCCCATTGAATCCAAATCTCTGGAAATTGGGCTGAGAAATCTGCACTTTAAATAAGCTTTGCAAGTAATATCTACGTGTCCTCGCTTCAGAACCTCTAGAGGGAGAAATGCATTCTTTGAAAGGGCAGAAACAAAGATTTTCCTGCTTTAAAATATCAAGAGAATATGGGGGAAAGACTCAAAACCGTAATGACATTTTAAAAGTAGAATACAGCCTTGACATGCAGGTAGAAGCATGTGCATGTCTAAAAGTCAAAATGCTCTGAATGGTTTTCTTTTGCCCTACAAGAAATAGAATAATGACCCCTGTAAAAATACTGAAGGAAAAGTGTGTGTGTGTGTGTGTGTGTGTGTGTGTGTGTGTGTATTCAAGAGAAGCACTTTTAAAAGAGACGTTTTAATTAACCCCAATTTAGTAGACAGTGCTGAAACACAGGGGACTTAAGACATTCCTGACCTATAGCTTTTTAGTGATAATGATGATGATAAACGAGGCAACATTCTCCAGTCTAGAAAGTCTTGCCACAGGCACGATCTCCAAACAACTTGCCTCCCTCATGTCTCAGTGCCCCATATCAAGCACTAATGATATTAAGCACAGGAAGAGAAAAACGAGAGAACCCAATGAAAAAGATGTATAAGGAAATAAATTTAAGTGAGGTTATGCAGCTTTGGAGACGTGTTTCGAAAATCAAATTCCAACAAAGATAGTTGAGAAATTGGAACGACCCTTGAGTTGGTTCTGCAATCCGTATTTGTGCTTCCTGGCCAATTCTGGTGTTGAGGCTCAGGTTTTAATTAGCGATGGTGCTACCCTAAGAGGACTATCAGCAGTTTCTCCCAGACTCTGGCCGTCTGCTCTCATTATAAAAGTCTTGCTTTCATCATTCCTGCGGTATCATTGCTCTAAGCCCAGTTGCTAATGCCAACAATCATCTCATTATTTTCTGTGTAACATGGAGAATAAAAATAAGCCCCTCTGTAAAAACCTAACACATGTTTTATTTTTAAAATGTCTGATGGTTTCTCAGAAAAACAGGGAGAACCGTATCATTTCCTAAATGCTAAAGTTATTTCTTTATGTGAGTCCGAAACATTGATTTTGGCATTTTGCCTACGCCGAGAAAATCAGCGCTTTGAAGGCAATGAGCAACTGATTACTTACACAGAGCCTGTTATAATCTCTCACCCCCTACCTCCTTGGAAAAGCAGAATTCACAGTGGTTGGTCGGAACCCTGTTTGGGGCTGGAATAGGCCAAGACCACTCAGAAGTTTCTAGAGCCAATTAAATAGACCTGATTTACTGACTTAATAAAGAAACTCTGTCTTCTGACCTCAAAGGGTCAATAAGAACAAACGTCAATAAAAGGGAAATGTTTTCATTGAAAACATAGGGAGATCAAGCACAAGGTTTCTAACGTGATTCTGTGATACGCTAATTTATCAGCGAAATGTTCATGGTGGCTAACAACTCATGAAGGAACAGAGCAATCTCTTTTACAGCCTTCACACCATGCTACTCACATTTTTACAGAAACGGGTTAGACGCTAAACTACCGAATACGCCAACACTCCTGGGTACACTTAGCTAACTTGCAAAGAAACAATGGTTCTTTCTTTTATGTCATTTAAATCAACCACAAACCTGAAAAAAAATTTTAAAGTAGAATCTTCTGCTCACAGCTGATCGCACTAATAGACTCCAGGGTGTTCACTTCCTTTCTGCTACACTGACAGGGATGGGTGGACAGTTGAAGATTGATGAGTTCTAGTCTTTATATTTTTGTCTTTATACTTACTTAAAGAAATACCTCATCAAAAGATCTGATATTTTAAGTACTGTAAAATAATGCAAAGAATTTGAAATGATTTTTAAAGCTATGGGATATGCTCATTATTTAAAAAGCAGGTTATCAATTCTGTAAAAGTAAAAAGGCATAGAATAAGAATCAAATGATAATATGCTAGAATAATCTTTTTTGGTTGTGGGATTTTACATGATTATTCTATCTCTTATTTTCATTTTTCGGTATTTATTTTTTTTCCAACATTTTATTAGGAATATTTTCCAGCATACAAAGTGGAAGGAATTTTACTGTGAACATCTATGTATCTACTCCCAGATTTTATTAGTAACTTTACTATGCTTGCTTTATTACCCTTCTATACATCCATCCATTTGTCTATCATTCTTATTTTTTGATGCATTTCAAAGTAAATTACAGAACCCTGCCCCCTAAATATATAAACATGCATATCATTAACCAGAGTTAAAATATTTGTTTAGCTTTTTTTTGTTTTTTTGTTTTTTGTTTTTTACACAAAATGGAATTCACGAATATTGAGTTTAAATTCGCAGGGTTTAGACAAACATGTGCAACCTCACGCTGATTAAAATCCAAACCTTCTACCAAGCATGTTCCGGCCCCAGCCTATTTCTCTGCCCACGGCTCCAGTCCGCCACGCCTAGCCTAGCTCACTCTCCTCCAGTTACCCTGACTTCCTTCTCTTGCTTACACATGCTGAACGGCTGATACCTTCACAGCCTGTGCACAGGTTAATCCTTCCTTTTGCCCTCCTCATCTTCGATCATCACTTATTAAATATCGCCTCCTAAAGAATGCCTTCGCTGCCTGCCCATATAGATTGTCTTTCCAGTTACGCTTCATAATCATTCTCATCAAAACTTGAATTGCACATGTTTATATTCTATTAAATGCCTGTATACTTTGCTAGTCTATAAGTTCTGTGATCATAGGGTCTCCGTATTTCTAATTCACTTGTTCACCTAACATAGTGAAACGTAAGAGGCCCACAGCAGGTCACTGTTAATTGAATGCATTGTAGTCACCTTTAATCTCTTCTTTCTTGGACATTGCTTCTTCATTCTACAATAACGCACCATTATTATTTCATAACCGATTTGCGTATTTATCTTTTATCTCTTCCCGAGACAGTAAGTTTTTGAGTTCCGATGCTTATTCATGCATTCATACGTGTTTATTAAGCTCAGACTCTGCCCCGGACAATTAACCTAAACACTGGCAGATGGAACTGGGAATGAAACAGAAATGTTTCTGTTCTCATCCCACACCAGGAAACAGGAAAGAGATAAACATGATACGGGGCTGAAGAGTGCTTTGGAAATGCAAGAAGGGCACTTGGCTTGGATCAGAGGGGTAGGGAAATGCCATTAAAACGTGGCCTCTGAGCTGAGGCTTGGAAAAGATCCCAGCCTTACTCTACTTCCTTTACACACTGAATTCAGACCACCTTCTCTCTCATGTGTGAACTCTCTTTCACTTTTATCGACATGGCCTGGGGACCGTTTTTCCCTACATGGAGAAAGAGCTGGTAACAATAAGGTCAGAGGGACTCTCGCTTCGTTTCTAGCAAGTAAAACCCAGGCAAAGTTCAAAGCTATGACTATATTATCTTTCTCCCCATTGGTCTCCTTCTCGAATATCCCACAGTGACTATGAAGTTTCAGCTCAAAGAACTTATTATTTTTCTACTCCGTGTGCTGGAGTCTAGCTCCAGAATATGAAAGCACGCAGGGCGAGGGCCACAGAAGCACCGCGGTCTGTCAAAGCCCATTCCCTACCAATATTTGTTCCCTTCTCTCAGGGCATAGCGACACATCAGAGGAGATTTTTTTCTCTTGCAGAAAAATGTACAACAGGAAATAGCATAGCTGAATGAATTTTGCAAGTCCCACACTTTGACTCGCTCCTTTAAATTTATTCATTCATTAAATGAGCAGAATCCCAGGGCTGCTTGTAGTGACTCATTGGTAAGCACAGAGTACAAGAAAACAAATGAAAAAATTTCCAGTGGTACATGATGACTTGGTGGCCTTCCCAATTCTCACATCCCTTCCAGGTAACATGCTACTTCTTCAATGCAAAACCAGGTTTGAAGGAGGGATTCGAGCTGGACAGGGAGGCTAAAGTTCCATTTTGTATAACAGTAGATAGAAATATCAAAAGGTGGCCATTTAATTGTCCTGATGGTAGTGACGTTATTAAATAGTCACCTCTTGCTACCCTAGCTAGGATCATCATCGTCAATTAGAAAGTTAGTGCATCCATCTTTCTAACTGGTAAGTCAGTTCTGCTATAACTCTTCTTTTGAAAACAGGAATTACCAACAGAAAATAACTTGAGCATGACACAAATTTCCCATCTAATTATGCATTATTTTGCTTGTGAGGAATGACAGATGACCACAGAAAACTGTACTTAGCTGAGCTACACAGTACCCAAAATGCACACGTGCACACACACACACACTCCCCCCACCCCCACATCTACCAACTATCTTAGTTTGCTGTGTGTTATGAGCCACACCCACCCACATCTGGTGAAACGAGTTTCTGTATTAATTCTGATAATCCTCTCACAATAACTCCCAAGCTGCAACTCTTCCAAGACCCTCTTCTCCCATCCAAGTACTAACCGGGCCTGACCCTGCTTAGCTTCCGAGATCAGATGAGATCAGGCGTGTTCAAGGTGGTATGGCCATAGACCCAACGCCCTCTTCTATACAAAATTCAGGCGTCCTTCAAGGTGAAGTCCATGTTTATTTTAGCATTTATGTATATCTTAACCATTCCCATGCATAAAACCATTCTATCATTTTTATTAAATTTCTGCCTTTGTGTGTGTGTCTAATTCAAATTTTGAGTGTTTTGCCCTAACCTTATTTTCCTCATAAACTCTTGTGATTCTTATTTCACGATTTTGCATAGTGAGATGAATTAGGAATATTTATGGTGCGTTATAGCAAACTGATTGGACAAGTTCCCAATTTCTTGTTGTTATTTCTGTGATTTTTATAAAGCCCTTCTCCACAAGTTAAAAGTGTTGTATAATAGAGATGCAAATTTACATTCAAACAATTTTCATTCCTATAATCTCCTAAGATTATCTATTTGCAGGGTTAGTAATTACTGGGGAGATAAGATATTATAATTTCTCTGATGGAAAAAATCTAAAGAGAAAATGGTTCACTGATCCAGCCATTAATAGGGAGATTAACCCATAGTCTATTTCTTTGAAATGGAGAAAACGCCCCTCTATTGCATAGTATGTAGTCTCTTCAAAAACTCTATGAATTATTTTCCTGGACATGGACTCTAAAACTTTTTTGAAGCTAGGAAAGATTCCTCAAAATGAGAAAGAGTGAAAAAAACTCACAGCTACTAAATTAAAGGCAAATTATAACCATAGTGATTATGAAGAGCACAAAGACATACAACTAATTACAGAAAACTGCTATGGATGAACGATCTAATTCTTGTTTTGACATTTTCGAGGCAGTCATCTTGCTAAAATTGTAAAGACTGGGCCACTTATGGCAAAAGGCCCTAGGTTGTTTCTATTAATTAACTGTAGGAGTAACTCAGAGTTAAATGAGCACTTTTAAGCAGTTAAGATATCAAAATATTTCCATCAATATATACAAGGATAGTGCTAATTGATCTATAACCAATAGAAGTACAGAATAAACCTAATGAACCAATTGAGGAAGGATGTGGGGGAGATGCTCCCATGATACCATTCTTTGTTTTTCTAGAACACAGTCAATATTATGATCTTAGAAATAATGATCTTTAATGGAATTCCATGGTTTATTTTCTAGTATTATTTTCTATGACAGACATAGCGTGGGATTTTCATAATGCTTCAATAAAGGCAGGACACATTTGCTGAAGTGCTTGCTCACTAACTCTGAACAAGCTCCTTTTAATCGGACTTAAATTTTTGCTTGCCTTTTTATTTCTCATAAAAAAAAAATAGAGACAACATAAAACAGCAGGTCTACAGCTTTCTCAGTAAGGAAATAAAGGGGAAAAAAAAACCTGACAAAGCAAATCTAAACCAATTAAGCAGAACGGAAACCATTTTAAAGTGAGTAAAAGCATAGCTGAGCATCAAATATAGGTCTAATATTGATAGGACTAAATTATGCAGCTCTCATTATGAGATTTACATAAGTGTATCATGTCAATTCTAATATATTCATATTTTATTGAAAATATTAACAATTCATATTAAATGGCCCTGAATGCTTGAATTAGTATTTTTATACTATCATACTTGTTTTTCTACTATCTAAACTACTCAAGGATTCAAAAAATGCAAAAGATTTTGATAATTAAGATCAATATTTCATTTATTGAATATTTGCAAATCACAGTATTGCATAAATGAGAAAATAAAACCCTTTATTTCTGTGGTATGTCATTTAAGAAACTTATAGCACTAGGGAAAAAAAATCTAGAATTTTACAGGAGATACTAAATAATCTAGCAAGTAAGAGACAGCCCTCTTCTCTCATGCATAGACGTGATAAAACAAGAAACCATAAAATAAACTACTGAAATTTTTTGATTAACATAGATCACCCATATTTTGTAATAAGACCAACCCAATGGCCTTCTTATCAACTTCACCTAGTACAGTAGGTACCTACTATGACTAGAATAAGCTTTCCTGCAACATTGAAATTTTGCAAAGAAGTTGAATCAACAGGGCCAGGTCACTGAAATGAAGCTCCGTCACACTGATAGAGCATCAACGATAAGGTCTGCTGTGATGCCATGTGATTCTGTAA
>NW_012148174.1:11209328-11209901 GCF_000956105.1 Propithecus coquereli
CAGCACTCTGCATCAGAGGAAGCTAAGCACAAGTTATCTGAGAGGTACTAGAATATACAATGCTTGTCTGTAGCTTCCTAAACCGCTGTTTTTATTGATTGATTTTATTTGTATAATTCACGCATAGCATTGCTGCTTTCTGACGATATTTAGTCTTCCAGAAAGAAGCCACCAGACACTTTCTTCTCTTGTTACCCATAAACAATGAGGAAACTCAGAAATAAACCGAGGGCCTTTAGGTAGTACCATGTCATCTCTAAATGCTAAGCGTCTTTCCTTCTTCCCAGGTGAAGATGATACAAAGTAGCTTTGTATTTAATCCCTAAATCTCCAAAAACTCTATCAGTGATTTCAGTTTCCTGCTCTGTCACGTAGCAAGAAAAATTACACCTCTGGTGCATAACCAAATTCACAGGCCACATTTGGCTTATTTTTCATTTACAGACCCTGGCAGTAAGCAATCCATTATAAACAGCCCTCTTGATCAAGGCTAGCCCCAACAAATAAAGATAAATAATAAAACATCCCAAGCTTCTACAACATAAAAGATTTATAAGAACGGCTGGCATAGAT
>NW_012148174.1:11230416-11233237 GCF_000956105.1 Propithecus coquereli
GATGATTTGTAAATTAAATTCCCATGGTTTTTTTCCCTCCTTACTTGCAACTATATAGCATTTCCATCCTTAGTTTTTTCTCTTTAATTTCTTCCGTCCCCCCTTCTTTTCTTAAATACGTTAATTAGAAAAATGAATCTGTTTTTCTTTTAAATGAGCAATAGTGAAAGAAGAGTGTGCAAATGAATGCGGTTTAGGTTTCTGTTCCACGCCACCTAGATTCAGCAAAGTCTTTTGATAGCGACAGTCAGATGTAGGATTGTTTTGTTTTGTTTTGTTTTTAATAGTAGCTTGTGATAGACTCCGCAACACCAAGCATGTAAATTCAGGAATATAACGATGCTCTTAGTTAGGCTGCTTTCCACCATCTAAACAAGCAAGAAATCAGAAAATATTTATTAGTTTAGCAATAATATATTTAGTATGAAGGAAAGCACTGCTGGTGGGGGGAGGTAAAACGTCCTGCCAATTTTGTTGCCAAGATAAATCTAACATTACTATGAAACAAATGAGGACGTATTAAAGCGATAAATAAGTTTTCTGAGCAATGGATCCATTTTTGAAGAGGTAGAAGTGAGTCTTAGCTACTCAGTGAAGGAAAGGTGTTCGCTGTAGGAATGGAGAAGGAAGACTGGGATGTGAGTTTACCACCAGCAGTTACTTACCAAGAATATCAAGTCTCTGGAAAAGAACAAACTGCAAAGAAGGAGTTGGTTTTTATAAAAGCAGATTTTTTAAAGCACCTTGGATAAAGAAAGGATACGTTTTGTCTCACAAGTGCCCACAAGACACAGGCCCTCATTCGGAAGCTATCTGTTCTTAAGTAACCAACAATTAAACAAGGTATTCGATCTGATTTACTAGGATGCAAATAAGTAACAAATAAGAGGAGGAGAGCACAGCAAGCAGCAGCAGAGGGTGAACTAGATACAAGTTGTAAAGATAGAAGGAAAAACAATCTACAAATAGAAGAGGAATTCGAAAACAGTTATCCAAATCCATCAGGGGGAAATTAGCACTCTGATGTGATACACTGAAGTACCACATAGGTAGCACAACCCAAATTCTTACATACAATAATTACTCAATGCTCAATAAGCTATGCTCATAATGATGACAACTTAGTGAAATCTTACCTGAGGCTTAATATTAGTAATAAGTCAGAGTAAATCTAGAATTATTCAGTTAAAAATTCAGTATGAGACATCTGTGTTTTTATCACAAAATTGCTCCCCAAAATAGTTCAAAACACTTATTATATGACCCAGCAACCAACGCCTATTTACCTAAGAGAAATGAAAACTTCTTCTCACTCTGTCATACAGGCTGGAGTGCGGTGGCATGATCACAGCTCACTGTAACCTAAACTCCTGGCCTCAAGTGATCCTCCTGCCTTGGCCTCCCAAAGCACTGGGATTACAGGCACGGGTCATTGCACCCAGCCATGAGAAATGAAACTTATGTTTGCACAAAAGCTTGCACACAAATGCTTTTAGATTGGTTTTATTTATAATCACTAAAAACTATAAACGACTCAAATGTCCTTCAACCAGTATGTGGATAAACAGACCGTTGAGCATTCGTGCAAAGGAATGCTATTGAGGAATGAAAAGCAATTAACTACTGACACATGCAAACATGGCTGAATCTCAATAGCTATGAATGAAAGAAACCAGAGAAAAAGGCTACATACTATATGATTCTTACATGACATTCTGGGAAAGGAAAAATCTGTAAGGAGAGGAAACAGATAAGCGTTGCCTAAAAATAGAAGCAAGGACAGGCACTGACAAAAAGTGGGCTTGAAGGCACATTTTGGAGGTGAAGGAAATTCGTAATGACATGCAGCTAGTCAAAGTGGCAGATCCACTATTTAAATTTAGGCCTCCCTAATTTCAGACTCACTGGCGCAATAAATGCTTTATGTCTCGATTGTGTTGGCTACACAACTGCTGTAGTTATACAGCTGAATGTGTTTCAAAACTCATAGAACCGTACACCAAACAGGGTGATTTTACTCTGTGTAGATTATACCTCCATATAAAAAATCAGTTCATTTTCTGTGATTGTCTGGTTTTCAAATGGAAGAGCACTAAACATGTCTGTTGGCTGAGTATGACTATAATATCACTTGGCCTTCCACATATTAGATGGTCCACATTGTGTTTCTCTATCATTGCCTATGCACAGCTCAGGAGAGTGGAAAAAGCTTACGATTATTTGTGCTTTAGTTCCTTTCTCTTTTTAAGCCAACCAAGAATTGACTGTATATAAAAGTTATTTCTCAAATATATTCATAATACCTTGAGTTACAGAATCAAGATAAAAGAGTCCCTCTCTAGCATTTTCATAAGGTTGATTTTTATCTAGACCCATTTTCTTAGATCTGAATCTAGTTTGTCTAGGAAAAACTGAGTAGCAGGAGATTAGATATAGACACAGATATTGTTATAAAATAAAATTCTACATCCAATTACTATGCTATATGCACAGGAAGCTGAATCTCTAGATTAAACTCTAGTCAGATACAAAGGCAAAAAACACTAAATAGCTCCCATTTGTTGAGCATGTTCTGCATATCACACATTCTGCCAAGCTATTTACATGCTTTAAGCTTCAAAAAGTCACTATGAGGTAGGTGACCTAATTTACAGACAAGCAAAGTTATATTAGAAAAAGTAACACCTTGCCCAATGACAGAAGCGGAAATGGCAGTTCCGAAATTAAAATTCAGGCCTGCCTCATTCTAGATTCATTGAGATGGAATGACAGCAAATTTATTTATAAAAGTCTGTGAAGGATAGAGGAAGACTGTGAAGAA
>NW_012148174.1:11233548-11235425 GCF_000956105.1 Propithecus coquereli
AGTATTATACGAACAATCAATGCAGTTTGCCAGTCCTTCCTCACCAGGGCTCAGAGGAATCTAGAACCTTTGAGAAATTAATAAATAATTCCTCCATTTGGAGCTCACTGAAAATGTGATATTTAACAATATTTCCCTTTTATTATCCTACTGTCTTTATTTTCAAGTTGTACTTTTTCATAGATACAAAATGAAAACTGATGTTTCTAGAAAGAATTTTACCAATATTAAGGGGTATAGCAAAGTTTATTTGAGCTATATATTTGTTGTCTCTTTTATTATTCTTCTTTATCGAGTTTCTGTGAGATGACTGAATTTTACGTCTTCCTACTGGTAGGATTTGATCTGTTGTTTCCTATACACTACGAACATCCTATTTTTTTATTAAGATAAAAATCAAGCTAAGTTTACAAAACGTTTTAATCAAATTGTGAATGTTTTACGTTGTATAGTCATGTATTAATCCATTAATACATGGGATTAATACATTAATTCCTCACCTTTTTTGAATACTGATGGGATGAATTCCTTAGTCTTCCATCATGGAGATTATTAAAATAGCACATCTCCATATATGCTGATGGTCTATGGAACATTCTTTGAGAGTGCGAAACTTTCTCTGTATATTATATCAGGAAAGGACAGATGGGCAACAGAATTGGGCTTACCCTTGTTCACGTGGGATTCTACAGCGAAAACGTCACCGGCAGATGGAAACTTGCTTCTTGTTGACCTCTTCTTCCTTCACTCATTATGGAATCCTGGGAGTCCACTGAGGGCCTCAGTAATCCCATTTATAAGATGAGGAAACTTGTTTGTCTGACAAATAGGCAGCTAGAATGAACTACCTTTGGGAGTGCTGCAGGAAGCTGTATGATTAGCAAAGGGAACATTAAATACACCATTGGTGTAAGGAGAATAATCCTCAGAACTGGAGCGGAGAATCAAGAATCCTCCCCTCCACTGACTACTGGTGCTCAGAGCTCCTGGTCCAGCTCTGACGTTCATGCGGCTCAGTGGGGAGATTATTACTACTCTGCAAATCCAAGATTTTGCTTCCGTTAAAAACTTAACTGAAATAACATACTGAAACGGTTTTCAATTATATGTAGAAATGTACAGAGAAACATAGGAACAGCCACTCTAGGTAGATTTATTCTAATGGAACCTTCCCTGCAGGGTTCAACAATGTTGGAGAGAACCAAACTGACAGCCGTGGAGGCAGAACCTTGAGTGTGTCATTCCGGAAGGGGAAGGAGAGAGAGAATCCAATTAAAACAATGACAAAGCTGTCACCTCGCCCAAATTATTTTCATTATTAGTTGCCTTTTGCTTTTCTATTTTTTGCAAACGAGGGGGTGTAGAGACAATTCATATATCAAATATATATCAAATTTCAGGGGATGATTTGTAAATTAAATTACCATGGTTTCTTTTTTTCCCTCCTTACTTGCAACTATATAGCATTTCCATCTTTAGTTTTTTCTCTTTCTTTCGTCCCCCCTTCTTTTCTTAAATACATTAATTAGAAAAATGAATCTGTTTTTCTTTTAAATGAGCAATAGTGAAAAAGGAGGAGTGTGCAAATGAATGCGGTTTAGGTTTCTGTTCCACGCCACCTGGATTCAGCAAAGTCTTTTGATAGCGACAGTCAGATGTAGGATTGTTTTGTTTTGTTTTTAATAGTAGCTTGTGATAGACTCAGCAACACCAAGCATGTAAATTCAGGAACATAATGATGCTCTTAGTTAGGCTGCTTTCTACCATCTAAACAAGCAAGCCATCAGAAAATATTTATTAGTTTAGCAATAATATATTTAGTATGAAGGAAAGCACTGCTGGTGGGGGGAGGTAAAACGTCCTGCCAATTTTGTTGC
>NW_012148174.1:11246718-11250272 GCF_000956105.1 Propithecus coquereli
TATCACATGCCTCCTTGTTAATGTGGTCTGTTGAATATGAAATTGAAACTTTTCTGATTGTTTAAAATATGATTCCCCAAAGTGCATTCTATGGAACACTGGTTCTAGAAGCAGGATGTTAATGGTGTTTTGGGAAAAAAAAGGTGTTCCGAGGGTCAAATAAATTTAGGAGATATTGATGTCAACTTGGATTTGCTTAAAACAATGAACGTGTCCATTTAGACTTGATAATTTAGGGCGGGAAACAAACCCACAGGTCAGGGTGTGCACTGACCTTCTAGGCACTAAGATGGAGTGGGAATCGTTCTCATCATTTCACCTCTCCTTCAGCAACCTTTCCACAGGTTGAAATGTTAGGAAAGAAGAGAGAGTGCAGGAAGAGAGGACAAGCTAAGAGCTTACCCACCCAATAATGCAGTTTGTTTGCTTTCTCTTATTTAGTAGGAGACATTTCTCTCCTGTCTGTTGTGGTCACAAATGCAGGCAACTGTTGCTGCTTTTGCTTTCTATTGGTGATTCTGCCACTTCTGTTCTCTGTTTGGCAGTGCACCTACTCTCAGCTGCCATTCTTAGTGGTCCTGTGGAGACTATAAAATCCTAGAGAGGCTCACTGTTGTTCCACAGGGACAGGGATGTCAGAAGCATATGTCATGAATAAAGGGAGACAGATTATTTTCAGTGGTAGGTGACTTACCTGTGTTTCCTGGCTTTGTTTTGTTTGTTTCCCTATGCACTAGAATTAGAGAAGGGAATGAAAATGGAAAAAGAGACAGCCTACATGAATTTGGTCATGTCTTTAAAAAGAATTTGCCGTCTAAATGTGAGACATTCAAACGAAATAGACCATTTTTTCATAATTTTCATTAATAGCAATTTAGTAGTATCATCATTTACCATTAAGAGTACTCTCATAATTATTTAAAATATTGGTGAGGTTTTCAATTAATAAAGAATGAGTAGATTCTACTTACTTCTTTACAGTTAAAAATAATGAATATATAGGCAATCTCGCTTGCGTACAATTTTAATACATTATAGGTTTTTAGATAGTAGAAATGGCCATGATTAATAATAGAAAATTAGAATTCCTAAGACCCGACACTAAAGAAAATAATACTCCCCAAAAAGGGGGGGAAGAATCTTGGAGTGCTTGAATGACAGTTTATCATGCCTCAGTGAGCTTTTGCAAGGAGCTCAGTGGAATGAAATTTTGAAAGTATTTACCAGCAAACGCAGATCTAATACTCTCCTTTAATAAATGATACTCAACCCTAGTGCTTACGTCACAATCTTCATCTTCAAGGTACATCACAAACATTAAGTAATTTTTATATTACCCATGAGAATTACAGTGGTATTTCTGCACTTATAAGGACTTCACAAATATTAAATCATACTCAAATCATTTTGAAAACAAAAAGAAAAACTGGACAGGCAATTGGAAATAGAGCCTAGATAACATTAGAATTTCTAAATTTGGTTTTGACCCCATGAAAGCATTCCTTCTTGTAGGTTGCGCTTAAATTCAAGAATATTTAAGAAACTGGTTTAAAAAATGTTATAAGAGGACGATTTCAACGTAAAACAAGCCGACTTCCACTTTTGCATCTTGGCTCCTTCCACTCCTGAGCAGTCATATGTGGCTCTGTCCCCGTCATCTGGCTTAACGAAGGGAAGCAATGACACCACTAATGTAAGACATAATACAGACTTCTCTCATCATGGACTTCAAATGGATTTATTACTCTTTGCATAAATTCAACCTTAAAAATTATATGTTTCAAAACATAAAACTTTTGTTTTACATTTAACAGTGCAGGGGAATTCCATGGTTAGGAGTGAAAAATATGCCCTGATTGTTTTTTCTAAAATCAGTATTTGACTAATAAAAAAATTGCAAAATTACTTTGGCCAGATGGTATCTGTTTCACGTAAGTTAGTACTAAATTTTTCTTTATCCTAAGTAACTCTACAATCAATGTTTTAAAGATCTTGTAAAGAACAGTTGTAATTGCCCTGTTCTGTACACGTATATATAACATATATACGCATATATGCATATATATAATGATGTGTAATAAAGCTAATTACATAAATTACTTTACTTAGTCCTCACACCAAAAGATAAGTACTGCTATCACACTGTGTGACAGATGAATGAAGTGAGGCACGGTGACCTAACATACCTAAGACAATACATCTAGTGCATGGTATAGTCATGATTCAAACCCAAACAGTCCATTTCAGGAGCTTGGTTGGGCACTTAAAGCACTGTTTTAGAGTAAGTCGCCTATATGAAGTTAAATAGTAAACTACTAAGACTAAGAGATGCCAGGCAGGCAGATGGATGGATAACGCAGCCCAGAGGAAAGAAAGGCAACTGGGCGAGTGGAAAGGCTGTTTGACTTCCATTCAGGAAGCCCAGTTTGGAGAACTGATTGTGTAGCCTACTAGACATGTGACCCTGAGCACTACGTCAACTTTCTGGGTTTCCTCTACCTTAACAGTTGAACAAGAGTGGAGAGAAAGAGGCTGAATTACAAAATCCTGAAGGTCCCTACTGGGTTGCTTTGTTGTTTTTTTGTTTGTTTGTTTGTTTTTTTAAATGGAGTCTTAACTATGTTGCACAAGCTGGCCATGAACTCCTGGGCTCAAGGGATCCTTCTGCCTTAGCCTGAGACTACAGGCACGCATGGCTAATTGTTCTTATTTTTTTAAGAGAAGGGGTCTTGCTATGTTGCTTCTGGCCTCAAGTGATCCTCTTGCCTCAGTCTCCCAAGTCACTGGGATTACAGGCATGAGCCACCACATCCAGTGTGTCTGCCTTTTTAATCAATGTATATTCTCTTTTGCTTCTCTTACAACTAGAAAAATTTTGGTAAGGTAAAATAGTAGCTATCTTGCATAGAATCAATTAGTAATGTATGCTAATATAATAGTATGCTAAATAGTAACGTATATAGATGTGTTCTAGATTTTTCTCTTGAAAGTCCCTGCGTGTGTACACGAACATATATACACACACAAACATCTTCATGCATGCATATATATAAAATATATTGCTTTTTCCTGTATCATTTATCATGCTAGTAACTTATGCAGGTGTTCCCTAGGTTTGGGGGTCACCATAATGAACAAGGCAGCCGTTGCCCTGAAAGAGCTTACATTCTAGTGGAGGGAACATGGAGAGACGAGCTAATTGTAAATAAACAATGAGTAGGAAGCCAGATTGGTTGGGAAGGATGATAAGTAAGTAAGGAAGCAATACAAAATCCCCTAGGAGAGCATCCAAGGAGAGGGAACAGCTAATGCAGGAGGCTAGAGCTGGCAATCAGCTTGGACAGTCCAAAGACGAGACAGCAGGAGGTCACTGCGACACAGGGAAGAGAATGATACATGACCAGATTAGTGGGGCAGAGCCAGGCAGGGGCCACCCGAGAGATTAGGGAGGGCTCGAGAGGTCTTTGTTTCTTCTCGTTATTTTTCAAGTGTAATTAGAAGTCACTGCAAAGCAGCAAGCTACCAATTTTTACTACTCCCAGTATAAATTAATA
>NW_012148174.1:11262397-11264288 GCF_000956105.1 Propithecus coquereli
AAAAAAAAAAAAAAATCCCACATACTTCATTTCCCCTAAAGAGCAGCATGAGATTTCCAATCCTTTGCTTGAACACATAAAATATTAAGAGCCAATTTTCAGCTGCGCCTCTGTCGCTTCCATTATCACTCTACACGTCCAGAGGTGATAATGGACTCTGTAAATCGCAGCCTCTCTCCATCCCAGGCCACTGAGGCTTTCACCAGGGGACAGTTCCACACAAAGGGTGGCCCAGATGTATGTTAACAGCACTGAGCTGCAAGCAGCAGACACAACCATACCGGATAATGTGGTGTGTTTGTTACCCAGAGGAAAGACAAAATGAGCAGAAAACCATTTCCTTAGAAATTCAGTCAGATCAGCAACTACCTATTCTCCCCCACAAATCAAATCCGTAGCACTACCTTCACACAACCTGGGAAACAAAAGATGAAAACACATTCCTAATGCCCCACCTGTGAAGAAACTGTCCAAGCCAACACAGAATGAAGGCTCATAGATGTTGAGGTTTACGGAATGATGGAAAAGGCTTTTATTTCCCAGTGGCCTTTTATTTTCAGACACCACACAGATCTGCCAGCATTAGCAGAATGATCTTTAAATATGAAGACTCAAGAAGAGAGTAAGGGAGAGGAAAGAACTTATTTTACCCACGGCTGAAACGATACCCACCACTCACTGGCGGGCACCTTGCCTCTTAGAAGCACGCCGTCTTGTAGGAAATCAAACTGAGTTTTCAAATGATCATGTTTCCCATTATCCCATGCAAAGTAATCAAATTTTAGGGAAAAAATACATAAGGAAGAAAGGGATTTGAAACTAGTTTTTAGCTCTTTTCCACAGGCATTCATGTAACTAGTTGTCTCACTCTAACGTTGAGCGAGTGTTCATTGACCGAACTCACCAGACTGAGTATAGACGCTCTGGGCAAGGAAGATGGGTTGGGTTGGAAGACAAGGGTTGTACAAGAGGAAAGGATGCCAGGAGAAAGAAAAGAGGCAGAACAAAATCAGATTGCATCCCCCCCCAATAATTCAATGTAGCTCTTTTACATATGAGATAATACACATGATAATCATTGATTTAACGCTGAAATAAAGCTAAATATTGGATAAGATGAGGTAAGGTCAATTTCAATACCATAAATACACTATGGGGTGAAGGTCATTTTGGAAAAGCCAGGCTTCAAAAAAAAGAAAAAAAAAAAAATTCCCCTTCCCATTTTCTGCAGCCAATGCCAAGCACTCAAACATGTAAAGGCAGCGTGCTAAACACTAGAACTAAAGAGAAAGGCCCACATGCTAACTGTCTTGAGGGGAAGACAGGCAAATAAGCAGATTATTAAAATACAGTGTGAGATTTCCTCTGGGAGAGGTACCAGAAGACGCTTCTGATGACACTTTACCATCTTGTCAGAGTTTCCAGAAATCATTCCTAAGATTTCACATCCTCGTCCTCCATATCTCGTTCCTCAAGAAAAAAGGGAGCAAAAAATCAATGCATAAACAGAATTTGTCATTTGTGCATATTGAAAATTAAAACAAAATCCAGAATAGACAGACCACAGAGACAGAAAGCATGTGAGTGGTCGCCAGGAGGATGTAGGAGGAAGAATGCGGAGTGATTAAGGGGTGTAGAATGTTCTCCTGGGGTGATGAAAAAGTTTTGAAACTAGAGAAAGGTGCCAGTTGCACAATATTACGAACGCACTAAAAGTCACTGAATTGTACACTCTAAGATGGATAATTACATGTTATGTGAACTTCACTTCAATTAAATAATTGAAACACTTCACTTGACATTTTGTGGCAGTTTAAAATAGACATTCTGAAGGATCACAGAAATTTAGAGCATCAGTCTTTTCTCTGTTTTTCTCTTTCTTACTCTCCAC
>NW_012148174.1:11264338-11267181 GCF_000956105.1 Propithecus coquereli
TATAGCGCAAGAGCAGCCCTAACTCAGGGCGGAGCCGAAAGAAATGGCGACAATGGATATAGACATGTTACAAGCGTTTCAAGCATTCAGTGGTGTGAGAAAGTGTGAAGCAGTGAAATTTTCTACATATTTTCCTTTAATAAATTCAATTACAACTACTAACAATGCCTACAGATTTTTAACATGAGAATATACGTTAACATATATATGGAGCACGTGGGAAATACAGAAAAGCCGTCGGTAAAGATACATCCTCTTTTCAGATGCATATTTTACATCATTTTGTGATTCACGGTGTTTGGATACTAAAATTGTTTTCATGAGATTTCTGGGTAATTTAACTAGAAAACAGAGGTAGTTGTTTTTAAATATGTTTTAGGTACTCTTCTTTCTTTGGGACCTCTATTTAAGTAGCCTCCTCTAATGTCATGGGGCCAATTGATCCAAGAGTAGGCCAGGTCAGGCCCAACATCCATTTATACATTCTCCTTCCCCTCCCCAACTCCCCATATGCTGTTTATGAAAAGTTACTCCTACTGGACAAACTGTAAACACTTTAAATAACAATACTTAGTTCTAGACCTGGCGAGATCCAGAAAGAACACCTATAATACATCTGGCAACAAAAGAAAGACCACTGTTACCTGGCCCACCTCTAAACAACAAACCAACTAAGCCCAACACTTTGACAAAGTTTTAAATCCTGGAATTCTTCGCATATATGTTTTAGGTACCCAAAGGCAAAGAAAGGACCATTGCTCTGTCATCAACACCAGAATTCCAGGCCTTTCACAAAACCAACCCCTTTAAACATAATCACTGACGCTTACGGATCGAGCACTTAAGTTTTAATTACATGAGATTCACAAATCAGAACATCGTTAAATTTTTCCTGATGAACATTTGCATCCTGTACATTGTGTGGTGGTGTGCGGCACCCACATCTCACACAGCTGATCTTCTCATGCTCATAACAGAAATCTTTTTTCTCATTTGAAAATATTTCCCCAGACGAACGCCAACTCTGAATGCCATTGACGGGATGAGGAAAACATGAAGACATCTAAGAAAGAGGTGGCAGTTCTTACTCAGAAAATAGAAGCTTGTATAAAGAGTAGAATGTGATATTCTGCAGTGTTTCAATATGTAACTGAAAAAAAAATCTACATATAAACCCTGTACAGAATTTGTTTCAGTCAATGTGCCAACGAAAATGTCTATTAATGACTTTATTAATAACTCTAGTCTTATATTTATTGAAACAGTAAGGTCATTTAAATTTTACTGTTATATTTTACCATTTTTATGGGGGGGGGAGATATTCTAGGGTTAGTAGTATTTAAAGATTGGAGCATCTGTCAAACTTTAGAGACGTGTTTCATGAAATCAAAGGTCTTTGGACAGCAATGGAGAGCTTAGCCCACACCTGCATTTCTTGTCATTCTCATCTGAGACAAAGGACCCTTAACTATTCAAGATTTATTCACTTTTCTAGATTTAATTTTAGTTACCAACAGTAAGAAGAGTTCTATCTTACAAGAATCTGTTTCTATCGATACATTTCCCTTGGAGACAACAGATAATGTACCTGCCCTTTCCACCTCGTCATCATTGCCTCTAAGCATTGTGGGTAACTTAGCACAATTTAAGCTGAAAGGCAGTGTTTCTTATATAGAAGATCGGATGTTATTGCATCCTACTGTAAAAAAGTGTTTGGGTGGTATCAGTCCTTCAGCTTCCTTTTTCAGTCTTATTTCCCTAAGAATAATTTGTTTCTTAATTACCTATTATCGGTGATGCTGCTTAAATAACTCAGTAAATTTTTCTACCATGTGCTTCCACAACTGTAGTGCATATCTTAAACTTAAAAAGTCAACCATATATTAGGTCTGGGACTAGCAATGACCAAGACAACCATCTTTTCCCGCATAAGCTTGGAAGCCCCAGAGGACTAACGTAGTATAAAGAATATACGTAAAAGTGTCTAAGATATTGCTTAGCACATAATATTCAATGAATATTAGTGATAAAAGTTAAAGATATTCATATTGATGCCATACAATGTGAAGACTATATTTGTTTCATAAAAATAGGAGAAATGTATAAACTAAGTAGCAATGAGTTGAGTATCACTACCGGGGTGTTTGTAGCATTTAGGAGTGTCTTTAAATCTCAACCTGGAAGTCTTCGTACTCCGATCTTGTCAGTGGCTACTGAATCAAATGACACCTCTAAATAAACTGATCCACAGAGACTGTATTCAAAACGGCAGGCATTGCTCACTTAAATGAGGTTTGAAGCTCATGATAGCGACTTAAAACTTGTCCTACTCACAGCTGAGTAAAGTGTCCATTTCTAGAACACAAACATTGACAGAAACATAGAAGAAAAAGGAGGCTGTCATTTCTGAAAAGCTACTGAAAAAACCCACCAGGTTTATCCCTTCATCTCCAAATGCCTCAAAATGTAAAATCTAGACATGTTAACCAGCAGGCAACAGCGACATAGTAATGTTACAAATGTTTACGATTTGGCAAAGTAATTAGAAATTCTTATCATAAATGCACATTAAGGAAATATAGACATATCTTAACATTTGTTAATTTTCAAATCACATTTAACCTTTTATTATTAAGAAAGAATATCACCTTACTACTTTTGTTCTGAGATCAAACTGATGAAAAGTAATAAAATAACTTATTAAAAGGGCACTGCATTGTTTCACATCTTAGTCAAGCCGGAAAAATAATATATTTTTCAAGGAAGCATTCATTTCAGGAGCATATCTTTAGAGTAATTATAAGCACTGTTCTATATGGAGGTAAATGTGAAATTATTAATAT
>NW_012148174.1:11268737-11271546 GCF_000956105.1 Propithecus coquereli
GCTGCGGTTCCTAACTACGGCGACGCACAGAGACCAGTGGCCACAGGAACAGCAGCACAGCTGACTGTGGGGACACAGTCACGACAGGGAGATCACAGAGGCTTCCGCAGCTACCTGGAAGGGCAGGAAAGGTCTCGGCGTAGGAAGATGCCAGGCTGTCCCGACTTAAAAGGCAAGAAGCCCAACCACGCCATGATTGGTGAACACAGAACGAGGTACAAGCAGAGGCTGAGGGTCAGGGAACAAACCTGAGGACGGAAAGCAGAGCAGGGAGCAGGGAGCAGAGGCCAGAGTAGGAAACCTGGGGATTTCAGTTCTAAAAAATCTTCCTGGTAAAACTGTTGAGTGACCTGCACTGGTTACATGACTTGTGAGACGAGAGAGAGGGAGGGAGGAAAACAGAGTTCAGGAAAATGGTGGGATGTAATTCTCAGATCACTGCACATGTAAATCTCAGCATATGCCTTATAACTACATTGACAGCTATTTAACCGTTAATTCCTTTATTCAACAGACCTTTGTTGACTCCTTATTTTCAAACCATTGTATTGGGTTCTCCATATGCAAAGATGAACCAGAAACAGATCCTGGCCTTGGGGACAGTCTAGGGAGGGCAAAAGACATGTAAACACAAGAGAGGTTTCTGTCCTTCCTATTTTTAAACTCTGCAACTACTATGAAATTATCAATATTCAGCTTACATAAAGCAGCACTCTAATAAAATAACAGCTAACCCTTACTGTAAACCAGCCTTCCCAGAAAGTGCACGATGAAATACAACAATTTAAATACTTCCCTACAGAGCTCAAAGTATGAGCTTACATGGAGAACAACAAACTTTATTGTTTACAATGTATTATTTTTATCACGCCACAGAAAGGTTTTGGATATGTGGATGGAGAGAAACATGTCATTTTACTGACCCAATAAAATCTATCTGGAAACTATTGATACTGAACCACACCATAAGGTTCATCTAAAAAGTTCTACGTTGGTTTACTTTTAAAGGAAAAATTTTTGGTGAAGGCTGAGTCGGTGCGCTGGGAGGAGTCGGAAAAGGGAGCATCATTGGCAGGCTGCATAGTAATGAACTGGCTCCGAGGGAAATGAAATTGTTACTGCTCGTTTTTGTCATTTACAATCGATTCACGTGCTGCATCTGGCATTTTAATCTTAGCATATGAGAGCCATTCCGTCTTTCCTTAAGACATGAGAATTAGTCAAAGACAGTTAAAGAAGACAAATATCGAGCACAGCATCATTAAGAGTCTGATTAGAGAAGTTTCCAAACCTTAGGAATTGTTCTTTGGCAGTATCCTGGGTGGTATATGAAAGGCTTTTTAAGGCCAGAAAAGTAGGAGACTCTAAAATAGTACTATTTCATATTCTTTAACTTATGAACATAATCACATGTGCTCACGCCTTATCTATAAGAATCTATAAGAATGTATAATTAAATAGAAGGTAACGTTTTACTAATGATACTTCCAACTGTCACAAATGCATTTCTTAGGTTATACATAAATTCACATCTATTTGTAATTGAAATGATTCATGGTAATTATTTGTATGAATTTTTTTTTTTTAACAAATCACTGTCTTATTTTCTTATCATAAGCATGAAAAAACTTCCTACTAGGCTTTTGTTTCAACCTGAATCTATTGAGGGTGTCTTCCTACCTATACCTCATGCAAGTTTTAAAACTTGGACAATAATCAGAATTCGTTCCCATTTTCAGAACCTAGAACATGTACTAGTTTTCAGAATGGGATTAAGCGCTGCCTTTCAACTTTAGGCTAACTGAGCAAACCTGAAGATCAAATGTCCCAATATAATTCCATATTGGGTGTTAAATTATGAAAAAGAAATGCTTTTCGAGCTTTGCACAGAGAGATGATCTAGGCTAAACGTGTGTCCCCAGTGATAGTGAGAAGCATGTCACTGCTGCCTGACATCTGCGGGGTGTCATAAAAAGCATTATTAAGGCGCATGGTTCCCAATGAAAACCGCATGGGTCACTTGCAGGTTATGTTAAGTAAACAATAAAAAATTTAAAACTAACAGCCACAAAGACTGAGGACCACTCAGGAAGGGAAGTGGATGAATTATTTTTGAAGACACTTTCTACATTATCCCTCCCGGTCAGGAGACAGCCTCTCAAGGTGTACCGTAGCCAGTGGCTTCCGTCTCCAAAGTAGCGACAAAGAGGTGCAATCGTAAACACTGTCATCTAGACGCACGTGAGGTGGAAAATTATCCAACTGCTATAAAGGGAGATTAGACTACGTGGTCTGTGAAGGCACTTTGAACTTGACAATTACTTGCATCACTGTGTAACACTATAACATTGAGTGGGGTCCACAGAAAGTTCTAGCTCCTCCCTATGCATGGTCTTGCCTTCCACGTAGGAAGAACGCCAAACAGTGTTTCTCTCAGCGCCATCCTTCCCGAACAGACTTGGTGGTTCTTTAAGGTAGATCTGCACCCTCATTTCGGGTAACGTGTGGGATGGATAAAAATGAATAGAGAATATTCAGTAGTTTATTTTAGAGCCTGCGGCAATTGTATCCTAGGGATTAGGAAACCTAATAACGACAAATATATAAAGATGGATCCAAAGCACCCAGATTAAAAAAGAAAATTGGATTTGCACATGTTATTTCATTTCTAATTTCAGGATCAGAACTACAAACAAGCCATTTCCCCCATGATCTACCTCTTTTCACCCCTGCCCAGCTCTGGAACACGTTTCCTATCTTTACCAGTATTCGGGGCTTATCTTTGCCATCCTATTTTTTTTTTTTTTAG
>NW_012148174.1:11275501-11277345 GCF_000956105.1 Propithecus coquereli
ACCTTTCTCCTCAATGATTTCTTTGACTGCATTTGGGATTTCAGTTGGCAGAAGTCGCTTCTGTTATCTTGACATTTTATAAGTCAAACCTTTTTCTAAAATTATCAAGCCATCCTTTGCTGGCATTAAATTCTCAAACTTTAGATCCTTCACTTTCCTTTTACTTTAAGTTGTCATACATTGACTTCACCACCTTTTCTTGAATTATATTAGAGTATATAGATATGCCTTTTTTTTTATTTCAGCATATTATGGGGGTACAGATGTTTAGGTTATGTATGTTGCCCTTGCCGCCCCCCCCAAGTCTGAGTTTCAAATATGTCCATTCTTCGGGTGGTGCACATTGCACTCTTTGTGTATTCATATACCCGTCCCCTCCTCCCTCAGATATGCCTTTCTTACAGGAATCCTGCACCCACATAAAAGCTGCATTTATCAATATGAAATAAAAAGATATTTAGCAAAAAGTATAAGGCTTTCACGCCCACTGATGAAGCTGCAGCAAGGGTTTCATGAATTTCCTATTCTTGTTTTTTTTTTTTTAAATGGTGCTTAACACCAGATTAATTTATCTTGAAATGGCAGGCAACTACATCTATAGCTCTTAATCTACAGGACATATCAACCAATTCAACTTTGTCTTGTAACGTCCTGACTTTTCTCTGCTGCTTGGGAGTACTCCCAGAATCACTAGTAGCACTTCATATAGGTCTCATGGTTTATTTAAAGTTTATAGTATTGCACTACCTACCATGAAAAATACCCAAGAATCCTGAAAGATCACTTTTTACTTCAATATGCAATTTACTGGAGAGATGAACTGCTCTTTCGGAGATGATTAACATCACATGGTTTTAGGCAGATACTCTGAATGCTTGAGCTCATTGCAACAGCAACAGGATGTAGCTATGAAATTATTAATATCACAGTAGCATAGTGTGTACTACAGTTAATTTTATGCAGTTATGCTTTAATAGTACATCTTTAGGTACGTTTATGTTTCTCTCTGCTTTGGTGCCACGTAGGATCTGTGTGTGCATTAGTTTTAATAAATTTTAACTTTTTATAAAAGATTTGTGCATATATTTTATGATAATAAATGATAAAATAGACTAGTATGTACATATATTTTATGCATCCGGACATATCAAATTTTTTCTAAATTTTTTTTGATATTTTAGGCTATGCGGTTCATCTGTGATATTTTTCAAATTGTCATGCATCTCCAGAAGATTTTCCAATATATTTATTAAAAATAAATCCACATGTAAGTGGATCTGCTCAGTTCAAACCCATGTTGTTCAAGGATCAACTGTATTTTAAAGAGAAGGATGAATGAACAAATTAGCACGGATCCTTTTATCAGTTTACTTTGGATTACCTGGTAGACAGAGCATGGACCACATCATCTGTATATAATAATGTCCAGGAAGAAGATGAAGACTGTCTCTTGGAAGGAGATACTGCCTTAGAAGGTGTGGCCCATCTTGAGTAGCTCAAGTGTTTAGGGTGAGGGGCAGGTGGTGAATAATAAAAGGCAGAGAAAAGGGCTAGGGGGACATTGCAGTATGTGATGGCAATAAATGACAAGCATGAACAAAGTGAGTACTCAAAACAGAAGCAAGGCTATTTCATAACGGTTTTGAGACAAGTCATATATTTATCAAATTTTATGCCTAACAAACAGTTATAACTAGAGCAGGAAAATAAGCAAAATTCTGGTTTGATAAATATTTGAAGAATATGATAAAGAAAGCCCATTTCTGGCAAGTCCAAATTACCCTATGGTCTATTTGCTTAGCTAAGCAGAAATTACTAATCATTCTTTTTAAATTCCAAGGGCT
>NW_012148174.1:11277635-11280285 GCF_000956105.1 Propithecus coquereli
TTTTTTTTTTCTGGGTAAGGATGGTGGTCTTAAGATATGTCCACAAGTTCTTTGATACTACTCCATTCAAGAGGTGGAGTCATCTAACTCCATTCCCTTTGGGTGTGGCCTGGATCTAGCAACTCCTTCTAATAAACAGAATAAAGTGGAAGCAATGGCGTGCAACTTCAGAGAGTAGGTAATAAAAGGTACCATGGCTCCCTGCTTGCCCCCTTGCTCACTTTTAAATGATTGGCTCTGTGGAAGCCAGATGTCATGTTGCGAGGATACTCAAGCCGTGGGGAGAAACTGAGGCCTCCTGCCAATGGCCATGGGAGTGAGCCAACTCGGAAGCAGATTCTCTCACCCTTGTCAAGCTTTCAGATGTCTCTGGCCCTGTGGAATTTGACTACTATCTCATGAGAGATCCAAGCCTGAAACAAACCAAGCTACTCCCAGATTCCTAACTCTGAGAACCTGTGTAAAGGCAATCAGTGTTTCTGTTTTAAGCAACTAAATTTGCGGATAATTTGTTATGCAGCAATAGATAATGAAAGCAATTACTTTTTTGGAGGTTAGAGAAGGAATGAGATAACAGGAAATGCAATCAGTGTATGTGTGAAGAGAGAAACACGTGAAGACCAACCCACAGATACAAACAAAGGGAAGTGGGCAGCAGGGAATCTGTCGAACACTTGCTGTACATATATACACTTTTTTAAGATTATCACTGGAATTTACAACAATGATTCTGCAGCAACATTTCCTATGCTTAACCAAAACTGCAATATAAATTCTAAAGATAAGTTTCAAAGAGTCACAAAATTATGTGAAAGACAAATGAGACCCTGTGTCTACACAGTCCCCGCATGGAAGTATTACGTGCAGGAGAGGCTCTGAGGAAGGGTCAGTACAACTGAATCTTGAACAATGCAGGGGTCGGGGTGCTGACCCTCCACGCAGCTAAAAATTTGAGTGTAACTTTTGACTCCCCCAAAACTTAACCACTAATAAATAGCCTACTGTTGACCAGAAGCCTTATCAATAACAGTTAATTATTAATACCATATTCTGTATTTTATGTGTATTGTACACTGTATTCTTATAATAAAGTAAGCTAGAGAAAAGAAAATATTAAGAAAAACAACATACACTATTCTGGTGATGGGCACCCTAAAAGCCCTGACTTCTGCATTATGTAATTCATCCACGTAACAGAATATACTTGTATCCCCTAAATCTATTGAAAGAAAAAAAAAAGAAATTTGTAAGGAAGAGGAAATATGTTCACTATTCATTAAATGGAAGTGAATAGTCATCAAGGTCTTCATCCTCATCATCTTCACGTTGAGTTGGTTGAGGAGGAGGAGGAGGGGGAGGAAGAGGAGGGGTTGGTCCTGCTGTCCCACGGTAGCAGGAGGTCATGGGGGAAGGGCTATGCAGGAGAGGCAGGCTCACTCCGTGTAACTTTACACAAATACATCCTAATTTCTGCCTAACACTTTTGCTTTGTCATTTCTCTAAAAACGTCTCCACATAGTACCAATCCTCCTTGCACCGTCTGCTTTAGTTTCAGTGCCCATAATGTAGATGGGCCAAGAAGTCAAACCCACTGTTCAATAAGCAAAACCCTTCTGCCAGATGTCTAATGTCAATTTGTTTCCTGGCACTGCTTCCTCTCCATCTTCTTCCTCATCGTCTGGCCCTGGTTTGGAAGCCCCATCTCCATCAAGTCGTCTTCTGTTAATTCCTCTGGTGTGGCGTCTAATAGCTCTTCAATTTCTCCAAGATCCATATCTTGAAACCCTTCACTGTCTGCCTTTTTGGCCATAGCCACAATCTCTTTCATGATTTCCTTGACTGGCTCTGTCATAAATCCCGGGAAGTGACGTACGACATCCGGACAAGATTTTCTCCAGCAGGAACTTAATGTTTCAGGCTTGATGGCTATCATGGCTTTTTCTGTAACAACGATGGCATCTTCAACAGTGCAATCTTTCCAGGCTTTTTTGATGTTCTATCAAGGTTCTCTTCCATAGTGATGACAATCCTTTTCATAGAGTACCATGTATGATAAGCCTTAAAGGTCCTTGTGACCCTGATCTAGAGGTTGAATTAGAGACACTGGGTTTGGGGAGCAAGTAGACCACTTGGACACCTTTGGTGTCAAACTCGTGAGGTTCTGGGTGGCCCAGGGCATTGTCCAGTATCAAAAGAACTTTACAAGGCAATCCTTTACTATTGCTAACTGGCTTTAGGGAAAAAGCATCAATGGAACGAATCCAGAAAAAGGATTCTTTTGTCTGTGCCTTCTTGCTGTACAACCAAAAGACTGGAAGCTGGTATTTATCTTTATCCTGTAAGGCGCAGGGGTTACAGCTTTATGGGTAAGTCCTGATCAGAAACCTGCCTGCATTTGCACAAAACATCAGTTAGCCTATCCCTTTTTGCCCTAAATCCTGTTGCTCCTTTCTTTTCCTAATGAATGTCTTTTGTGGGAATTTTTCCAGAAAAAGGTGCTTTTATCTGCATTAAAAATTTGTTCAGGCAGATAACCTTTCTCCTCAATGATTTCTTTGACTGCATTTGGGATTTCAGTTGGCAGAAGTCGCTTCTGTTATCTTGACATTTTATAAGTCAAACCTTTTTCTAAAATTATCAAGCCATCCTT
>NW_012148174.1:11280335-11281069 GCF_000956105.1 Propithecus coquereli
AGCCAATTCAATACAATGGATTTGATAAACTTCCTAATAAGTTATAAATATTCTAACAACCCTGCAAATGACTTTTTCCACAGTTTTACAAAGGATAATATAGTTAACAAGCAGAGACATTAGTATGGGTCCAATTTCTTTAAAAGTGAGAGACTGGAATGTGGCTTTAACTTATTCCACATTGCAAAGGTGGTTGACCCTGTGATCCAAGACTGATCTAAAAGAATTTCCCTAGAAGGCCCTTGTTAGAGAACAGCACACATTTAATGTGATAACGTCATTATAAGTTTGAAACCGGTATTTTTTTAAAAAATTTTCTAGATTTGTAACATGTATCACTTACTCATGGATTAAAAATGTTCATCATATATAATTCTTATAACATTAAGCACCTTAGCCATTATTTTAAATGGTAACACAGGTTGTTATTCGTAACAATGAGTCAAAATATACTAAGACAGATACTTAATTCAGATTCTATTTATTTCTCATGGAAATAAATTTTTCTTTGGATAAAATATAAGAAAACTGCACTTTTTTTTTAAAAGATGTGAGAGTAACAAATTACCAGGGAGTCACCCTATTAGCACTGTGGGTAACTGCACTTTACCAACTTGTCAATGGATGGAACTATCCATGTGGATGGTTATCAATGCATAATTTTTTGTGTGTTTTCCATATTTCTTTATAATTTGCTTTTTTAAGAGTATATCCCTATATACTCATCCATAGGG
>NW_012148174.1:11282364-11284605 GCF_000956105.1 Propithecus coquereli
GTACATGGAAATTTAGCCAAATAAAAGGAAACATTTCTTTGCCTCTTTTTATCTTGTGGTTATATGATTGCCAGTTGAAACTATTTATTGACTTTTTACCTATTTACTGATTCCCACAATCCTTTCCTCAATCAACTTGATAGAACCTTGGGGTTTTTTAGGTAAGTGGAGAGAGAGAAAATTATATACTGAAATACCATAAAATACAACCACATTCAGAAATAGCCATCGCTGCATTTTAACCATTATTGCATGGGCAAAATATTTCCTCAATACTCATTTTTCCTCTCTCCCTCTCTCTATAAACACCTTTTTGACATATGGATGTGTATACATATTATACTTAAGTAGATACACAGTAAATAGTTGTAAATGCAGACAGCAAAAATGGTACATTCAAGCTAGTCACAGGACAATGGCACATATACATTATGGATTTATTTATAAATTCAAGAAACATTTATTGAGTGATAAACATGTTCCAGGTGCTATATTAGACATTAGGGATAAAAATCATAAATAAGATCCATTCCCTACCCATAAAGGGCCTGATCAGCCTAAAAGCATTCTAAGTGGAGAATATAGTCAAGTTAACCCCGACTATAAAAATAAAATCTTCAGGAGAAATGCCTAGTTCAAGGGTAACTTCTTGTAAATGGCAACACACAAAAGGTAATTCGGTTTTAAGGGGAAGTTAGAAAAAGCTTTCTGAATGAAATTACTCCTGTAATGTTTCAGACCTTCCCTAAAAAATAAAAAAATAAAAAAAACTACAACCATCACCAGCATGTATCCTGCAAATTTAAAAACAACTCAGGCAGATGGTTGACTTCCAAGGCATTCAAATAACTAATGAATGGTCCCGTATTCTTGCCGATATTCAAGACAGTATATTTAAGCACACGAGCATCTGATTCTGCAGATTCTTTGATTAAGGCAGATGGGCAAATCACAAAGTGCAAAGTCACCACAAACAGTGAACAGTCAGGGGTCACGAAGGGGCGAAGGCCTTGAGGCTGCTCTGCCAGTCTTCAAATCTTTGAGGGTGACAGTGTCTTTGATCTGCCTGCCTTTTAAACAAGGGAACCTGGAAAGATCTCAGATGATCATTTGATCTCTTTCTGGTGGGGAAGGGAGTCTTCCAGCTGCCACCCTCAGACCTGCTGTGCTCTCCCGACTGGCTAAACGCTGGGCTTTCATGTTGGAGAAAAACCAGGCTTCCAGCCACACAGAGCACTGAAGAATGAGCTGATGAGTGTCAGCGATTAGACTGGCAACCGGGCTACAGTACCTAACTACGACGACGCACAGAGACCAGTGGCCGCAGGAACAGCAGCACAGCTGACTGTGGGGACACAGTCACGACAGGGAGATCACAGAGGCTTCCGCAGCTACCTGGAAGGGCAGGAAAGGTCTCGGCGTAGGAAGATGCCAGGCTGTCCCGACTTAAAAGGCAAGAAGCCCAACTACGCCATGATTGGTGAACACAGAACGAGGTACAAGCAGAGGCTGAGACTCAGGGAACAAACCTGAGGACGGAAAGCAGAGCAGGGAGCAGGGAGCAGAGGCCAGAGTAGGAAACCTGGGGATTTCAGTTCTAAAAAATCTTCCTGGTAAAACTGATGAGTGACCTGCACTGGTTACATGACTTGTGAGACGAGAGAGAGGGAGGGAGGAAAACAGAGTTCAGGAAAATGGTGGGATGTAATTCTCAGATCACTGCACATGTAAATCTCAGCATATGCCTTATAACTACATTGACAGCTATTTAACCGTTAATTCCTTTATTCAACAGACCTTTGTTGACTCCTTATTTTCAAACCATTGTATTGGGTTCTCCATATGCAAAGATGAACCAGAAACAGATCCTGGCCTTGGGGACAGTCTAGGGAGGGCAAAAGACATGTAAACACAAGAGAGGTTTCTGTCCTTCCTATTTTTAAACTCTGCAACTACTATGAAATTATCAATATTCAGCTTACATAAAGCAGCACTCTAATAAAATAACAGCTAACCCTTACTGTAAACCAGCCTTCCCAGAAAGTGCACGATGAAATACAACAATTTAAATACTTCCCTACAGAGCTCAAAGTATGAGCTTACATGGAGAACAACAAACTTTATTGTTTACAATGTATTATTTTTATCACGCCACAGAAAGGTTTTGGATATGTGGATGGAGAGAAACATGTCATTTTACTGACCCAATAAAATCTATCTGGAAACTATTGATACTGAACC
>NW_012148174.1:11284655-11285694 GCF_000956105.1 Propithecus coquereli
AACAAATATTCTTTCACAAGTAGAGAAGGAAACCATTTTTCTTATATAATACTGATTTGTCCAGGGTGTTTTACACTCTTTCTAAAAATGTGTTTCTTGAAAAAACAAATATGAACAAGAACACCTTCCCTTGTCCTCTCTAGCCATCTGCCAGATCTTGCTTTCAAAGGAATTGTTGTAAAAATATCACATATTCTTACCACCCCTGTCACTTTTCATTTGTCTGGGAAAGGCACAGGAGATTCTACTCCAAGCGACCAGCAAGACAAGAGCACACAGATGAAAAGGCTTCTGTGTGCCTCACACTTCCCATCTGCCTGCATTTACTGCTGTTAATATTTCAGCAGCTATAGCACCAGGGTCAAACTGAAGTTTTTAACTATTGAATTCTGAATCCTCAATCATAGACCTTGGAGAGAAAGAGATATAGGTAGAGAGGTAGAGACAGAAATAAAAAGATTGATTCTGTTTTTAAGAACTGAAAGCAAGAGAACAGGGACTTCAGCCTTACAAACACAAGAAATTGAGTTCTGTCAACCACCACAACCAGAGAGCTTGGATGATCTGAGATGCAGATGAGGTGATAGCCCCCAGCCAACACCTTAATTTCAGCCTGAGGAGACTGAGCAGAGGACCTGCTCACTGTCTCTTGGGGTTCTCTCCTATAGAATTCCGAGATATGTGAACAGATTTCCTTATGGTGCTAAACTAAGACAATCTATCCTTGGAAGTGTGTCCAAAATTTCCAATCAAAGATGAGTTTGTTTGCTTCATAAGGAATAGAGGAGTAAAAAAAATAAATCACATATATGACAATAGCATCTGATGCCAGTAATATTTACTTATTATGGAGATAGCTTTGTGTTTTTATCAATATTTCTGTCATGTTTCTGTTTCTGCTTGAACGTGTGTAGTTGTGTGTATGTATGTGTTTGTGGGGGGGGGTGTACATTTTCTCCCTCACTTATAATTTTTTATTACATTTCTACAATGTGATTTACAAGGAAATGAGGCTCCAAGCCGCTCACCACTGATCTAG
>NW_012148174.1:11297729-11298833 GCF_000956105.1 Propithecus coquereli
TTTCTAATTTCAGGATCAGAACTACAAACAAGCCATTTCCCCCATGATCTACCTCTTTTCACCCCTGCCCAGCTCTGGAACACGTTTCCTATCTTTACCAGTATTCGGGGCTTATCTTTGCCATCCTATTTTTTTTTTTTAGATTTATGGTGCCCATATGAAGTATCGTTACATGGATATATTGTGTAGTGGTAAAGACTGGGTTTTTTTTTTGTAACCCACACCCAGTTAGTGTGTGTAGTATCTACCCATTAGGTAATTCCTCATCCCTCATCCCTTCCTGCCCTCCTGAGTCTCCAGTGTCTATTATTCCACTCTTGATGTCCATGAGTACTAATTACTTAGCTCCCACTTATAAGTGAGAACACGCGGTATTTGACTCCATTTCTGTGTCATTGCGCTTAAGATAATGGCCTCTACTTCCATCTGTGTTGCTACAAAAGACACGATTCCATTCTTTATCATGGCTGAGTGGTATTCCATGGTGTGTATGTGTGTGTGTGTGTGTGTGTGTGTATACACCACATTTCTTTATCCAGTCGATGGACATTTAGATTGATTCCGCATCTCTGCTATTGTGAACAGTGCTATGATAAATATGTATGTGCAGGTATCTTTTTGCTTTGACTGTAAAACTGTCCTGTCCCATAGCTTACCCTGTACTTTCCAAGTTGCCAACAAGCTAATCAAGGAAACTGGGTTATTCTGATGGGCCTGCATCTTGGCAATAGCAGTAAGGGCGTGTTTCAACAATGGGCTTTTACATGTAAACCCTTTAATGCTGAAAACTTCAGTCCAGAGATAAGGAGAGGTATTCTGAAGATCTCTAAATAAGTATAACTATGTATAACTGTCTAAGCAAAATCCCTGCAAATGAAAAGTTGAGGTTCTGACATCCTTAGCTTAGTGAAAACTTTAATTAACTCATTTAATAAGCACTCACAGAGTGCCTATGCTATATCAAACAATGTCCCAAGTCCAGGGATACTGCTTGCACAAAATAGGCAAACGGCCTGACCTTTATGGGGCTTAAAATCTAGTGAAGGTAACAGACAATAAACAAGATATACAGTAACAGATAATCAATGTATATTAAATTGTACA
>NW_012148174.1:11300648-11301162 GCF_000956105.1 Propithecus coquereli
GAGCAAGTAAACCACTTGGACACCTTTGGTGTCAAACTCGTGAGGTTCTGGGTGGCCCAGGGCATTGTCCAGTATCAAAAGAACTTTACAAGGCAGTCCTTTACTATTGCTAACTGGCTTCAGGGAAAAAGCATCAATAGAACGAATCCAGAAAAAGGATTCTTTTGTCTGTGCCTTCTTGCTGTACAACCAAAAGACTGGAAGCTGGTATTTACCTTTATCCTGTAAGGCGCAGGGGTTACAGCTTTATGGGTAAGTCCTGATCATAAACCTGCCTGCATTTGCACAAAACATCAGTTAGCCTATCCCTTTTTGCCCTAAATCCTGTTGCTCCTTTCTTTTCCTAATGAATGTCTTTTGTGCGAATTTTTCCAGAAAAAGGTGCTTTTATCTGCATTAAAAATTTGTTCAGGCAGATTACCTTTCTCCTCAATGATTTCTTTGACTGCATTTGGGATTTCAGTTGGCAGAAGTCGCTTCTGTTATCTTGACATTTTATAAGTCAAACCTTTTT
>NW_012148174.1:11301212-11301567 GCF_000956105.1 Propithecus coquereli
TGAATATCAAAGAAAACTTATTTCAAAGACCAAATTAGAAAATATCCTGTAGTTGCCAATTCCTGGCTTTGCTGTAATAAATCTGTCATAGATGTATTATTTTAAAAAATAAGTTTTCCATCTTAAAGTGTTTTAATTAATCTGCACGAGTGCAAATTAAACTCTTCTCATGAAGGAGTGAGAAGCCTTTCATTTCCCCTTTCCATCATAAATTCTTATTAATTAAAGTTTCCAAAATATTCTTACATGAAATAGGTTCAAAAGTATTTAATTTATCTGCCTTTTTTGCCAAGATCCCCCAGGTATAGACATCATGAAGGGTAGATGACTGCTCACTTTTCAACCATATAACTTT
>NW_012148174.1:11303467-11305532 GCF_000956105.1 Propithecus coquereli
CCAAGCACAGTCATTATTCTGACTTCTAATTCTACCCCCTCAGACTACTTTTTCCAGTTTTTGAACTTTCCACGTTTGCTTTATAGTGCCTTGGTAGTAAATAAATACCAGTTTCTCTACATCATCAAGCGCATTTTTGTTGGTTCTCTCCCCTTGCCGTGCTCCACTTCATCCGAGAGATCCCACTGCAGAGTATCTCCACAGCCTGCTGTGTGCTCGAACCCGCAGCTCTGTCAGTGAGGGATCTGGGGGCTCCACCTCCTGATCTGCTTGCCATTAGCTCAGGTCACATGTCTCAGCTTTCCAGAGACATGGAAGAGGAAGCCATAATCTAGTCTTCAATGAAGAAGTGTCTTTAAATTCTCTCCTCTTGACTTAACGGTGATGAGAAACTCCAAGGATCCCATGAAGGATCCACGTGATTGAAGGAAGTGTGTGAGAACGTCTCTCAACCCAAGAAACACCTGGGGGTGTCACCTGCCTCACGTGTACCTCAATCTCCCAATTTATAAAGGGAAAGTCATAATAACACCCAATTTGAACGGTTGCTGAGAGAACTAAAGGATAGCTTTCACTAAAAATACAACCAGTGCGAATGAATCTTTGGTTGATGGGCCTTTCCTCTTCACTTCTGCCCTGTATCTGACATTTAGGATATGTGTGTGTGTGTATCTGTGTGTGTGTACACAAAGACAGACACGCACACACACACACACGCACGCACGCACATCCAAAGCACAAAGTCAGAAGATATCCAGAATAAAAGACATTTTGTATGACAAGGGCAACTAAGTTCATTATCCCGTTAAACTCAAGAAAGGGTTTTAAAAAGTTAGTTCTCCCATACTGAAACAGCTACCCACCTGGGACATCTCATGTCAGCTTTTCCTGTCTTTTAGCAAAATAAATTTTTAAAAATCTGTTTCTTGCTTAAACCTGAAACCAAACTATTCATTAAATATGAAATGTCTGATTTCGAATCAAAAATTTAGTTTATTATACCTCAAAGAAGAAGCAGTACAGTTAATCAGAATATGAGCCTAAGTTATTGACATAGTTTTGCCATCTTAATGGTAGCTGGTTTATGCCAGGAGTGAAGAAGCCTGGCGATGAAATCACGAAAGGCGTTTTCCACAGCTGTTTGAGAATTGAATGTATTTCCTTGCAAGAAGTGGTCCAAAGCCTGGATGAAATGGTAGTCAGTTGGTACAAGGTCTGGTGAATACAGTGGATGACAGAGTTTCCAAGTCTAGCTACTGTAGTTTGAGCAGCATTGTTTGTGTGACATGTGGTCAAGTGTTGTCTTGCAAGAGGATTGGCCTGTCTCTATTGACCAATCTTGGCTACTTAATCACAAGCATCCTCATCATTTCATCCAGTTGGTTGCAGTAGACATCTGCTGTAATGGATTGACCAGTTTTCATGAAGCTGTAGTGGATAATACCAGCACTGGACCACCAGACACTAGGAGCTTTTTTAGATGAATATTTGATTTTGGACTGGGTTTCGGCACTTCATCTTTATCCAACCGTTGTGCAGAAGGCTTGAGATTGTCAAAAAGCAGCCATTTGTCATCACACATAACAACAGGGTATAGAAATGGTTCACCTTTATGCGGTGATAGCAAAGAAAGACAAGCTTTGAGATAATTTCTCTTCTGACGCTCGTTTAATTCATGAGATGCCCATCTATCCAGCTACTTCACCTTGCCCATTCATTTCAAATAGTCCAATATTGTTGGAATAGTAACGTCAAACCTTGCTGCTAATTCACACATAGGTTGAGATGGATTCGTTTCCACCACAGCTTTTAGCTCATCATTAGCCACCTTGGTCTCAGGTCACCCACATGGTTCATTTTCAAGATTAAAGTCACCAGAATGGAACTTCTCAAACCATCCACATACTGTGCGTTCATTATCCCCATTCTTCCCAAACATTTTGTTGATATTTAGAGCTGTCTGTACTGCACTGGTTCCATGACAGAACTCATATTAAAAATAACATGAATTTTTGACTTATCCATGGTTTCACAAAAATTGCTCTAAAAAAATTTGAAAGATAAT
>NW_012148174.1:11305582-11307538 GCF_000956105.1 Propithecus coquereli
ATGTCTTTAAAGTGAGCACGTGAAAACCAAAGAATGGAAATGCAGAATGAATGGCTCATTTCGTCCTTTGCAGCATCATTTCGCCTCAGCCTGTTCCCGGTGCTGAGCCCCATGGTACACCCATAAATCCACCTTTCAATCATCTGTGTGGGTTAATGACACTGAGTAATGGCACATTAGCAAAGTGCCATTCCAGACTCCAGCCAGGCATGCCAAACAGACAATCTGACAAACGTCTCAGATTCATTTTCCTCGAACAGAAACACCGTTCAGGCTTATTAACTGGCAAATCTGCATAAGGCACAACGTGTAGCATGGAGTCTCCATTAAAAGTAGCGATCTAGCTCATTAATGTAATTTACAAGGATATTTGGCTCATTCTATTGTTGTAAAATCTAAAAAAAAATATGTTCCTGTTCAACAAAGCTGTCATTTATTTGTAGCAAATTTTTATCATGCCTCTTATGCGCCAATGGAATAAAAGGATCGTAAATTGGTTAATAATGAAACTGTTACTCAAATATCTTCTATCTTGCTGCCAACAGTACAGGGTATTTGGAATTTAACTCCTAATATATTTCCCAGAATCTAATCTGATGATAAGAGTCACCCAAGGGTAATTTCATACCAATTATTCTTTTGTGTTTTGACTTTTTACTCACAAGTTGCCTTAGAACTTCCCTTGGAACATGTAATTAAGCACTATTGCCCCGAAAATATCTGTTGCCTCATGTTCATAAAGATACACTGGCTTAAGATTTCTGCCATAGCTCCGTCCATGGTAACCTGAGGTCCTGTTTTATTTTTACATCTATAAATGGAAAGCTGAAATTATCATTCTATAATTTAGCAATATGTTCCCTTTTTGTCTCGAGAGCTTGTTGCTTCTTTATATTTTATGAACAATATGTTGTACCCTTTTCTCTTTGTTGCTGAGAAATTTCCCTGTTTTTATCTTCTGATTTTGTGATGAGAGCAAATTTCACTTAGCATTTATCTGTCTTTCACAATGGTTACATTTTCTTTCATGTTTTCCCGATTTACAGGTATAAATCATGCTGAGTTGAGTAAGAGGCCTGTTTTTAAGTATTTTATTTTCAAGAAAGCTATTGTAAAATGAATTCTTGTTAGAGATGGTAACATAGAGGCAGATTTTTAAGGGTAGTGACCTATGCTGAATTTACCAAAGAAATATTAAGATCTCCAATCCTCTGAGCTATATTCGAGTCTAATACTGCTGGCACTAAAAACTTCTACATCAGGGAGACGGTAGCTGTAAGTGGCTTAATTATGAAAGAGCGAGGTCAACACAGAGTCTCAGAATAACACAACTTTGGAAGGGAAGTGTTTGTTAGGATAATAGGTTTCACCTGACGATCTGTTTCTTTTCAAGATCCAAATCCTTGAGACAGATCGCAGAGTTTTCCAACCCTGGTAGGCTATAATCACAAAACATATTTTTCTTTAACCTTCAGTTTTCTTTGTGTTCAAGACAGTGATATTTCACATAATCAGATTCCTTTCTTATATCATCTAAACCTTCAATGATAAATTCTTCCTTTAGTGATTCTGTACTTGGTATTTTCCTTTCATTCAGAAACCATTAGTGTTATTATTTTTCTCCACTTTGTTTATATTGCACAAAAATATGCTTGCATTTCTCAGAGCTAATTTTTCTTCTACAACTTTCCCACTGCCATGAAGTTGAGGTAGAATCAAACTGGGCTTGAAATATATACGTGTGTGTGTATATATGTTTATATACGTTGTCATGCATATAATTTAAAAAACACTGAACTGGATAAAAACTAATACCTTTGCGACCAGATAACATGGAAACAAAGGTAATTATATACAAAAGTATAAAATAAACATAAGGGATAATAAAAACTTAAAAAGATAAATATGGATTATGACGTAGATCTCAATAAATTTCGCAAATTGTACCCATTTGAT
>NW_012148174.1:11307588-11308409 GCF_000956105.1 Propithecus coquereli
AGTGGATCTGCTCAGTTCAAACCCATGTTGTTCAAGGATCAACTGTATTTTAAAGAGAAGGATGAACAAATTAGCATGGATCCTTTTATCAGTTTACTTTGGATTACCTGGTAGACAGAGCACGGACCACATCATTTGTATATAATAACGTCCAGGAAGAAGATGGAGACTGTCTCTTGGAAGGAGATACTGCCTTAGAAGGTGTGGCCCATCTTGAGTAGCTCAAGTGTTTGGGGTGAGGGGCAGGTGGTGAATAATAAAGGGCAGAGAAAAGGGCTAGGGGGACATTGCAGTATGTGATGGCAATAAATGACAAGCGTGAACAAAGTGAGTACTCAAAACAAAAGCAAGGCTATTTCATAATGGTTTTGAAATAAGTCAAGTATTTATCAAATTTTATACCTAACAAATATTTATAATTAGAGCAGGAAAATAAGCAAAATTCCAGTTTGATAAATATTTGAAGAATATGATAAAGAAAGCCCATTTCTGGCAAGTCCAAAGTACCCTATGGTCTATTTGCTTAGCTAAGCAGAAATTACTCATCATTCTTTTTAAATTGCAAGGGCTTGCCTTACTAAAGAAATACGAAATATTTAATCTTCCAACAAGATAGATTAATAGTGCTGAAAAAGTTCTAGCTATCGTGAATATTGGGAAACACCTTTTAGATTTTTTTTTATCCTTATCAAAGAAAAGATCCAAAGATGGAAACCATTATCCAAATAAAATGAATCTAAATTTAGGAAACCTGGAAATATCCTTCATGCAACTTTTTAAATTTAAATGTAGGAAGATTGGCTAGAACTAAAACTTCTTAT
>NW_012148174.1:11312599-11318735 GCF_000956105.1 Propithecus coquereli
ACCAGACACTAGGAGCTTTTTTAGATGAATATTTGATTTTGGACTGGGTTTCGGCACTTCATCTTTATCCAACCGTTGTGCAGAAGGCTTGAGATCGTCAAAAAGCAGCCATTTGTCACCACACGTAACAATAGGGTATAGAAATGGTTCACCTTTACGCGGTGATAGCAAAGAAAGACAAGCTTCGAGATAATTTCTCTTCTGACGCTCGTTTAATTCATGTGGTGTGGTGCCCATCTATCCAGCTTCTTCACCTTGCCCATTCATTTCAAATGGTCCAATATTTTTGTAATAGTAATGTCAAACCTTGCTGCTAATTCGCACATAGGTTGAGATGGATTCGTTTCCACTACAGCTTTTAGCTCATCATTATCCACCTTGGTCTCAGGTCACCCACGTGGTTCATTTTCAAGATTAAAGTCACCAGAATGGAACTTCTCAAACCATCCACATAGTGTGCATTCATTATCCCTATTCTTCCCAAACATTTTGTTGATATTTAGAGCTGTCTGTACCGCATTGGTTCCATGACAGAACTCATATTAAAAATAACATGAATTTTTGACTTATCCATGGTTTCACAAAAATTGCTCTAAAAAAATTTGAAAGATAATCACAAGCCAAACCATGCATGAAAGACTGAGGCTGTACTTTCACAATAAAAATAAAACAAGAAGTGTCAAAGTGAAATGTCAGAGACAGCAACTGTCAAACTCAGTACTTAAGGAAATCAGACATTTCATACTTAATAATCTAACATCATCAATTCATTCATTACCTACATAGGCAGCAAGATTTCTAATGGAGGTCCCCACTACATTTCTCAGAGCAATAAAGTGTTTTTTAAAAAGTTCATGTCATTATGTCAGGCACATATTATGTTTATGTGGATTATTATATAATATGAAGTACTTACCAACATTCCTAGTCAGATAAAGTCAGGTAAGTAAATACCTCTGAATGAAGACCGTGTAATGTACTGACTTAATGAGGTCAATTTTGTTCATTTTTATTAACATTCAGTCACTTAAGTCAGTTTTTGTCCAACTCTTTACTTCACATATATCATTTCTTGACCTTTCTTGTTAAAAGCACATCCTTTTCTAGACTGAGAGAACTTCCCTCTGGGCTCGTTGCAGAACGCGTCAATAATGAGCCCTATTTTCAGCTGTTAGTCATGCTCTCTTTTCTCAGATCTCTGATACACGGATTAGCTTCTCAGTAAATATTTCTGTTTGAAAGCAGTTGGCCTCCAGCCTTTGTAAAGTCTTAAAAGACCTGGCATCTACCATCTCCACAGGGTCCTTTACAGTCGTAAAAGGAATGTCACAGTTCGGGGATGACAGAAAGTGAGCTATTTTCTTCTCCCCAGAAGGTGATGGTAGATTGTAGCTAAAACGTAACACAAATTACATAAAATCTCACATAACCAAAGGAAATACAACTTTTTAGAACTGGGACGTCCATTAGTTTTTCCAAAGAAACATTTCCTTTATCTCTTATTACCCTTGCTAAATTTAAAAACACAAATTCATATTTTGCTATATTTTCCAATGTATAGTTTCCTCATGTGCTGCTAAGAACCATACATCTTATGTTAACGAAAATACAAAAAAAAAAATCCTATATAAAATAAAAATTGCATAGGCTGAAGGCAGTCTAGGTAATGAGAAGTGCCTGGGTTCTAGATCCAGTCTCGAGTTCGAAGTCCTAACTGACTATGGGAACCTGGGCAACTTTTTCACATTCTCTGAAAGATGGCTTTCTCCTTCGTGAAATAAGAATAGTAAGACTTGAACTGCATTTGTTGAGAGGATTTGGTGATGGCCTATTTACCCTGTGTTTCACGTACATTAACCTACATATCATGACACAGATTAATCACCCAATGAAAGTAAACTCATTTGTTACTAAACCAGGACCTTAAAATTTTCATACTTTTGTTTGCTTGTGTCTATGGAAAAAACAAAACAAAACTAAATACATACCAGTTTTGGATGACATTTTGTTCAGGTCAGATTGGAGCCAAGTTAGTTTTGTTAGTTTTGTTCTGACACAGAGTTCCAAATCTTTTTTCAAAAAACAAAGTCGCTAGGAAGAAAGGATTCTACTAATAAAATTTACAGTTGTTTAATATTAAATAATGCGTGTTATTGCGGTAAGAACTCTACTTTCTTGAGTTTTTTTTTAAAGACAGGGTCTCACTCTCGCCCAGGCTGGAATTCAGTGGTACAATCACAGCCTCCGGAGTAGCTGGGACTATAGGCACATGCCGCCATGCCCAGCTAATTTTTTAAATTTTTTGTAGAGATAGGACCTAGCTATGTTGCCCAGGCTGGTCTCAAACTCCTGGCCTCAAGTGATCCTCCCACCTGTTGTTTCTATTTCCCACCCTCATTATAAATTACACAGACATGTATGCTCCCCACAAGCATTTCAGCTAACCTAGTTTGGCAGAAGTGACTCTTCTTCATTCAGTCTCCATTGTATTATTTAACACCCTCAGTGGTAGACACAATGGACTCTCATGTTCAAATTCCATGGTTACAGTTGATTCGAACATCCACTTTTACGTTCTATTCTCATGTGGATTTGTATGTAGATTTATATCAATTTTTATTTTCCAAGCCATTCTTGATTCCAAATATTATCTCCCATTATCTTTATCTGTACACTCTTCTTTGCCACGTATCTCCATTTTTGGTTAAAAAAAACTGATCACTGTTCCTGTGTGGAATCAGATCATATGGAATTTTAGACCACTGGATAGACCGGTGGGTGTGTGATTAAAGATCGTGTCAGAAGCAAGAGTTGTGCTCCCCTAGATGATACTAATGTGAACCCAGGGTTGAGCTCTTACAGTATAAACCACAGCAGTCGGTAGAGTTGTCTTATCATTTGAATAGACAGTATTTTCTTCCCAGTGACCTAAATGAATATTTAAAACGATATGGAGATTCTGAACCTATCAACTGTATACCCAATGGAAGATCCAAAATGGCAAATGAACTGTCTTCAGCAGAGATAAAAGTCCTCATATTTATAAGGAATAGCTTAGTTTATGAGAGGCCCAAGAGAGTTAATGTATGTTTCACCCAGTAACTCCCTGGTGCATACATACACACACACACACACACACACACACACACAGAGTAAATTATGTTTCATGGGTATGATGGTTAATTTTATGTTTCAACTTGACTGGGTCATGGGATGCCCAGATATTAGGTTAAACATTATGCTGGGTGTGTCTGTAAGGGTGTTTCTGGATGAGATTAATATTTAAATCAAAAGACTGAGTTAAACGTATTGCCTTCACCAAGGTGAGGGGGCCTCATTTAATTTGTTGAGAGTCCAAATAGAACAAAAAGGCAGAGGAAGAGACAATTCTTTGAGCTGGGACACTGGTCTTCTCCTGCCAGTGGACTCAGACTCAGGCTCAGACTGGAAAGTATACCTTCAGTCCTCCAGCTTTTCGAGCCTTCGAACTCAGACTGGAACTGTACCATTAGCACTCCTAGGTTTCCAGCTCACTGACTGCAAGTCTTGGGACTTCTCAGTGTCTACGATTGCGTGGGCTAATTCCTTATAATAAATACATATGCATGCATGTGTGTGTGTATATATACTTACAGATACACACACAGCCCACTGGCTCTGTTTCTCTGTTTGCCTAATACAATGGGGTTTTAGTTTATGACTTCTGCAATACTCATTACTTTAGGAAACAGTTGCCTAAAAATACTAGTTGTCATGTCCTCAGAAGTGAGCAATAAATGCTACCATTTTCATGTGTATACAATAGATTCTGGTTAAGAATTTTCTTAGAGACCACCCACTGTCATTTTTCTACCATTGTACAAAGACTACTTACCATGCCTCAGATGAAAAAAGGGAGGGTATGTTAAGATTTAAGGCCACAGTGGAATTCATTAGAACAGCAGCAGGGAGTTCTAGTGGCTCCTACGAGTCAGCCCTTTCTAAGCACCCGCCTGTCAATACCTTGTTTTCAAGACCTCCTGCTAATAGCATGTGCCTGGGTTTTGGTTCTGGTATATTAGACTGTCCACTGGCAAAGAACTCAAGTCCCATCCAGGCGTAATAAATCATCAGTCGCACACTACAAATAATTCACCCAGACTCCCTTCTGTCTTCCTGTCTTTGACAGTTCATCACCTGTCAAGTGAACTCAAAAGGGAATTAACGTTCTTCCTTTCGCAACTAGCAAAGTCAAATCAGCATTTTCATGTTATCGCGACTCTTTCCTTTTATTTTGTAAATACCCACTCCATAACTCTACAAATATAAACATGTATAAGGAGGTGTATATGTATTTTCTTCTGAGTAAAATGTTAATAAGGCAAATGCCCACCAGATATCTTAAATATATTACAATTTTAGTACATGAAATGGAGCCTGAGCAGCATTTGTGACTTCAAAAACCAAATACAATCCCATTCTAAGAGTGAATAAAATAAAGAAGCAGAGCCATTTATGGTTCTATATCCTATTCTCATTAATTCAATCTCACTCAATCATCCCAAATCAGGCCTTTGCTGATATGCAGGGTTTCCTCTCCTTGACACAGTCTCTCAGTAGAGTACCTGTATCCCAGGGTTTGGTTGTGAGCTCTTATTTTTACTGTTTTCTACCTGGATCCCATAGAACTGGGGCAAGTCCTTGAATGACCGATGTCAGCAGTACCCTCAAGAAACAAGGGGAGAAAAGGAAGGAAAAAAGAAGAGAAAAGGCAGTTCTTGAGGAATAATATATGAGAAACAAGTTAGCTATAGAGGTGAAATGAGACTCTCAGCACAGTTCCCAGGGCCTACCGTTAATTAATTAATTAATATTCTAATAAGTCAGCTACCTTTCTAGGCATTGAGGTTTAAATGGTGAACTAAACAGAGTCCTTGCTCTTTTGAGCTTACTTTCTAGCAGAAAGAGACAAACAACAGACAAAAGTAGACAAACAACAGACAAAAGTAGACAAAAAGTGTATTTGTTAGTGTATCAAAGAATGGCAAGTGCTATGGAGAAAACTAAAGCAGGGTAATGAAGAAGGGTCTGTCTATTAAGGAGACCTAAAGGACGTCAGGGAGTGGGTAACGTGCGTGGGTGTATGTTTAGCTTTGTGCTTCCTAGTAAGGACGTTGGTCTTTCCTCTGAATGAAGTAAGGAGACATTCGATAATTTTGAGCAGAGGAGTGATAGGATCTGACGCATTAAAATGATCATTTTTGGCTGCCCCGTTGAGATTGTCTTATAGCAAGTAAGGGAGAGAATCTTCCAAACCAGTGCAAGAGACACTATGAGTGGTCATGGTATCCGGTTCTCGTTTTCTGCCTGGGCATACAAGATGGTGGGTGTCCCAGCCCCTCTGCAGTTAGGGAGGGCCGACAGGACTGGTGTAGGGAAGGAAATGTGGGCAGCAGTGACGTGTCACTTCTGTGCTGAGGCTTTGGGATCCTCCAGTCTCTCTCTTCCCTACGGCTTTACCTGGTGACCTTGTGGATGGTCCAGCCCGTCAGCCTGGATCCCTGAGTGACAAGCAGCAGCTCCTCCAAGTCCCTTTACCCTTGCCAACCCAAAATAGACGTGTGTGAACAAGATACATGATATTTTAATGTTAAGCCACTAAGGTTTAGAGACTTAGAAGTTATTGCTGCTAAAATCTGCCTATTCTGACAAAATCAATCAAGTAGGAGGCTATTACAATAACTCAGTTCTAGGATGACGGTAGTTTGGACCAAAGTTAAAGCCATGAAGGTGAGTTTCTGGATAAATTTTCAAAGTAAAGCCAAACCACTGGACCAATTCCTGTTATCTTTATGAGAAATTATTATTAGTATTAATATTATTATTTTGAGACAGGGTGTCACTCTGTCGCTCAGGCTGGAGTACAGTGGCTGGATCATAGCTCAGTGCAGCCTTGAACTCCTGGGCTCAAGCGATTCTCCTCCTTCAGTCTCCGAAGTTGCTGGATTACAGGCACATGCCACCATGCCTGGCTATATTTTTTTTTAATATTTTGTAGAGACAGACTCTCTATGTTGCCCAGACTGGTCTTGAACCTCTAGCCTCAAGCAATCCTCCCACCTAGACCTCCCAAAGTGCTGGGATTATAGGCATAAGC
>NW_012148174.1:11320339-11324688 GCF_000956105.1 Propithecus coquereli
TTTTCAGAATTTATAACCATTATAGAATTTTTTATTATATTAACCTCAGTGTACAAATGTTTCTGAAACTAGTGTATACTCACCACTGAGAATATTATGGCCTTGATGTCCCCTTTTGTCTAAGTTTTAGATTATATGCAAACATTTTCTGGGCTATTGTTTCCCAATCTATAAAATATAGACATTCACCATGCATAGTCCCTCCTCTAACATTCTTTGACTCCAAATAATTGCTATGTCAATACCCTTGCATCCCTTCTTGACGTTCCTACTGTCACTCACTTGGATCAGGTTCTCATCACTCTATACCTGAATGACACATGAGTCTCTCAAGGGTATGATGCTCTTATCTCTGGCCTAGGCTCATTCCCACCAGCCTCCAAACTTCTACCAGAGTTCTCATTCCCAAAGGCAAATCTGATTGAGTTAGCCCATAGCTTAAAATTTCTTTCTTCTTTTTTTTTTTTTTTTTTTTTGAGACAGAGTCTGGCTATGTTGCCCTGGCTAGAGTGCCGTGGCATCAGCCTAGCTCACAGCAACCTCAAACTGCTGGGCTCAAGCAATCCTCCTGCCTCAGCCTCCTGAGTGTCTGGAACTATAGGCATGCGCCACCATGCCCGGCTAATTTTTCTCTCTCTCTCTCTATATATATTTTTGTTAGTTGTCTAGATAATTTCTTTCTATTTTTAGTAGAGACGGGGTCTCACTCTTGCTCAGGCTGGTCTCGAACTCCTGACTTTGAGCTATCCAACCACCTCGGCCTCCCAGAGTGCTAGGATTACAGGCATGAGCCACCATGCCCAGCCTTAAAATGTCTTTAATGTATTCCTTCTTCCAGAAAAATATTCTTGATCCTACTGTCTGATTTGAGTCCTCCTCCACCAAAATCCTGGTACCCAGAGCATTTCTCTTTTACAGAATCTACCACAATGTACTATGACAATTGATATATTGCCATCTGCTGTGTTTGAAAGTGTCCCCGCAGAAAGCATGTGTTGGAAACTTAATACCCAATGCCACTGTGTAGGAAGGCAGGACCCAATGGGAGGTATTTAGTTTATGAGGGCTCTACCCTCATCAATGAATTAAGGCTAATCGAAGAAGGGTTTGAGGTTACGAATTTGTATCTTGCTCTTTCTCACCCTCTGTTTGGCCTTCTCCCATGGGATGATGCAGAAGGCTGTCACCAAATGCAAGCCCCTGGATCTTGGACTTCCCAGCCTCCAGAAGCATGAGCCAACAAAAATTTCTGTTCACTATAAATTACCCAGTCTGTGGTATTCTGCTAGAGCAGCACAAAATAGACTAAGACACCATCTTTCCCTGTGGGCTCCTTGAGAGTAAGTAGAACATTCGATTTGGAATCCTTGATGTCTAGCACTTTGCTTAGTACCTAGCAGTGAACGACACGTGCTTGCTGAATAACAAAGGGGTGGATTTCTAGCTATCTCTAACACCCGAATGCAAAGTTTTATTAAAGGACTGAGGGAACACTTTCCCTAAGACTCCTTAAATACTTACTCCCATTTGAAAATACAACCATAAATCTCTAGCACGTATTTTGCCACAAGAGATACCAAAGGGAAATAAACATTAACTCTGTGGTATATCTTTTAATATTTATATAAAAATCACTCAAAATAAAACACTCCTTTTTGCCTAATTTATTTTATATAGACAAAGAAATCCGACTTAGATTTATGACCTGGTTAAAGGTTCGATGGATTGATTTACACTACCATAAATACTTCTGTGCCACCCAAAAGTTTTTCGTTTTAAGCAAGAAAATACGAATGGTAAGTTATTAGAAAACTCCCTCCTACCCACATCCCAGTTACTGTAAATGGAATCTAAATTTGGGGTCTAAATTAAGAGAATACATGTAAGCTCCATTTCCATGCAGCATAATTTAGAACAGGAAGTTACCCTGGTAACCACATATAAGTTGGCAAGCAGCAAGAGAAACTGTAGCCTTTAGGTTCTTGCAAGCAAATAGGAAGTATACTTTACGACACTGAATTCCTTATTGGCCAACTCTTTCCTCCTCCTGTAATGGTTATGGCCCTATAATTTTAGGTTTGTCCTTTTTATTTGTCAACTGTTGACAAGTAGGTTGAAGAGAATTTTAGTAAATTCCATCCTATTTTCTTCAAAAGCTTTCAGATGTTTTGTACTAGGACTAACAATGGTGATAACTTTTATTCTTTCTTTGGCTAATACACTGGTCCAATCAATAAAGCAATTTTTAGCCTCCTTCAGTCAAACTACAGAAAGCCCAAATGACTTTTTAAACACTCCCTATCCTGGAAATGTTTTGGAAATAACCATTGAGTCAGTAGCAGGAATATTGATGTTAAGGTTATTTATTTTATATGATTTCTGTGATTACAAATAAATAAAAGAAATTTGAAGAACAAAGTGCTATTCATGCCATATACTACCACTATTATTCATAACAATTAAATAGAAAGATAATGTTCTAAAGAGTTTTGCTTGATTTTCTTGACACGAATGCAAGAAAAAGACAAATGAGTTATATTAATACTTTATACACTCCCTGACAACAATAATCCAGCTCTCCTTTGCTTTGTGTTAAGCAGATTTTTAAAAAAATTTCCCTTAAGATCAAACAGTGCAATACTTTCATAGCTTCTGAAAGTTAGTTTTTCATTAAGAGGCACACCTAACGTGTTTTTAAGTATTTGGATGTCAGTTCTTTGGTATCTGTGATTCTTAGCAACCAATACTCTAATTATTATATATGATTTAAGAAGAAAAATGCCTGCCCAGGCAAATTCTGCCTTTTACAACAGGAACTTGTAACACAAATTAAGGGTAGCACATGCCCCTGAGTGGTTAATATAACATTTACAAAAGCTTTTTGTTAACTGTAGCAATATGCTGAAACTTCGAAACCATCTGGAAATAATTCTATTCACAGTCTCTGGAGGGGGCAAGAGTTGTTAGCACGGAATATTTCAAATATTTAGATATCTTTAGATAATGTTAGATAAAGAAGTAACTCACTCTCACAGGAACATGTATGCTCTCCAGCCTTCAGGGGTATCCTCAGGAAAGAAAAAATCAGCTCAAAAAATGAGAATTTGAGTAAACCATGCAATTTGACAGATATTTATCTCTGTGCTATGCACAAAGGGATGAGAGTATTATAATTTAATGAAAATGAATATTTCCCTGAAGGAAAGAAGTAAAAAAAATAATAATACTTTTCAAGATCTGAGAAATCACGATAGGGAAATGTAATAAAAATGCCTGTAAGAAAGCACAGGTCATTCAATTTCTGAGGACAGGGTGGTGTCAACAGAGGAAAGAAAGGCCCCTAAGTGGAAAGGTCATTGGCATTTTTAAGGGACAGAATTAAGGCTAGTGGAACTCAGTGAGAGATGGTGAATGTGGCAGAAGATGTAACCCAAAAGGCAGAGAGAAACCAGATGATAGAGAGCATTGTGGGCCACAGTCAGTAGTGCTTATTTTATTCTGAGTGTAGGAATTAAGTATTATAAGATCCTATGGAAGACAGTCATTGACTGGTATTAAGAGCCCATCCTGGCTCCTTTCTGCAGAATATTTTTTGGAGAGGTAAGAGTTTCTGAAGCAGGAGGAACAGATTACTGCCAGACTCCAGGCGAGAGTATCTTGCACTGGAGATGAGCAGAGAAGATGTAGAGAAGTATGTGTAGTAGATGCTGATCACTGAAGTATAGAATGAGAAAATGGGGGATGGAGCGGGAGACAGGAATTTTGGGGTGAGGGAGAATTCTGAACGAAGAATTCTGTTGTGCACGAGTTGTACGTAAGAAGCCTATTCCTGGTGGAGATGTCCAATACGCAGTTGACTATATGATTCTGGATTTCAGGGAGAGGGTCAGGGTTGGAATTGTGAATTTAAGAATCATCAACATATGGATGAAATTTCTATCCATGGGACTAAATGAGATGACTTAAGAAGATAATCAGGGCCATGACACACAACTGGGACAAATATATACACACAGAGAGAAGAGAAGGGGACCCCAAATGGAGCTCTAAAGTCTTGACACTTGAGTAGTGGAGACGCGAAAAAGACAGAAAATGAGACTGAGAAGCATAAATCTGAGAGGGAGAAAGGAAGAAGGGAAGCAGAATATTATTTCATGGCAGCCAAGAGATGCACTGCGAGAAGATGGAAGGGGTTGCATTGGTCAAATTCAAATAGAGTAAGTGATCATAAATCCTTAGAAAAATAACTAGAAGGAACAAAAGGCATTAAAAAGTGACAACTCTAGAAATTTTTAACTTTTTAAGACATTACTGCCAATAAACCTGAAGTTCATAGTAAAATAAGCATT
>NW_012148174.1:11337593-11338630 GCF_000956105.1 Propithecus coquereli
CTTCACAAGCCCTTTATTATTAATAAGCTTTAAGAAAGACTCCTGTTTATTCAAAGAACATTCACCTGGGACTTAGTTAGCAAACACTGTGGTCTTTCAGGTATATAGATAAAGAGAGCATGGGCTATATACACTCATGTGGAAATTACTAATGGTTTCCCAGGGCTGTAGACAAATTATAAGACTTACTGTAATAAATTCAATACTCACAATACAAAAAGCACACAGGCGAAACAAATAATATTTAATAGTTTCCACATACTCATTTACTACTCAACGATATGATTCATTTATTCTTAAAAAATAGGTATTTGTGAGCAAGATAATTACAAAGGTATTAAAGAAAGTTAAGAAAAGAATAAGACAAAAACCATTTTCATCTTATGCGTTTTTACCAGGTTTTTTTAACACATGCATTTTATTGAAACCTAAGTTTTAATTTATTCCTCATAAGCATTTAAACATTTTCACACAATCTTACGTAATTTTTTGATAAGTTTTTAAAATAGCTACAAAATATTCCATTTGGTGAGCAGATATATGAGAATCATGGCACCATGCAAACGTTGCACAGCTTCTGAATGTGAGAGACCTGGGTTTAGGTTTAGATAATAGCTCTACCACTTCACTACTCTGTTTTCTTATCTGTAAAATGGGATAATAATAAATATCTTTCAGGCTTTTCAGGCATCAGAGACTATTAATTCACCAAGCACCTATCACAGACCCTGAAACTCAGTAGAGAACTAAGAAACAGCAGCTATTGCTTATAACTCCCTTAATGCTGTACAATCAAGTTACAATATTTTAAATAATCATTCTTTTCGGATTGTTTTAGTCACCTCCATGCACAACTTTGCCTATCACTCATAATGATCCTTGAGTTTCTTATTTTCTAATCTCAAATCAGAAATATATGGTATTAATTATTTTGGCAAAAGGAAAGGCCATTCAGGAAGCCACAGGCAAAGGAGGGCAAGGTTAGCTATAAACATTTCCCCCCACTAGTTAACAAATGTTACATAAAAAGAAAACCA
>NW_012148174.1:11338680-11338980 GCF_000956105.1 Propithecus coquereli
GGACAAGAAAGAAAAATCACTCATGTGATCAATGAAGAAAAAGAAAAGATGGCTGGTTGATATAGCTTAACTCTTTGGATAGGCTTGAAGAATGGCGCTATTTGGCAAATGTAAAGTGCGAATCAAATGATATTTAAATCCATTTACATTTTATGGAAGAGCAAGTGATATATAATAAAATGACAATGTCCAGCGGGGTTGGTATGTTCAGATATTCAACTTGCTTAATAATAATGGCAACTTGTGATTCATTCAAAAGATTTCAGGACCTTTTAAAAGAATTACTACTGATAAGATTTT
>NW_012148174.1:11340000-11340947 GCF_000956105.1 Propithecus coquereli
GAGTAGCTGTGATCACAGGCACAAACCACTATGTTGGCACGAAAACACTAATTAAACACCCATTGTATGTTAGGATATATGTTGTAGAGAACTTATATGATGTATCTGGGAGCAGCTTTAAAAGTAACAACATTATTATAAGGTAACGTAAGCTTAATTCCAAAATAGAATAAAGATAATAAATACAATGACAAGTTCAGGATAAGTGTGAAATAACCATGGCTGGGGTTATTAGGGATAAGATGTTCCAGGAGCTAGAATTTGAGACGATAATGGAATTATAAGAATGATAAGAATGTATAAGGAGGTCAAGAGTAAGAATACAGTTTCGAAGCAGGAATTCACAATACCTCTTTAGAAAACTAGAAACACAACAATCCAATTACAATGCAGAATTCACAGTTGGAAAAACAAGACAGCAAGAAATATAGGTCAGGAACAGACTGCTCAACACTGAATTCCAAACTAAGGTTTTATTGTTTAATTTTCTTTTTAAAGTGAGTTTTCTAAATATCTTTATGCAATAGTGCTCTTTTTAGTCCATGGATGGGAACACTAGATGAAGAGCTTTATTAAACCTTAATATTTTTTAAATCTGGGGAAAAAGTTGTACTACAAAAGGTGAAAAATAAACTTACTATGTTTTTCAATAAATCTTTTTTTTTAATTTTCAAAGTGTGCTTAAGTATTCAGTATTCATTTCCAACTATGGACTATGGGGCAATGTTGTCTAGGTTTTTAAGTCACCAAGCAACGGGGTCAGAAACTTAAGACATATTGGCAAAAGCTTGCTGCATATTCCTGCTTGTTTCGAAAAGCTTTGCAAATCATAAACTTGTTAACTCAAAGTTAAAGACAGCTGGCTGGTCAACAATATTCCAACCTAAAGGCCAATCCTGTTATTAATAAACAATTTGAAAGAAAATGATAGATAGGAAATCTCCACT
>NW_012148174.1:11342199-11343044 GCF_000956105.1 Propithecus coquereli
TCCCCTTTCTTGGGAATGTTCTCAACAACTGGGTATTCCTTTTATCAGCTGTAACTTTGTTATTTTTAAAGACAGACAAATTGTATCCAGGATAGAGGTCAGGTTCTGAAGGTCTATAAAGGCGGCCCTGAAATTGACAAAACCATCGTCTCTAACACCAGGGAAGAGTCTGTCAATTTCAAGACTAAATTAAACACTTCCCTTTTGTGGCACTGTTGGAATCCCCGAGGAAAAGTGCAGACATTATTTGGAATCAAGATGCACATAAGATAGCTAAATAAAAAGATAATCATTGATATGCACTTTAATATAAAGATCGCACTAGCTCCACACAGACTCTCTCTCTCTGAACCTTTACAACAATCTTAGTGAGTACAGTAGGACATGGGTTAAAATCCATATTTTACGGACAGGGAGCTAAGATTCCAGCAGGTTAAATGGTTGCCCAAGTTCAAACGGCTATTAAATGGCAGATGTAGGATCTGAAATCTCCTGTTCTGACTCTAGAACTTATGTTCTTCTAGTGGCCAAACCTATCATCCTCATTTTTAAATTATGAATTTAGTGGAAATCTCTACTGACCACAGAGGTAATAACAACATAAAGGGCCAAAAGGGAGAAGAAACTAAAGATTTACTAAAGTTCAAATGGATAACCAAGTACCCAGATTTTAAGCAATATTCTATTCACATGGAGAAATTATTCAGGGACATAAATTAATATTAATAGCAACACTTTCCATTTGTATAGTGCTTTGCAATTTTCAAGGCATTTTATATACATTATCCCATTTATATTGCTCATAGGAGCAATTCAATAAATGCTAGTTAAATAAATTTTTTTTT
>NW_012148174.1:11345529-11346797 GCF_000956105.1 Propithecus coquereli
TTCATGAGAACTCCAAGGTTGGGCAAGACACACAGAATGGCTACTTCAACTGCTGATACTTCGCTATCTTTTGCCACAGCAAATCTACTGTCCTATTCAAATAAAAATGTACTTTTCTATGCTTAGAGAAGTTTTAAAAAATGCAAGTTTATAATATTCTCCACAGGCAGTCTTGATAATGAATCCTCTTTTCCCTCACGGAAACGGAGGAAAATGAAAGTTATTTATATAACAGAGGACCTGGTGAAATTGCAAACTCAAGTAAGGAAAATATTTTAAGACATACAGTTTTAAAATATACTTCTTATTCTAGGACAGGTGTCATTCATTATGCTGTTTGCAACTTGAGAAAAACAAGTTGCCCTGATTCTCAGAGGCCAAGGTAGGAGGAATATTCTGGATATAACAGGTGGAGGTGGAAAAGTTGGCCTAATGCCCTTAGGTAAATGAGGATCCGGTCACTTTCCCCTCCAGGAATGTTCTGAAGGCCATAAACCACTCAACCACTGTCTTCTCTTTATAAATAATTCCTACAGGCTACAGAGGAAGGCTGGATGTGGCTTTGAGCTTCCTTAGGGTTACCTGAGAGCATTCTCAGGCACTATCTCTGCAAAAGCAGCCTCTGGCTCTGTGGGAAACCCCAGTCATCGACTGGGAGTGGTGGCCAGGGCAGGCGGCATGAACATTCTCGTCTCTGCAAAGCTCACTCCTGTGCACTTGCATGCAATCAATCTTGCAGAAAAGGTCAACAGACAAGCTTTCAAATAACTGGATTCACTTACCTACTGACATTGATCTGGCCAGAGAAGTGAAGTTGTGGGGAGATAAAGGGAGGATCGCAGCAGTCAATCACAGGAAACCTGAACCCCTTCAAAGTCTTCTAAGGAGAAGAAACACACTCCAGAAACCTGCCTCCCCTCAGTCACAGGCGTTTGCCTGAGCTATTACACTGACGTCCAGGTAGAAGTTGGGGGTATGTGCATGCCCATATGCAAGGTGGGGGGCATTGCGGAGGAAAAAACAGGAGGGAGAGGACATTCACGGTGGAGATTAACCAAACAGGACAGGGCTGTGTTTCTGAAAGGCTAACTGGCCACATCCGTGCGGACCTGAATTTCAGGAAACAGAAAGCGCGTAGGGTGAATCCCTCCATCCACCCTTTGAAACACTCAACACCCCTTTAGCGTCTGAGCAACAGTGGGTAACTAAAGGTACTCTGTAAAGCCAGACAACAGCAAACTGAATATAAATGATATCAATTTCTGAGG
>NW_012148174.1:11350602-11351003 GCF_000956105.1 Propithecus coquereli
TAGTATTATATGTTGACCAATCAGGCCCCTAAGAAGTGGCCACTGTTCTATTTCTTCAAAAAAATGTGGTCCATTAGTTGAGGAACACTTATGTTTTAAAATTCTCATCATGGTGTGGTTTTTTGTTCATAGTTATCACTAGTTTTGACAGAAGTAGTAAATCTGCATTTTTATTTGCTCTTTGAATGAAGACAATGTCACTTCTAGTTTGATTGGCTGTTTTACTATGATGGCTTGAGCTCAGCCATGATCACCTGTAAAACCTGGAGTAGAACCTTTATTAGAAATGTAACAAAAAATAATTCTCATAGAAATATTTTTTGGCTTATACATAATTCTAAACATTTTGTGCTAGACTTAAATTCAATCAGAACATTCATATAATATGACCGTGCGTAATG
>NW_012148174.1:11351808-11353087 GCF_000956105.1 Propithecus coquereli
TGATTCATAATTATAAATTATTATCTATTAGAATCATTGGACATAATTCTAATAACAAATTCGGTTCATTTTTTCTAATATTGTTTGGCTGTCGTCAGAACGCAAACTTTCTGAAAATTATGGAAGAGTAGAAGCCAAACGAAACAAAAACTTTAGCAATTTTATTAAGAGGTGCTAAAATAATAAGAGTAACCACATGATTTATGTCCTTTTCATTATATTTCTATCTTTTTACATGAATAATACGCAAAAACCATCTAACCGACTCTTTAGAAGAGCATGTATGCTACTAAGCGTTATACTACCATTTTAGTATAGCTCCTTACTACTCCTCCGAACGCTTTATTGTCATTGGTCATTCCACACGGCTTCCACCCTCTTCCCCCCATTTTGCTTACGTTCAGTGGAAACTGTTCACTCATATTCTTGATGCAACAAAACAAATTCAGCTTCAGAAACCTCTAACATTTTCTTCTCTTTCACTGGGTCCCTAATTATCGCTCCACATCAACCTAAAAGGAACTTCATATTTATGCCGTTAATCCATCACCACTATCTAATATCACTGAGAATCCTGAACACTTATTTCCTACAGTTCTGCAATATATGATTTTTATCTTAACTCCATTTACATTATACTGAAATACAAGACTTTGGGTCTTGAAGTCCCACCGACATACTCTCATTCAATGGATGGTAATACAAGATGGCCCTTCCTGGTCCTCAGATCCTTGGAAAAGGTTTTCCATTTTCCTCCGCCTTTGAACAGTAGGGCTTCATCCTCTTTCTTACTGCAAACAGCACACTCCCCTCTGAACACGTTTACTCACCACTCAGTTCTAAATATAGCAGAAAATAAACGGAACATTTTTAGCATTTCTTTAACCTCCTGTCTTCAAATCCCTAGCTACCATTTCCTCCTGACCCAAGTCTGTGCGGCAAATACATATAAAGCACACATATGTATTTTTCATATGAATCACATCTTTGTAAACCTAACTTCTTAACAGCGCTCTTGAAATAACTGGCATGAATTATAATCATGACCACGGTATTGAAAAATTTAGGGAGTATTTCATTCCAGATTTTGTCTGTTATTTAAAGGAGAGCAGAAAATTTTTAAAAACGGGAGGAAAACACACGTCGCTTCAAATCTATAAACAGTAATAAAATTGAGCTGTGGTTTCAAAAAAAATGCTGACACATTAGAACAGGGAGTGAAAAATTAACCTTTGTGCCAAAATCAAATTAACAGCTCTTTAAAAAAAGTTTTTGCAAA
>NW_012148174.1:11355282-11357448 GCF_000956105.1 Propithecus coquereli
ATAAATGTGTGGCATTTTTCAGTTTTCATAGTTTTTACTCTCACGGATCTGAAACCACCGAACATACATTTTTAAAAGATTGGAGGATACTAATTTTCATTTCTTCTCTAATATCATATCACATCAATTAACAGATATAAAGGCAAGTGACCAGAAAAAACTGACCAGAAAAAAATGAGCTAATGATACACCATTGGATAATCAGGATAAATAAGTGACAGCTGCTAACTTTGGAATGACTTACTGAATTCTAATGACAGCTAAACAGTCCAACCCAATGAAATGGTTTAACTACCACCTCTCTGATCTTTTCTTTTGTCCTCTTTAACGATGTTGAGTGTCATCACTGTAAGTTTATGTTTCTACATAGTCTCTGTAACATCACAATTTCCTTTTTCTAAAAATTTTTAGTTCCCTCATCTGATTTTTCTTCCTCCATACACTTATAACACTGAGCAGATCCCATGACCCTTTCTCTAGCCTCTCCTATCTCTGCTGTGGCCTTAAAAAATTCATACCTGCCCCTGACCTCAACCATCCTGTGGGTGCTAATGACTCCAAGTCTCTATCTAGCCATGTCTTCCTCCCAATAACACAGTCACCTGATTCTAGCATGCTGACATCATTTCCAACTAAAGATCTTTAAAATTCAGACTCATCATCTTCCCCTACGACTATTTCTTCTGTATGAGTTCCTCAGTTTTGTCAGTGGTATCATAATTTTTCTCCATCATCTTGCTGAAAACGCTACCATCAGCCATAACTGATACAGGGAACTCCACTTCCCTGGATCAATGTGAAGCCATCAATTAAGTCAAATGTTTAGCATTAACGTTTCCTTCTAAGAATCTTCTAAACTTCACCCTTTCCTTTCCATTACTATTGGCATCACAAAAGTTAATCACTTTAGGAGCTCACATTTGGTTTATTGCAAGAGTCTCCTGCCCAACCAATTTTTCTTTCAGTCTACTTCCTTTTGGATCCATTTTTTCATACGGTTTCAGATTAATCTCCCAAAGATTTTCTTTATACTGTAGAACAGAGTTTAAGGGCAAAGGTTCTGAAATCACACTGCTTGGGAATGCATGTATGTCAGCTCCAGCATCTACTAGCTTACAAATCTTGGAAAAGTCATTAATCTTTGACATTTTGCTGCCTTATTCCCTACCTACGACATGGGGTTGTTGAGTGAAATAAATAAGTTAATACATGTAAAGCACTTGGAATGGTTTCTAAGACAAGTACTCAATAAATGATGGTACTGTTTTTTATTAACATTATAATCTTCTTCACTAAAAACTTCTAATGGCTTCCTGTAGGATACATGATAAAGCCCAAATCCCTTAACCTGGCAATTAGACTCTGTGTAGTCTGGTCTGGGGTTAACGGCCCACAATCAATAAATAGTATTTTTCAACATGCATTCTCTGCTCCAAGCAGGTTGAACTAAAAAAAATACACTTTGAAATTATGTTTTCATTCTTGCCATGACTCATGATGTTCCTCTCTTCCTTTGATGTGTTTTCTCTCCACCTTAACCATGCTACTCATTGTTCTTTTTTTATACATTTCAGAATATTACAGGGTACAAACGTTTTGGTTACATAAATTGCTTTTGTACCATTTGAGTCAAAGTTATAAGTGTGTCCATCACCCAGATAGTGTGCATTGTACCCGTTAGGTGTGAATTTACCCATCCCCTATTCCCCCTCCCTCCTGCTTGATTTCCAATGAATGTTATTTCCATATGTGCACATAAGTAAATGTTGACCGATTAGTTCCAATTTAAGGGTGAATACATGTGGTGTTTGTTTTCCCATTCTTGGGATATTTCACTTAGAAGAATGGTCTCCAGTTCCATCTAGGTTAATATAAGAGGTATTAATTCGCCATTTTTTATGGCTGACTAGTACACCATGGTATACATATACCATACATTAATCCACTCATGTATTGATGGGCACTTGGGTTGATACCACATTTTTGCAATTGTGAATTGTGCTGCTATAAACATTCGAGTGCAGGTGTCTTTTTTTTTTTTTACAGAATGTCTTTGTTTCCTTTAAGTAAATACTCAGTAGTGGGATTGCTGGTCATTTTTTAATGACTTACTCAAGTCTCATTTGTTCCCAAAGAGGATATACCAGATCAGCATTTCTTATAGCT
>NW_012148174.1:11357498-11358684 GCF_000956105.1 Propithecus coquereli
TTACTTAATCTTCATTTTTTACACAAGGATTTTCAATAAAGGATTTTCTATGCTTTTTAATTACTCAAATTCAAATAGTCTAAAACTCAGAGGCTGAGCTTATTTACCCAAGTATTTCTGATAATCTCTTAAAAAATAAAAAATGACAATGCCAGAGATGACAAGCAATCAAAGAGAAAAAATCGACAAATATCCGTTTCTTAATTTCAGAATTTTGCTTCCTGCTTCAACAGTCCCACATCAGAATTGGATTTTAATTATTCATTAACAGAGAACAATTTATCGATTAAGAACAGTAGCAAATGAACAACTTACGGCCCGCAAAGTGTAACCACCCTGGTACAGGTCAACAGAACCAGGCAAACAAGAGGCCAATTCAAAAGTTCCTGCCCAATTTCCTTCCACAGCTAGGTCTTTATGAGCAAGAAGTCATGGAAAAGATCCTAGAAAAATAAACTGTGGAAACATTTCAGCAACTTAATTGAGATTTTGCAAGGCTCTGAAAGCCTGCATTGTTATAGCCCACTCTCATCAAAGCCCATGATTCAGCTTTAGAAATGGTACTATTCAAACCCTGCTGTATTAGCCATATATCTTAGGAATTTACTTCCTAATTATGCAGTATGCCTTATAAACACTTTTTTTGTTCTGTCATTGGGTGACATAATATTTTAAGCAAGTAAGGCAAATTGGGCTGATCATTATTTTGAAAAGTTCTTCTTCAACACTTGTCAGATTTAGGTAATGGGAGCACATTGCATTTTTGTTCTAGAATCTTTAATGATCTCCAAATGAATTTATCACTTGCTATACTACTAGGGAGAAATATGTATCTATATTCCCTTATATCCAATGGTGAAACTGCTGACTCTCAATTTGAAATACAACAGACGCTGAAAAAGCAAATACCATAGTTTCTGCAAGAACTAAGAAACCATGTCTTCTAGAAAGAGTAGCAATAAGGTCACAAGTGTGATTTTATCTCTGCCTCTGAGGAAGCCGAAGAGCAGATTCAAAGAACACAAGAATGAACTTATTTCAAAGCTTAAGAGTGACTCTGAAGGGCTTTTTTCTTGGGAGTCCAACCAAAAGACTAGGATATATGCTGACATGTACCATAATGTCTGCAGAAAGATGATGAAAAAATGTTTTTAAAATTTATGTCATCCATCTTTTATTTTTATTA
>NW_012148174.1:11370889-11372523 GCF_000956105.1 Propithecus coquereli
AAAAAGTGGGTGAGTTGTTGTCAGAGACAATTAAAATCTTCTCCGGGTCCCCATTAGCCAGTGCCCTGAGAAATGGGTGGAATAATTTCATAATTCTGTTGAATATAAAAGGACACTGATACCCTGGGGATATTGATTCAGAAAGACAGAAAGAATAGCTGGGAAGCTCTTTCAGTGATAGAGAAGTTAATGATTTGATGATTCATCCAAGAAAAACGCCTTACAACCTTTGATAATGGCCGGGCAGATAGAGCCACTGCTGACCTCCTCAAATGAGCAGAAGCTAATAACATCATGGTAGAAGGCAAACCCAAGCACCACAAAGGAGAATTTAGCAATACCCACATATTTTTTTTATTATATTTGTGTGAGTGGCAGGGGAGAGAGGAGGCAGTTCTCTAACAAGAGATTGCTTTTAATCCTGGTTAATCTCAGGTTCAAAGTGTTTTCGCATGCCAATACTTTCGTGGCATGCTAGATATACCAGAAATGTTCTGCCAAATTATTAAGTGGAAGCTGCTTCTCCTCCACATGCCAAAAATAAGGCACACAGCACCAGTGTTCTAAGTGTTGTGTTAAATGCTCAACGTAACTAAATTACGTGGAGAAAAAAACGAATGTCAAGATATAGAAATTGATAGAGAAATATTTAACCACCAGACAACGATCTACATCTGTGTAGCTAATGGCTTCTTCCTTAATATTTACACTGATTCCTTCATTCATTAAGATGTTTGCAGAGCTCCCTATCCAGGCTCCATGGATGCAGCAGTAGCCAGATATAATCCCATGCAGCTTTCAATTTAGTGACAGTTCCCCTGCTAGATGCATAGGAGATGATGTTGATCAACACTCCCTTCCTCTTAAGGGTTTTCTCTTACAGGTGGGAGAAAGACAGAGGAGTTGAGATTCATGCAATAGAATAATCAGAAAAATGGAAACATGTAGCAATGACTGTGAAATCAGAGAGGTGGAAGTTTTCTACCGAGGAACTTGGGGGGGAAGAGCTACCTCCTGGGCGTTGTCTGGAAGAAGATGCAAGTGAAGAAGTTTCCTTCCTCCAGATTATCTCGTTTCCGCAGAAACTTGAAGGAGAAGTGAAGAATGCTCGTTAGATGGGGAAGTAGCAGTGTGTCAGGCCCTGGACACCAATTGGTTGAAGAGCACGATGGGATCAGTGCAATTTCAAAATACAAATGGGGCTTGAGAAGAAGGCAGGAGGTGGGGCCGGGAACCGGAAGGGCCGGCATGCCCCATACCTACAGGGAACTGTGACTTCCTGTCCTTGGTGACAAGGGACCATTTAAAGGTTCAATCCTGAACTTGATGAGGGAACTCATGAAGAATATGAAAATATGTCAAAAAACATGAACAAAATTATTATATTTCACACACAAATTCACATACAATCACTCATAGAGGTATGAAGAATGGAGTCAGGCTATTATGCTTACAGATTAGGATACTGACAAAGAAACTAGATGGACTATTTTGAAACACACAACAGGGAAAGTTTCTTACTCACAGCTAGTACCTGTTTAATCCTCTTCTCCCAGAACAATGTACTATGGGGAACTGGGCATGGTTCTGAAAACAGAGTTCACGCGTAAAATAAAGCAATGAAAGGACTTCAC
>NW_012148174.1:11375688-11379135 GCF_000956105.1 Propithecus coquereli
ATTTGCTAAATTAGCCACAAATATATGCCCTGTTTCTCAAAGCAGCTTTCTGAGAATAACCAGTGTTTTCACTCCCATGAACATTTTCTTCATTCTTCTATGGTCTCTTTTGCCAGACAGGTTTACACAAGAAAACTGTTCAAAAATTATCAGTAGTAAATAACAACCCAAGATTAAATCTGCTGTAGATAAGCTTGACTAGCTAAGAAGTAACTCGACTAGTAGTTTTTTGTAGCTAAATTAAGGGAAGACCAGAAAAAATTAGTGCTCCTCAATTAAGTACAAACATAAAATAAATCCAGGCATTTAAGAAATATGTGTGACCTCAGTATGCTTTGAGTAATTTACAAAACTTTATAGCTCTATTGGCCCCCATTCTTATAAAGCTTCCAGAGGTCAAATAACCTTCTCTGAGAAGCCTTCTTTGACGACCTCCACAAGTTATCACATGCTTCTATAATTCACTGCACCTTTCCTTCAAAGCACTTATCACAATTACAATAAAATAATTTTCTATATCGTTCTTCACTGTTTATCTCTTACACTATCCCATGCATTCCAAGAGGGCAGCGACCACACCTCAGTTTTATTTACACTTGATCTTTGGATATAAGAAGGGTGCCAGGCAAACAGTAAGGGCTTAATAAATATATACTGAATGAATAAATATGTGAATGATGAAAAGTTCTTTGCTATTTCCCCATTTCCATAACATAGGATCTTAAACGTATCTAATTTGCATAGACGGACTAGAGTATTTATAATACGTAAACAACAGGAAAGAAGTCAACTGTTTTACATGTGCTTTATATATCTAACATGGAAAACTAGCTGACTCAGAAATAGCATCAAGAGCTTTATATATCTAACATGGAAAATTGACTCAGAAATAGCATCAAGAATATCTCACTTCTTATGCAATATATGCTTCTACTAGTACACATGTAATTAATTTACTAATTGTGAACCAGTTCTTGATTATAGAACATGCTGCTTTTGCATATGTCTTCTCAATAAATCATCATCACAAGAGTATTTGGGGTAAGGTGTTATTGCCTCTGTTTTACAGATGGGTGAACTGAGGCTCAGAATATGAAGAGTGCTGCCCAAATTTAAACACCTGCTAGGTAATAGCGACAGAATTCAATCTGCACATCTTTAGAGTCTGAATAGAATCCCCAGGACAGAATTCCAAGTTATTTAATAGCTTGTCATTTAAAATAAGGTATTTGTGCTTAACATACTTGATTTTCCTCAGTGAGCCTAAGATTTGTTAGCTGAGTAAAATGGATAATTGAAAGCATCTAAAATTTTCCTTTACGAGAGAGAAAGAAGTGAACATTAAGCAGTTAAATAACTGTAATCATCTAACTATGCATAGTCAACAGTCAAAAGATGTTCAACATAGATCTAAGGGAAAAAATACCTAACACATCTAATGTAACACAGGTCTTTACTTGAAATAATACTTCTTAAAAAGAAATGTCAATTTGGGTACACACACAAAAATTGATTTCAGCAATTCTTACTAATAGAGATCATGTTTTCCTATTCTAGGGCTGTATGGTGGTTTTCAGGTCAAGTGAAACTTGGCAGTCTACAGAGTATATATAAATGTCACGAAGTATCTATAAACATTAACCAAACAATCCCCAAATTATGTGGTATTGTGTATGTCTACATATATTAATTCTACATGTGCATGTATGTATGAATATATTCAATTTTAAATTAAAACTTGTAAACTGTCTACATTGGACACGTAAACAATTTAGTAACTTTACTGTACATGCTTTTGGACTGGATCTCACATGCAGAAAATCTCTTTTTTTCTTCAATACTATTGTAGTAGTGTTTTCTTACATTTTCAAACTGAATCCTTAAAATATAATTCTGTTATAGTGAATTCTTTTATTTGGATAAAAATGTAACCTGTTATAGTGAATTATTTTATTTGGATAAAAATGTAATTAAAATTAGCACAGATCTGATACTTGACTAAAATATGACATCTTGATTTGATCCAGTATTTGAGTCCTCATAGAAAATTCTCGATTGGGAACTCTGGGGCCTGGAGGTTCTGAATGTTATCAAATGAAAACAGCATTGACTGGGACAGAATATTCTGTGGTTTGTAATATCCTTCCATTCCTTCAACCAAAACATACCATGGGCACCGAGTATCTGGTGAAGAGTAAAAACACACAGGACCCCTAGCTTTACTGAAACTTCTGGAAGCTGGGCTGATTTTTCAGATTCTGAATACCAAATGCCTTGTTTTTGGGCATGTTCAGCTGGTGCAGGGTGAAAGCTGGTGTAGCTGCTGAGTGTGTGTGGTGGTCGGCTGCCCTCTTCAGAGTGGGCGCAGGAGCTTTTAGAGTAGAGGGAGTAATGGATTTGAAAAATCTCCCGCTGCTCCCAAAGCTTTCCCAAGCCTTGCCTCCTAAGTCCACTGCTCTTGTAATCAAAGTAACACGCTCATCAGCCTGGATAATCGTTGTTACATCAATGTCTGCATCTGGTGTTTATCATCTTGGAGAGCCAAGCAACAGAAGGCTTCATTTCGACCACGCGTTTCAAAATCTCTTCTTGGAATGACACTTCCTGCGTGCCCTGAAGGACCTACAGCGAATGCCAAGTTACTGTGTTACTTGCAGCACACACACAGGGAGAGCACTGTGGAAAGAGAAACCAAGTCCCCAGCGTAGAGGCTTACAGGCAGCAAGACGCCAGGAAAGAGCTCAGAAGGGGAAGGTTGTACGCATGGCTTGTCACTCACTCATCAGTTCTCTCTTCTGCAAATGGGGCGATAATATCAATATCTATTTCTATTGCTCCAAGACTAATCGTAAAGGACCTCGCTTTAGAAATTGTAAAGCTTAGATAAAGACAACTGTTAACAACAATAAAAATAGTAAAGTGTTATTCAAATGCAAGTTATTGTTATCTTATTCTTTAAAACCAAACTCAGAAAATTCCTGCTTCCTCCAAATAGGATTCTTACTTCTTTCAAATTTGTCATCTTCTTCACTTTGTTGTTCATTTATGTTTTCCTCTGTGAATGAGGGGATTTCTAAGCCCCAGTTACATCACACTGGAGTAACGCTGGCTGTGTATGAATATCTGACTACCTGAGGGAGGGAACCCCACACAAGATAGAAGGAAAAACAGGGTGTTCAAGCTGTGTCGTAAACACATATGCACACAAAACTATAAAGTGACGGAGAAACTTGAAACAAACAAAAAAAGACAGTCATATTGATGTGCTCCTAAAAACAACATGAGAAAGATAACAATGTTTAGCATTAAACTAGTCACCCAATACCACAAGGATAATAATATACTCTTCCAGGATGGATTTATGTTGTTTCCATTCCTATACTGAAAAAAAGAAAATATTTTATGGACATGAAAAGTTAGAATTGGGGCACGGTATGTAAAAAAAAA
>NW_012148174.1:11380223-11382794 GCF_000956105.1 Propithecus coquereli
TTTCCTAAGATTTAAGCCCTCGTAAGTTAGCTTACACAATATTTTTAAAGGAGGCTGTTATGGAAAATATCCTGAGTTGGGTGCCTTGGTGCTAGAGAATTAGAGGGATTGGTTTAAAATTATACGTCCCAAAGTGTCTTATTTAAAATTCATTTTGAAGCTGAGCGAGAGAGAGAGAACTTTACTAGAAAATCTCCATTTTCCATTTCCTATGGACTATCTTGGATTACCTTTGGGATTAGAGTTCCATGGATCACACTTTGGGAAACATTGCTGCAAGGTTAAATCGACATTTGGGAAAAGTAGCTTCAGGACGTAGAGGTAGAAGAGAATTTTATGACGATGCTTGGGTAGACTTCTACACCGCAAGCAACTGGTCAAGGGAAAAAATTTTAGAGCGTAGTAACTGACACCCGAATGTCTCTGAGCAGTGGGACCAGGTGCCCGGCTGTTAAAGCAAGGCCAGCACAGCCCAGAGGCCCCCAGAGGAGTAAGAATCCATTTGGAGGGAGAAACCAGAGAGCTCCTTTCAGGCCACCACTGTCCTGATCGTTTCAGAGTGATTAAATGATATTCCCCTTTTGCACCAGAAAATGGACCTGAGATTATTTCATCATCACTAGTATCACCATTATTTATGCCCAATGGCCCAAAACACTGTATCACTTACTGACTCAGAGAACGTCAATAGAAAAGCAAACACACACACACACACACACACACACACACACACACACACACACACACGTGTGCACGCACATTTTTAAATCTTTCCTCCTCCACATGCTACCATTTTGACTGGAACTCATTGGACTAAAGTAAAACCAACCTACAGCAAACAATTTCCTATGTCAATACAAGTGATGGAATTAATTGGGGAGTATTCATTAAACGCGTTTTAATTGCTCAGAGTACATAAGGGAACAGAGAGGGAAGACTTTTTATGGATTTTCCATTTCTTCCACTGTCTGCCCTACTTACCTTCAAACCTAAATTGCAAACATAGCTGGAGGTATTTTTGTCTTGCATAACTGCAAATGCCTGCATCTTTAACAGAGATGATTTATAAAGAGGTTTTGGAACATGCTGAGCTCAGAATGAAGAAGCTCTACTCCGAGAAGGGTCATTAACCCAGACATTGTCAGTGCCTAAAACATTTGGAATTAGACAAAACTGCCCTATGAGCCTTGCCAAGACGGAGTCTTAGCCTTTCAGATAAGATGACGTATATAGGAATCTCTATCAACCTTCTAAAAACTTGGAGATGAAGCAATTTAAACCCCCAAAAGGTAAAATAACTTTCCCAAAGTCACAGAACTTATCAAGTCTCTAAATACTCAACCTAGAAAGATCGCTAGATCTCTACAAATCATACTGTCTACACACACGGAATGTAACATACATTTGTAGGCACATTGATGTTTTGTTTTATCATTGTCCTATGATAATCCAATTAGTTTGAAAAGATGGAGACTATCTTAAGTAAGAGTTAAACATCAGTCAAGAATAAAACTCAAGATTTACCTTTTTGACTTTTCTACAATCGATTGACGCATTTGTTCGGGTTATATTAATGTGACAAACTGCAAAATGCATAATGGTAAAAATATAAGTTTATATATGAACTCTGATATAAATACTTCCATCTAAACAGATATTCATTATCTCTTTTGGTAAATGACTGGAAATGGACCAAAAAGAAAATGAGATTTTTTTTTTTTTGAGTCATCGAGGAAGCTGCCTTTAAAAAACTATTTTTTAGAAAAATTATTAAGTAAGTATATGTGTTTTATTGACAATCTGAGTACCACCTGCTCCTAGGTAGCCTTGTAATGATTCTCCTCTCTGTCTTTGCACCCCTCGTAGAAATACTGTCTACGAGGCTGCTATGACAAATGACCACAGCCTGGGTGGGTTAAATAACAGACATTTATTTCTCGTGGGTCTGGAGGCTGAGATCAGGGTGCCACCATGGCTGGGTTCTTGGTGAAAGCCCTCTTCATATGTCCTCATATGGCCTTTCTTTGCTGCATGCAGGGAAAGAAAGATCTAGTGTTTCTTCCTCTTTTTACAAAGCCATTGATCCAATCACCAGAGCTCCATCTTCATGACCTCATCTAATCCTAATTACCTCTTTTGAGGTAGCCCCGCCTCCAAACACCCCACTCTGGGGATCAGGGTTTCAACATACACGTTTTGGAGGGATATGAACATTCAGTCCATAGCAAACATCCATGAGAAAAAATGTGAAAAAGTACGTAGATCTTTGTCAACTTTCCAAAATACTTGCTTAAAAATGTGGACTCCGGAAAGAAACAATCATATAGTTTCAAAGTTCACATCTACTTCTATATACCACAGGAGGCAAGGGAAAATAAAATGAGTGAAATTGTGAAAAAGTAATCATTTTCTATTTAATGTTACCACTCAATTTGGTCTTGGCTTGGTGAATGAGAAAACTGACAGGTACAAATTGTGTAATTAAACTTAATGCATATCAAACTGAGAATAAATGTCAGAAATGTGCATTTCTTTTTTTCTGACTAAAACAATGACCAAATTTCTTCTAAC
>NW_012148174.1:11382844-11384282 GCF_000956105.1 Propithecus coquereli
ACTATGTCATGATGCAGACTGAAGCCTTTTAGAAATTTAAACATCTGCCAGCATTATTAAGTATGATCCCTACATTTTTTTCCCCTCATGAATGAGTAGATAAATTACGTTGAAATTTTCACGGCAAATCATATTAATTTCCTCACAAAATTCAAGCTTAATATATATTATGAAGATACATGAACATATTAAAATGTACATCTTAATTATGTTATTTCTATTGCTGAAGATAGATAGGTAACACCAAAGTTTAGAGAGAAACAGGCAAACGGCATTACTGCTCAGCTGTAGAGCAAGCAGCTTGCCAAGTCCCTCTGGAATGTTCCAGAAGTTTGAAAATTCAAAATTAAGTATATTTTTCTTGGACACTCATGTATCATCAACCATCATGACAAACCTCTTAAATGTATGTTGAACTTATTTGGGTAGTTCATTTGTTTTGTGACTATATGGATTTTAATTTTAGAACTTATAAATTGCTTTACCTAATCTTTTTTTTTTTTTTATTCAGAGTCTCACTCTTTTTGCCTGGGCTAGAGTGCCGTGGAGTCAGCCTAGCTCACAGCAATGACAAACCTCTTAAATGTATGTTGAACTTATTTGGGTAGTTCATTTGTTTTGTGACTATATGGATTTTAATTTTAGAACTTATAAATTGCTTTACCTAATCTTTTTTTTTTTTTTATTTTTTGGACTTTAAAGCCTGTCACTTGAATAATTGTGGGTTATATAAAATGTGTGCTATCCCATGCTCTGGGCAGATGGGATATTTCAGAATCAATATCAAATTTGCTAAATTAGCCACAAATATATGCCCTGTTTCTCAAAGCAGCTTTCTGAGAATAACCAGTGTTTTCACTCCCATGAACATTTTCTTCATTCTTCTATGGTCTCTTTTGCCAGACAGGTTTACACAAGAAAACTGTTCAAAAATTATCAGTAGTAAATAACAACCCAAGATTAAATCTGCTGTAGATAAGCTTGACTAGCTAAGAAGTAACTCGACTAGTAGTTTTTTGTAGCTAAATTAAGGGAAGACCAGAAAAAATTAGTGCTCCTCAATTAAGTACAAACATAAAATAAATCCAGGCATTTAAGAAATATGTGTGACCTCAGTATGCTTTGAGTAATTTACAAAACTTTATAGCTCTATTGGCCCCCATTCTTATAAAGCTTCCAGAGGTCAAATAACCTTCTCTGAGAAGCCTTCTTTGACGACCTCCACAAGTTATCACATGCTTCTATAATTCACTGCACCTTTCCTTCAAAGCACTTATCACAATTACAATAAAATAATTTTCTATATCGTTCTTCACTGTTTATCTCTTACACTATCCCATGCATTCCAAGAGGGCAGCGACCACACCTCAGTTTTATTTACACTTGATCTTTGGATATAAGAAGGGTGCCAGGCAAACAGTAAGGGCTTAATAAATAT
>NW_012148174.1:11394579-11396193 GCF_000956105.1 Propithecus coquereli
GAATCATATTCAATTTTCCAAGATTATCTATAAGTCAGTTCTTGGCTGAACAGCTGCAATGTGAAAAAAGGCATTATGTAAACCCTGTTTAAAGGTGTACTTCACACATTTGATTTCCATGTATTAAATTATATAGTATATACAGAACAGTGTTTGGAGAATACCTTTTCTATAAAAGAATTAAGAACAACAAGAAAAATCTCAATAGTTCATGTATTGGTACCCTACAAACAGCCAGGAGTTTTGCATAATCATTTTTAATGTGCAATACTAATATTTCTTTCAATAAAAATAGAGTAAGCTGGATGAAGGCCATTACGAAAGAAGGTAGGGAAGTAAAACCATACACATCTGTGTGCATGGGAGCCAGGAGGGAGAAAGGAAAGAACGGTGGGAGGGAAGGAAAGAAAGAAGACAGAGTGAGCATTTTATTAAAATTTTGACAATTTAATCCTTATGAAAAAGTTAATATCAAAAACAAACTACCCCCCAAAATCTGATTTTTAAAAATCATCCGTGGAGCAAAGAAAGTGTCCTGAATTTTCGATTAGTCTTTAAAAGTCGAGAGTCAACCTCCAAAATCACCGTGGATTCTATTATCACCATTAACCTTCAGTACAAAGGGCTATTGTAATCCCCAGCAGAATTCTTAAAATCACTACAGTATTTTAACCTTAACCTCTTTTTTCTTTTTCTCCTAATAGCGGATTTTTATCTGTATTAGAAACCGCTGGAGAGAACAGCCTGTATTTCAAGCCATATGTTCTCATAATTGTTCTATTCAAAGACTCCAAAGACTTCTATAGTTTCTGGTTTTGCATAAAACCAGGGACCAGAGAAAAGAACAAGAAGTAAAATGGCCCCGCAATTGTAGGCACGTTTTCTGGCCAATTACAGGGTGTTTCAGCAACGCTGGTGTCTTTGCCTGGGTGCCCTAGAAGACGAGCTGCACAGAGGGACACCCTCAGGAGAAGGGGACAGGGTGAGGGTTGGGCAGAGGAGCAGCTAGAGCCAGGATCAGCCTCCTTCCCAAGCCTGTGGTCTGGAGCTTTGGGAGCATGAACTGCCCCATGGAATGTTCTCACCTTGTGCAAACCTACCAGGCAAGGCAGCTCCTGGTGGGGCCAAAGGCGATCCTTTGGCGAGGAGAGAAGGGGGCAGCTGTGAGCCTTTCGCCGCCAACAGCACAGCAGCTGGGGGATGCGTGCACTGGGCCAGTAAAGGAGATCAGGACGGGGAAGCAACAGCAAACGCTGCGGTCCCATTCCTCAGAGATTTCCCATCACCTTTCCTTTGACATCACCGATCATCTCTGCATGTGGCAGAGACAGACAGACAGACGTTAGGACAGATGTAAAGTTCTGATTGTAGCTGGAAGGAAACGTGGCTGCGGAATCGATTAGGTGCAGAGCTTGTGAAAGAATGCATGGCTATACTGCAGGAGAGAGCAGAGAGAAATAAAACACCAATACAGCACTAGAAACCGATTTTCAAAAAATTATTCTAGTTTCGCTGAAGGCACAGAGATGCCGCCGTATTCAATGGTGAAAGAACAAGGTAACTAATAAGAAAATAATTTTATGATTGGAGTTAAAATGATGTACAATAAAAAAA
>NW_012148174.1:11400598-11402295 GCF_000956105.1 Propithecus coquereli
AAGAGTCAGGAAATGACAGCTCTGAAAACTATTACACGATCAAATTTACAATTATTATCTTTCTATTAACTACCTGTTTATATTTCGAAACTTATTTGTGAAAACTGTTAGGCAACAACATTCTTCTGTTTGGAATTTAAAATCTGAGTTTCAGAATCGTTGACACAAATCTCTCTGGTCCTTTCAATTTAAACTTTCCTGAAGAATTTTAGTTAGTTAGAGAGGTTTCTACAATTGACTTTGAAGTAGTTCTACAGGCTGCTTATGCTTAACTCTATCAACTTTCCCACCCATGGAGATTCATGCACTAGGTCTCTCTCCCCTTTACAGCCTGAAAAGAGAAGGAGAAACATCTAACATGGCCACTCTCTACCTTCAAGCACTGACATCATTTTATAAACATCAGAGCACCAAGGAGACCGTTACTCAAAATCCAAACAAGTATTAAAGGAGGTAAAACTTTTAAAAGGAGACAACAAACCTGCAGAACTTGACAAACTCAAACTCTGTTGCTGAGAGATGTGGTAATGTCTGGGCTAAAGTGGCTTAGCTACAGAGTATGTAATAAAACAGCTAAATTTGGATTGGAGACTCATTCTGTTCTACAGTTATGTAGCAGAACCTGGGAGAGCCAAGGCGGAGGAATCAGAGACCAGGTCTCAGTGTAACTCCTCACTTCAAGGTAAAGACAAGAGCCGTTAACAGAAGCCCAAGGCAAGAAATGTTCCCAAATTGAAAGACGAAAATGGAAAGAGGCGAAGAGAATATTAGTGCGCGGCTATAACAAAACATTTCCAGTAGCCTCTCCGAGTTAAGTGAGAGCAGTCTTCACTAAAAGCAACGAAAGGTGTTGCTTTATTTCTGTCTCAAAACCAGGTAAGAGTTTATCCCAGCAGAAAGTTCTAGCACGAAACCACATTTATCTCTCCCTTTATCGCTTCCAAAATATTTTCATTCATTTTTCTCATGTCAGTTTACCATCTTGTGGTCTTATATATCTTATCTGTAATATTTAGTCCTCTTAACAAGAGAATATACTCTATGTTAAATAAGATATATTCTAACTTCCGCAGGTATACTTCTAGTCATATTTTATCCTCATGTAAATTTAAAATTTCACTAGTGAGAAGTCAATTACTTGGACACTTTGTTACACCTATGTACGCTGTGGGCCTAACCTCAGGCTTAGTTTAATTTACTTGACAATCTAAAGAATTCCAAACAAGTCAATATATACAGATAAATTATAAATCATAGAAATATTACCTCCTTTTTTAATTGGTATGTTTTTAGGTAATTCTTAAATATCTCATCCATATTTGGTGTCCACTTCGAACAAGAACTGACACTCTCTGAAACTAACATATATACTTTTAGATGGAATTTTCTTAAGCATAATGCATCAAGTGTGACTTAAGTTTATTTTAATTTAGCTACAGAGATCTTTTTCCTTCACATTTTTGAGGACCAGTCTGTCCTGGTAAATTTCCAGAATAAATTTTATGTCTCTCTTTTAAGTGGGGCAAGATTTTGACATATAACTACTGTGGGAACCGAAGGCATTTCTGGCAAGCGCAGTGAATGATTGACTTCTCCACTTGTTTTCATAGTGATAAATATATGGTTAGCAAAAGGCAGGAGAACAAATATTCCCCAAAATATCTGCTAAGCACATCTGAGAATATATGGGGTCATAC
>NW_012148174.1:11403030-11405239 GCF_000956105.1 Propithecus coquereli
AAATTAGCTCTTTTCCAAAGGTGGCTTCCAGTCTGGTTTTAGACTTCTTATCTTGATAGCATTTGGGAGCATGTAGGAAGAGTTTAATGTTCATTAAAGGAATTGATTACATTTTCCTTTGTTTCCAAAAAAGTATTCTTCTAATACTGCTCTCAAGTCAGTTTCTATTTAAATGCTTTTGGTCTAAACTGACAGTCTTGAAGTCTTTCCTAAAGTAACATTTAAACATCTCTCTGGCATTCCATTATGGGCACCTGCTGGTGCTAATTACAGGTCTGCGTCCTGACCACTTCCCCTGCTTTATGTCAAGGCAAGATCCAGGCTGCTTGATTACAAACAGCTACCAGTTAAAGACCAGTGCACATCTCTCTGCGGTAATTATTCAGGGCAAGTTGGGTCTGTGTTTACTGAAGTCTTAAGAAAAGAAAAAAAAAAAAAGCAGTTACTTGTCACAATTTCCTCTTTGCTAGCAGTGTACCATAATCCATGGTACATTTTGGTCACCTTAAAAGTGCCTGTAAGAATATCTGATTCAATAGTACTTTATAACAATACTTCTCACTATACTATTTTCCTAGTCTCAAAATCAAAATCTACTACTAAAGATAACAGGCCATGGTCCTACCAGAAGAACTTTCAGACAATGGTCAATTACAGGGGAATAACTGGGCTTATGACGTCCTGCAACACATTTATTTTTCTTGACTCTAGGCCATTCTGCCCCCACTGTGATGGCCACTCCTCCCCAGCACCCCACATTCACACATTCATACCCCCCAAGAGACTTGCTTACTTTATAGTGGAGAGAAATAAATACTCCATTGGGCAATTTCTGGCAAACCTACCATCCCAATAGAGAACAAAATTTCATTACCCAATTTGAAAGTCAATTTAATTTATCAATATTCCATATAACAGAATTCTACAATTGAACAATTAAAAAGATTCCCGGGGAATACTGGAGTACTATTAGACCTGTAGACCTCGTTAACTCCCCATTCTGTGTTTAGGTAACTGGACCAAACCAGTTAGAGCCCAGTCGTACTCTTATTGCTACCTACCAATTGTCTAGGGTTTATTTGCTTCGCCTACAACAGAATACAGGTTCTTTGTTATTTAACAGCTCCAAATTACAGGGTAGGAAATCCGAAGTTGGGGATGGGTTTCTGAGGGTAAGGAGATTGGCCTTTTAGCTGGAATCTAGGAGATGGTAGAGATTCATTCATGAGACAGTCTTGATTTCCACCTACGACTTCACATTCACCCTCGTCTGCCCAGCAAGCTCTCGAAGATTCCAAATAACTCCACCACCCTGGGTCCTCAAAGTCCTTCCAAGATGTGTTATTTATGCATGAACAAAATATGCATCCACCCAGCATCATTCATACAATCTCTGTTACATGGCAACTGGGTGCCAAACAGTGCGCCACGTGCTGGGGACACCAGGAGCTACAGGCTTCCTGCGCTCATCATGATGTCATGCTAGCTGGGGACACAGGGGGAAGAAGAGTGTTCCAGGGGGATGGGAAAGGCTGCTTTATGAAGGGACGAAGATCTAAACTAAGGGGTGAAGACTGAACACGAGACTGTAACCACAGGGGAGGATCCAGGAATGGAACCTACAGCAGCGAATGCAAATACCCCGTCAGTCACGCTAAAGAGTCTAGATCACATTTTAAAGGCAGTGGAAACCCATCAGAAGGTTTTAAGAAAAAACTCGACTGATGGTGTCTGTTAGGATTTGCCTGGCTTCAGTGTGAAGGATAGAGGAGCGTGAGGAAGGACAGGAAGGAGGAAGAACCTTCTTCAGTGAATAAGTTGAGACAAATGGACATACTTGAAACATATGTAGGTAACATATCATCTTTCCATCACTAACAATAACATCATTAAATATAGTATCAGATGTTTGAATATGTTTAAATTTTGTGAACATATAAGGGACTCTAGGAAGTAATTTAACTTTTTATTTGTTTGAACTTGGCTTTTTGCATTGCTCTTACCCCCTCAACAAAATAAGAGCAAATAATCATATATTCTGGCACAAAATAGATATCGTTCGTATCAATTTAAAAACAAAAAAAATGTCAGTAATCACACAACAGAACTTCCTAAGGCAGTTTAATTGTTCAGAAAATTAAAGTTTGGAGAAGCCTGTTTTTATTTTGTAAAAAAGTCAACAATCACACAACAGAACTTCCTAAGACAA
>NW_012148174.1:11405694-11406220 GCF_000956105.1 Propithecus coquereli
TATTGGATGTTGGGCAGGGGGGAGGGGGGAGAGAGGGGGAGGGGACGGGTATATGCAGACACAAAGAGTGCAATGCGCACCATCCAGGGGATGGACATGCTTGAAACTCGGACTTGTGGGGGGATGAGGGGGAAAGGGCAACATATGTAAACTAAACATCTGTACCCCCATAATATGCTGAAATTAAAAAAAACAAAAAAAACCTCATTATGTAAGTCCCTGGGAGCAACATTTGTGGGGAAAGCAATATTCAAGATTAAAAAAACCACACTACGACTTCACCTCAAACTTTTTATTTAAATTCTGAAATTGTAAGTAGCTCAATATCTTCTAATATGCTGTCTCTTAAGAGTTTAAATATCTGCAACATGATGTATGTTTTAGGTTTTCATGAAAAGGCAGAAATTCTTCTGATAGCTCCAAACAGGTAGAGAGGATAAAAAAGTTTTCTATTCCTGATCCTGTTAGCTCAGAAAAGTATTACTATAAAATGTTTTGTATTAAAATCCTCATAAATATGGAGATA
>NW_012148174.1:11406270-11407827 GCF_000956105.1 Propithecus coquereli
TAAGAGGATGCTATTCAATTTCTTATGTGTATAAGAAATTTAAGACATAACATTGATATTGTTATTAATGACAATGTTTAACAGAATAGCTCAGGAAGTGGCAATTTCTTTTTATAAAGACCATTAGAGGATACTGGTATACCATTGATTTAAGTCTAGATTTCTCAAACAAGCACATCCTGCTCCAACAGGTACAATAAAATCCAAATTCATCTTCTTAGAAGGCAAATTCTTTTGCTATGTTAACTGAACTAAGTGCAAATCAAGACTCTTAGATAAAAGTTGTATGTCAGAGGGCCTTTTGAACAATACTATGATAAAATACTGATCTTGGTTCTCTATTCCGGGTAGCACAAATAATAAATCATTCGAACATGCATGGTTTTCCTCAGCTTCTGAGAGCAGTTCTTGAAATGGGCTTCTGTCTTCTACCATGCTGCATGATCTGCGGGAGGCTGGGCAGGAAATGTCTTAGCTTAGTTCGATCCTTAAATTTGATCCCTAACACATTTTTAAGCTCACATTCTTTCATTATCTTCTGAAGAACCAGAAGGAAAAAGAAAAGTTGCTAAAGAAAATAGCAGGTAGCATAATCAATGTTTTATTTAAAACGACTTCGAGATTGCTGCTTGCTAAACTTGAACACTTCTACCGGGTGGCTATAATATGTATACCTGGCACTGTCTACCCAATGAGCATAAAATATATAATTTTCCCTTTATTGAAAGCTAAATTCTAATGCCACACAGACATAATGCTCAAAGTGAAATTACCATTATTTATACTATTTTGTCTTTCCCATCATAAAGTTTTTGTCATGGTAGTAATTTAGTTACTTGTTTTGATTAGAGATAACACAGGTCTCTAAAAAATCCTATACTCTATAATACAACAACAACGGTGTTGTCGTCACTATCATTTTTAGTTTCTGTAAAAGTTAGAGAATACCATTTGTTAAAGAGGACTCTTTGATCTAGTTCTTCAACGGGCTTTATACTTTATAGGCTCTCAAAATTCCAAAAAGATAGTAGAACGATGTAAAACGCTGAATTTGAATACAAGTAACAAACTTGCAAATTCATAGGGAATGGAATCCTCCAAAATTGCCCCCTTTAGCTTTAATCCTACGCAACAGTCTCCCTTTTATCTGCGGTTCTATTTTCAGCAGGTTCAGTTACCCATAATCAACCATAGTCCAAAAAATATTAAAGGGAAAATTCCAGAAATAAGCAAGCCATAAGTTTTAAATCGTGTGCAGTTCTGAGTAGTATGATGGAATCTCTCAGATGTGAATCATCCCTTTGTCCAGCATACCCATGTGGTATATGATACCTGCCCATCAGTCACTTAGCACCCATCTCAGTTATCAGACTGGAAAAACATGGTGTATACAGGGTTCCACACTATCCATGGTTTCAGGCATCCACGGGGGATCTTGCAGTATCCCTTGTGGATAAAGAAGGACTACAGCATATGAATTTTTTCCTTTGCCTGCAATTATAAGTGGATATTATTTGTACTATACACTCTATAATATTGCACTAAACTTCAATTGTC
>NW_012148174.1:11407877-11412694 GCF_000956105.1 Propithecus coquereli
TCAAAGCCCACTGGTTGAACTGTGGCATATTTCAATGTTATTAATGTTTGAGTTACATAGGAAAGACGAGATTATTCATTAAGTCCCTCATGCAGTGTGTTAGTAAATGGGATTTTGGTTAGTAATTTAATTGCTTAAACCCCTGTCCATGTAAGCTCCCAATTCATTCAGAATAAACATTTACAATGGCCTGAACTGAATTAAAACAGTTCACACCACCAAAGAGTACCTCTTGATTTTTTATTAAGAAATACATGTATGAAAATCTATTAACGTAAAAGGGAGATCTCTGCCACCCCATTGTGGTTAAAGAATGAGCTTTTTCTTTTTTTTTCCTTTTCAAGAAATGTAGGGTCACGTGAGGTGGTTTTTTTAAAAAATCATCTAAAGAAATTTGAACTTCATTCTAAAATATAAATCAATACAAGATGGGATGTCTCTGGTTCCAGTTGCATAAATAATTCTGAGTACTAGAAAGTGTGATGAGAATTCAAGAGGCCATTGTGAAAATGCTCACAAAGCTTATGCACGAGTTACCGGGGTCAATATGCTTAAGCAGGTCTCCACCGCTGTTACTCGTACAGGGTTTCACTAATGGTCTGATAATAAGCGGGGGGAGGTGGGCATGGAGGGTTCTCGTAATACTTTACAGTGGTGTGAGCAGGACAGCCACTGATTAATTACTGCCCTGTTCCCAACACACATCAGATTACTGAGCAACCCTGTCTCTCTCCACAATGGTTGCATAGTTACAGAACACTGTCTTGGAGAATACTTTAAGATGACTTATGAAAAGATCCTTGGATTCTAATATAAATTTTCAGGAAAACTTCTTGGCTTTCGAATGATTAACTAGACATTGGAAACTATTCCAAAGATGGAAAAAATGTATATTTAGGAAACTTCTTGGGGGGGGATATTTCTTCTTGGATATTTCAATCTTCGAGTTCATTTCAGATAGCACTGATATAGCACATTGCTTTCAAAAGCATTAGCATAGTAATCAGCTTAAGAATATTAGGACGTATTAAGTTATTCCTATGTTTTTGCTGCTTCTCTTTTTTAATTCCCATACCCCCTCTCTCCCATTTACACACATTAACAGCGTCTAAGGAAGGTGCTTGCTGTAGTTTCAAAATACACTGGAAAACTAAATGCTTCAGCTAATAGTAAAAAAAAAAAAAAAAAAAATTCACGTTGCTTTAAATGAATATCTCAAAGTAGCTCATTTGCTTCTACAGGAACAATTCTTTCTGAATGTCGGCTTAAGCTTCTCCATATGATTTTTCTCAAAGACTCCCTTTTAAAACCATCACTACCATTTATTATCTTCTTGTTATATAGACTGTTACTTTTGTTTCATCACAAATCTCTGCCTGTTTATTAGCAGCCCTGTCACTACTATCAGATGACATTTGTTTTACTTAATGTACGCAGCTTTAGGGAAAAAAAATTACAGAACTGCTATTACTGCATTATATGAAAAAATTCCAATGTACATTTAGCTGACACTGCATCAGCTGCTATTTAAACTGGGCTTAGCTAATGGACTTTTAATGTCAGCAGGGTTATGTGCTGTTACTGGCTATTAGCAGAAATGGCTCCTTTCTATAAAAATCACTTTTCCTCAAGTGTGTTGTTTGAACATTCCTTTCCCTAATTTAGTGACTGTCACTGAATGCAAAATAAACTCAAGGACTCTGGAGTCCCCTGTTATCTCTAAGACCCTCTTTTTAACCCTGCGATTCAGCATTAACCAGGCAACCTCACTCATTAGCATTTAGACTTGTACTCACAAAACTTTGTGAGGCATGATTATTTACTTTGCTGTTTTTAGCAGCGTTACTACATGTTTTGTAATGAAAACCCCATGTCATCAATGAATGATATACGTATGATAGAAAACATCCAAAACAGTTTCCTGACTCCTAGAATTTATTTGCCTACTTTAAAATTCCTAGTCAACAATGCCAACTGACGTGGAACCATAGGATGATAATCAGTATATATTTACATATTGATGTATCATGTAAATATTTCTATGTTAACCCGCATTTTAATACAATATTGAATATAGCAAGGAAGCATGTTATCACTATATCCTCAATGAGATTCTGTATATCCTTTCATTAGTAGCAGCCTTTTCCCCCTTTCAATTAACTTTGTCCATTTAAAAAAAAAAAAAGTTTAAATGGATTTCAAGGGTAAACCTGGAAATAAAGCCATAAAGCCACCAACATGGCATCCGAGGGAGTCCAAGAAAATTGAACCTAACTCTATTTGATTAAAAGGTTGAAACAAACCATCACTGAATTCTGGTCAGGGCAGAAAAACACAACTGACCTCTCCTTCAATCAGCCCACGTAAGGGGTCACCTCACGTCTAGGGTGCTTGCCAGGGAAATGCTGTCTGTTCTAGACAGCATCCAGAGAGGGAGTCATGAATGGGAATAAAGGATTTTACTCCCGCATGCGTGAAAGTCCACATTCTCCTTTGGTCAACAAATTACGGTCCACTGTGTAGGAAAACAACAGAAGTCCTCCCTCCACCACGCCTTTGAAACTAGCCCCACTCTTTGTCACTTGGAAGACAAGAGAAAACTTGTTTCTATCAGATAAGCCACTGCACTAATGAGGCAGAGGCATCTCTATGTACATGAGGGAAATGACTTAGCGATTTGCCAAGAGCAAGGTGACTTTTTACAAAAAAGTACGATATAATGCTTCATTCAGAAATCGGTGATTAAATCTGATTTCCTATTCCATGATTACTTTTATGAAGTTGTCTTACAAGTTAAAAGGTTTTTCATTTGTTGACAGGTACCATTTTGTTTTTGGAGGATATTGCCAAGTCTGTTCGAAAATTAACTCTTGCTTCTAAAACAGACAGACACGCACACAGAGAATTTGTGCAAGTATATATATGCTCACAGGGAATTATTGACTATATTTGTCTAGTCCTTGTCATTCGTCATTTCATTAAGGTCTGCCTGAAAATACTCTCCTAGGAAATATTTCCATAGTTATCTAATTCAATAAAAAATGACATGTGCATCTTTCATGTGATCATCATTTCAAATAAATCCAATAAAATAATCTCCCCTCCCCACTGGGAAAATATACCTACTATTAAAACTTTCCCTAGCCATCTCTGTACTTTTTTCCATCATTATAGTAAGTAAACTAAGTTTTTTCACCATGGTCTTTTCAATTCTACACAGATTCATATACGTGTATATAAAATACAAACAAAATAAATGTATATTTCAATCAGTATATAAGGATAGAAAGATACGGACAATTTTGAAACGCATTGTAATTCTACTAAAATGAACTCCACCGAGGTGGGCATGGAGGGTTCTCGTAATACTTTACAGTGGTGTGAGCAGGACAGCCACTGATTAATTACTGCCCTGTTCCCAACACACATCAGATTACTGAGCAACCCTGTCTCTCTCCACAATGGTTGCATAGTTACAGAACACTGTCTTGGAGAATACTTTAAGATGACTTATGAAAAGATCCTTGGATTCTAATATAAATTTTCAGGAAAACTTCTTGGCTTTCGAATGATTAACTAGACATTGGAAACTATTCCAAAGATGGAAAAAGTGTATATTTAGGAAACTTCTTGGGGGGGGATATTTCTTCTTGGATATTTCAATCTTCGAGTTCATTTCAGATAGCACTGATATAGCACGTACAGTTTCGTTTTATGAATACATGCTAGAAAAGCTTTTTCAAGCATAACTATGTTCTTCGGATTTTTTTTCCTTTCCATTTTGTATGTCATAAATATATGGGTGATATGTATGCCTATGAGAAACTGCTCAGCAAGAGTCTGTTAATTAATCCATTTTATAGTATATATCAGTCATAACATATATTTAATAGTTGAGTATCTCTTTTGCTTATATTATAATATGTCCTGTTGCATATGTACAACTTTGACCTTGCTTGGAAATTTCAGTTTAATTTTTACTTTTATCCTAGAATGAGTAAAGGCTTTGATGTTTTGAAATTTCTTACGTAACTGAAGTTTGTTTCTACTTCTCTAGAAAGTTTAAATGTTAGCAAGAAGAAAAATTGCTAATTGTTTTTTCCATATTTTTTACTTATATTTGCCTTCGACAAATACAGCAATGTATGGTGGAGAAAAGCATAAACTGATTTTTTCACTGAATTTTATCAGATATTAGTTTTACTGAAATATATTCTGGATTCAGAACCTGACACAGAAAAAAAGAAGTCCCCAAAACTTGCTTATCCATAAAACTGAAACAAACGTGTTGACTTTCCAAAGAGTTTTAATGTAAAATTAAAGTCTTATAACTTAACTGGGTATAAAAAAAAAAGTGAAACCTACCAATTTCTTTTAAGAATTTTACCTTTGACAATATGCTTTTATTGGCCAACCTGATGTTCTTCCACCTGAATCTCTCGTTCTCATCATATACCTATTTTCATAATAATGCCAAATGAAAATCATTGTCTAGTACAGATTTACATAATGAGAATCAACTAGCAACAATTACTGGTGTGCATTTAGTACTTATTTGGTGGCAGGAACTATTCTTAGCTCTTCACTTTTTATAACCCTGTTAATTGTCATTGTTCTATGATAAGTAGTATTATTATTATTTTGATTTTCCCTTGCAAATATAGAGTGAAACTAAGATTTTAACTTGTATACACTTTGAAAGCATGGAGTTCAGCACCGTTTATTCAGCTTTACCCCAATATAAAGACTGGATTTAGTATTTTTCTAGCACCCGTTGTCATAGCAATGCTTGGTAGTACATGTTAATATTTTTCAAT